>NC_138192.1:91488356-92088356 GCF_964194105.1 Spermophilus citellus
ATGGTGAAGGCAAAAGAGTGACAAATTCTGAAGTTCTACATGTTCAAATGGAAGGATATAGGAAGAATTAGAGATGGTAGTACAAAGGTGAGAGGGAAGGAGATCTCAATATGACTCCTAAATTTACTAACAAATATATGTTAGAAATATTTCCTGATTGGGAGATATTGGAAGAAAAATGAGCTTGGAAGGAATGATTTAAGAGTACAATAATAGACACGTTGAGTCTGAGGAGACTTTTAGACATCACCAACTCCAAGAATATGAGTTGGTTGAACTATTAGACACCCAGAACTAAAGCTATGGGTGTTAGTTTGGGTTGGAGATGTGTATTTGGGAGCTATTATGATAAAAATAATAATGAAGCCTTGAGACTGAAGAGATGGTCAGATTTTGCATGAGTTCCCATTAAGCCATATCGTTGCAATTCTGTACTTGAGTAGATAAATTTTAAGACAAAAGTACATGATTATAATTTTATTCTTATTCAATTTCGTCATATTAGAGAGAAGAAGAATGTCATCTTTTTTTTAAGATTTTCATTTTCCTTTACTTTCCTTCTTCTGTTTCCAGTCTCATATCTTCTGAGAGAAACGGATCATCATGTCACGAACCCCTCTAACTCTCCATTAAAAACAACATGAAACCAACCAAGAGAGAATGTGTCTTTAATGCCCCACTTGAGATCTCTCTCCAGAGGAGCATTAATAGAAGCAAGCCTATTTCAGGTCAATGATATCAACAGTTAAAGTACATCCAGCTTCACTATTCAACAGTCCATCTTACCTCCTAAGGGCTGCAAAAAGAACTTGTAAAATTGCTTATGTCAGGAAATTTGAGAAACATGACAAGTATACTACTTAAATCCTGTGCTCAAATCATAGGTTTTTAAAAACTTTTTTACTTGTTTTAATTAATTATACATGACATTTATGCACTTTGATATATCATATATAGATGAGATATGATTTCTCATTTCTTTGAGTGTACATGTTATAGAATCATATTGGTCATGCAGTCACATATATACATCAAATCATAGTTTTATTACTTACCTGGCTTTTGACTTTGAGTAAGTTGCTTAAACTCTCTGGTTTATAGTTTCCATTTGTATTTGTAAAATATTGTGATCACAATATCTTCCCAATAAATTTATAGAAAGGATTAAATGAAATGAAATGATATATGAAAATATCTGGCATGTAATATCTATGTGAAATAAATGCTAACTTATGTTTGTCTTTCCCAAATCTGTGTGCATCTAATTTTCTACCAGAGTTTATTTATTATTTACTTATTTGCCATACTGGGGATCAAACACAGGGCCCTACACATGCCAGGCAAGTGCTATACCACCAAGTTACATGCCCAGTCCTAAGCTTCTCTCTTTTGACAGATAGTGGGTCTAAGGAAAAATTGTTGCCTCATTCCAGCACATAAAATCAATGCAAGTATGAGGCTGGGATTGTGGCTCAGCAGTAGAGCACTTGCCTAGCAGGGGCGGGACCCGGGTTCAATCCTCAGCACCACATAAAAATAAAGGCATTGTGTTGTGTCCATCTACACCTAAAAAACTAAAAAAAAAAAAAAAATTAAAAAAATAACTTGCAAGTAGTTGTGTGTATGTGAAATTGGTCATGAGATGGACCAAAAGAGTTGTTCAAGGATAAATTTTGCAAAATATTGAGTGCAGCATAAAGCAATAGGAAAAATATTGGTTGAGAACAAAAATAATAAAACTTTACAAATTGATTTTTGTTCAACTACTAGGAAAGTAATAGATATGTACCTTTATAATCCATTTTATGCTGAAATATTTATCAAACTAGCTAAATGTCTCAGCCACCAGGAAAAATACATCACTTATGAAAATTTGCACAACATATCTGGAAGTATGCATTTAAACATTTTTCTTGCATGCAGTTCAAGCCTGGATTTCATATTTTATAGGTCTCTCATTTTCCACTCTTTGCCCAAGCAAATGACAGGCTTTCTTGCTGCTTCCTCTCATTGGTGAATGATGTTCTTCTAGACTTGTTTCACTTATGAAGCAGCCTTTGTGGCCCTCAGCATTGTACAGGTGCTTCCCCGAGGGCTCCTGCTATGAGGTGGCCATCACCTGTACTCCCCCATTGCACGCATTGTCATCAAAATCCCAGTGCTCGCTATTCAAGCCTCTCACGTCTCTGGATTTTTCCATGAGTTCTGTGGCTTCAGCTCCCATTTGTTGATTGAACTTTGACTTCCCTTTTCGTTGCTGGTACCTAATTATATATAGGTTTTAGAACATATTTTTATTATTATATTCTTTTGTTCTGTGTTCTGAAGTGTTTGGATTAATTAGGAAGGGTAATTCTTCTGTCAATCCATCATTGTGAATAAAGTTTTTAACAAAAAAAAAAAGAAAAGAAAATTTGCACAACAGAATATATCCATAGGAAACTTCAAATGGAATTTTACTAAAATCTAGTCTTTTTCTATGAATGCATGCTCTGGAAAAATCAAGGCATAAGGAAGAAAGAGCATACACAACTTTTGGAGTCAGAAAAACCTGAAGTGGAAGTGTAGCTTTTTCAAAACAGGGTTGCCTTTAGCAAGCTTCGTCATGTGTCTACCCTCAGTTTCCTCATCTATCCAATGTAGAAACGAATGCCAATTTCATAAGGTTGTTGAGCAGGTTCAGTGATTTCCTGAATGCAAACTACTTAATACAATATAAGCATTCAATAAATGTTGGCTCCATTTCCCTGAACCTGCTGGCTAAGCAGGGGTAAACAATGGGGAACAGAAAGCATTATCTTGTCCAAATGAACTGCACTCAATTTGTTTTAACACATACACGGACTTCTTTCTATCTTTCCTTTCCAACACGGGCCTTCACAAACCAATTCTTTTGCCTCACCATTCACTATAGCCAAAAGAAGATTCAAAATGGTATCTATTTTTAAGCACTCACTAAAACATAGAAGAAAGGAAAATCTGTTTCTAATGATGTCATGCCTAATTTGATGATACTTGGTAAATTAAACATGGGTCTCATTCTTTGATTACAGTTGTTCTTAGAAGTCACTTAATTTAAATGTACATATATATCAATCAATGTGATGCATGCACGTGGTAACAAAGCAAATAGAATTTAGGATGTAAAGCAAAATGATTCTCTAGTTCTTCTCTTCTTACCCTCAGTCCTATATCCTGGAGACAAAGTCTTTCAATTGTTTCTGTTTAAATTTTGATGACTTCCTCCCAAACTCTGTTTTGATTCATCAATTTAAGACAGTGTCAATGAATCTCTTATATGAGAGCTTAAAATTTAAATCACTTACCTCTACTTTTCTCAAGACTTATTATTATTAGTTCTATAAGTTATTTTTAAATATTATGTTTAAACCTTTATTTCTCATTCCATTGGCTCTTGGAGTATCTCTTGCAGCCTTACTTGCTAATGACATAATGTAACATAAACTCCCTGAAGGTTGAGACTTGTCTGTTTTTTCCTTTTTCTGTTTTCCAAGAGCATAGAACAATACCTGTATCCAGTCGCTTCTCAGAAAATATTTGTCTAGTGAATGAATGAAAACCACATTATTGATATCAGAGAATCATTCTTTTCTCTACCTGTCCTATTCATTCTATCTGCTATACTTATAATTTTTTCATTATGTAGTCTTATTAATATTTGCATATTGTCCTAAAAATACAAAGAAGCCTTCCATGTGTTTTGTCTGCATGCGAGGTAGGACTAGGAGTCTTTGCTTTCCACAAACATTGTTCTATTTAAAGAGGGGCTAGCTGGTTTGCTTTACATGTTGGTTTGGGGCAGAGGGACTGAAGAGCCACATCAACAACAGCAGCAGTTCATTACAAATCTGATTTTTTAAAAGTAGAGCAAACTATATAATTTTATTTATTCTTTTTTGTTGTTCTTTTTATATATACACAACAGAAGAGTGTATTTTGACATATTGTACATACACAGAGTATATCTTTCTAATTAGGATCCCATTCTTGTGGTTGTACATGATGTGGAGTTAGAAATTCTAGTTGACATCCTCTTGCTTTTGACAGTGAAGCCAGAGACCTTCTGGGATTCTGTGGAAGAGATCAGTTCTTGTCTTCCTGTAGCTTTTTATTATTTATAAAACTGACTTCCTTGGTCTGTTTCACCCACCAAGATATTCTTCTTGTTCATTTTCAATCTCCCAGAAATTCACTAAAATCATTTGTTTTTTGATTCATCCTGAAATTTTTTTACTCTAATATTATTGGTTTATCTTTATGTTTCTTTAACTTTTATTTTAGTAGATGTTAAAATGAAAACTTGTACCTCATCTGCCATCTTAAACCAGAAATAGAACTAATTTTTCAAATGTTGTATTCAGTTTTTATGTATCTGACAGGAATTGTTGGGATACATGTGATTGTTGCAGAAATTTCTTTTTTCCTTTTTGCTCAGAATCTGACTTCTCACATGAACTGTAATATATTCAATATAGTAATGTTGAATCTTTTAACTTTTCTTAACTTAATTCTGAGATTTCTGTTAATTCTCTGATGCATATTTTAAGTCCCATTACTTTCTTGTTTTAACCAAAATTTAGTTAAAAAGAAGAAAATATTAAAAAGTAAAATTTTTGTCTCCTACAAACACACACATACACACATACACACACACACACACACACACACACAGGATGAGCACAGATCCTACTCACAGAGAATGAAGAAGAGGAAGGAGGAGAGAAGAGAGAGTGTTGAACAGGATACTATTCTCTGGCTTCCTCCCTATGTGGATGTAGAGATATTGACCCAGGGAGTATGTTCCAAAGGGAATGAGTCTAGAGAATCCTAGAAAAAATATCTAAAGACTGCATGCAATCATCATTACATTTGTACCTGAAGAAAAGCAGTTCTCTTACTCTACTCATCTAACAAGCTTTACTCTGGAAAAAGTAATGTGATTGATTCTGCTACATCCTCTTTTGCATATATTTCATTTCCTGATGACTACAGCAAATCTAAGAAGTAGGTATTACAGTGGACTCTTTTCATTTGAAGACTTAACACTGGAGATTTGGGCTATTTTCCAATAACCCCAGAAGTACAAGACTTATAATTTTCTAAACCATCTATTTGAAGCTGATGCCAATTTGGAAGCTGAAGTAATGGACCAAATTATTAGCCAGAGAGCAAGATGGACTCTCTATTTCAAATTGTGTTTGCTTTATTCATCTTTCTTTCCCCTCAATGGTAAATTTCCAGAAATTCTCCAGTAGTATTTCTTGCATTTCAGGATTTCCATGTTTCAAAAGTATCCCTTAAGTATTTCAAGGATCCATTATATCAAGAAATAAAGTAATGCAACAATGTTCACCAGAGGGGGGAAAAATGGCAACCTGGGATTCACAACCATTATTCCGGTCTCCAAAAATCCATTCTCTCTTAACTCACACCTGAACTCCCTCTAATGCTAGAGACAGAACTAAATAAAAACTACTGACCCTCAGAAATCTAAGCCTCCATAAGGAAGTTGCACATCTCCCAAGGGCTAAACATGCTTCAGGCCATTTGAGGATTCCTCCAGGTCAGCCTGGTAACTATGAGGCATAACTACAAAGCTAACTACTGATGCTACACAGGATGAGATGAGCAAACGAGATCACTCAATCAAATCAGTCAAACAACTTAAAAACAGGTGAAGATATGCAGCCTAAAGAAAATGTGAATTCATTGTGAAAACTTGAAAAGAAATCAAAATTGAGTTAAGAAACAATGATCTAAGTTTTGCCAAACTCAGAGTTCATGACTCAGGCAGCACATAGTTTGCTGGCTTCATAATACATTGGAAGAGTTTTATACAACTCTATTGTTCTAGTTCATAACGCAAAATTTGAAGTGTTCCAGATGTTTTCAGCAACCAGTAAACTAGTAAGTTTGTGCCTGGGCAAAGTTTATTCCATGACCAAATTTACCTCTCCCTCCAGAATATCTCACCAACGTGTTTCTATCAAAACCAATTAACTCTGTTTTAGTAATAGGAAGTTTCCTCATAATATTTTTTTAAAAATATTTATTTTTTATTTTTTCAGGTGTAGATGGACACAACACAATGCCTTTATTTTTATGTGGTGCTGAGGATTGAACCCGGGTCCTGCCGGGCGAGCGCTCTACTTCTAGGCGAGCGCTCTACTGCTGAGCCACAATCCCAGCCCCTCCTCATAATATTTTAAATGATATTTATAAAATTGATCCTTCTATAAAACCACAAACATAAAAAATCTGCCTTCTCTAATTGAGATTCCTACCTTGCAAGTGTTATATACTCTGTATGATATGAATATGGACTTAGTTCTGTTCTTTTTTTCTGATAAAAGAAATTAAAAACATTAAAAAAAAACTGAATCTGGGACCTAAGCAGCTTAATCAGCCTTTAGATAAGAATTAGAATCATTTAGAAGACACTTAGGCCAAAGAATTCATGAGATAACATGGGAGTGTTTTCTCCTAAAGAAAATGGTACAAAGAAAAAAGTAAAATTGAATTCAAATCATATGTAATAACATCTCATTACCTTTATATGACACTTCAGAGTTATAGAATACATTCACATCTATTACTTCATTAGTCCTTAAAGAGCCTCTTAAGATATACATTTATTTATTATTTAACTTATTTAACTGATTGAATAACTTTCCTGGGGTGACACAGATGTGTCTTGACCAAAGACATTTTCAGGAAGATACTATTACTTCACTGAGGGTAAACCTGGTGCCCATACTAAGAGCTGGGATTAGAACCATGAAGAAGGCAATGTATTTCTTCACACTGTGTTTGCAATGTGTGTACACATATTCTCAGTAAAATATTTAATACTTGGAACAAGAAGAAAACAATCTTTTTTTGCCAGCAGACAAGAATCTGCATCTAGGCATAATTCCAGTTCAGCCTATCTGACCTACTTCAACTTTGACCTGGAAAGATCATAAATCATGGTGAAAGTCATTGTGCCAATTCTGTCTTTGCCAGATTCATCCAAGTTTCGAACAAAACTGAAATGTAACCTGATCCATCAGATTGTTGTCATGAGGATAGCTAATGTCACTTTCATTGTGCCAGTTTGTATCTGTGCCCAAACTCCTCTTAGGAAAAAGCAGAGACAACCCTTGAGGAACTAAGAGGAAAACTTGACATGAAAGAGGTCACATATGACCTCAGATGGGTTAGACATGAATGAAAAAATTATTCTGCTCATTTGTGAAATGGCATATAATGACATAAACTAGTATTTACTCCAATAACCCTCAAGTCCTAAATATTGTCAAAAATCAATATCTGAAACTTACTGTTGGTCAAAGGCAAATGTAACTGGTCTGATTAGTGAAGAGGTATCCCAGAAGACATGAAAAACGTTACAAATACCTAACCTGTGTCACCGTCGTCTCTCTACCTGCATGTCTCTGCATGGAGACGCCTCCTCTAGGTGTATTCAGGCATGGGCTTATCTTTCCTGAATTATAGATTCAGGAACTGTTCTTCCCACCCCTTTGAGCCCTGGAATCTCGTTTGGCTCTCTTTGAAGCTGGGAACCATCTAGAACATACAGTCGTAGTCCTCTTTGATGAAGGCTAGAAGGTAATCCTGCAGTACTCAAGTGGGCCTCTTGTAATCACAAGGGTCTTCATAAGGGAAAGGAGGCAGGGAAATCAGAGAAGGATATGGAACAAGAAAAGAGAGGATAAAAGAGATTTAAAGGGGCCTTGCTGATGGCTTTGAAAGTGGGGACAGAACCACAAGCCAAGGAGTGCAGGCAGCTTCTAGAAAGTGAAAAATGTAAGAAGCTGGGTTCTCTTCTTGGGCTTCTAAAGGAAGTGCAGCCCTGCCAACTCCCTGATTTCAACCCAGTTGAAATTCCTTATGAACTTCTGACCTCAAGAATTGTTAAGATCGTAAATTTGTATTTCTTAAACCCTGTCTTATAATTGCTACAAGTCATAGGAAGTTGATAGTTTACAAAGCTTAAAATCAGAAGATCTGTTTTCTTTCTAAAAATCTAGCTTCCCACACTCTCTTGGAATATTGGGAAATCTTTCCATCTTGGCTTACTTTCAATGGCAGAAATTGGCTGGGTAGCAGCTTCCTCTTTTAAAAGAGAACAGAATCTATAGCCTACCTTCCCTGTGGGCTGAGGGATAAGGGCCAGGTGTGGATTATTATCAGTTGGACTGTTGTGACTTGTGATTGGCTGATACCACTCAATACTCTCTCATCACTTATAGTCACACCATTCTTCTCTACCCTTTGGCCGACTTGAACAATTGCCTGAATGGACAGCCATTTGAAATTTCCTGCCAATGGAAGGCCACTGCCCTTATCTCCACTTCTGAAAAACAAAGAACTGAGAATTGGAATGAACCAAGGAGAAGAGATGAGTGTGTCCATGAACAAACGGGAAGGATAGACAGGGTGATCATTGGGTGATCATATCTGAGGCATATATGAGGCAACATATGAGTTTGGTTCAATTTGTCAGTGTTTCATAGGTTCTTTATAGTAGTCACCTACAAAAATGAGGACTATACAGATCATCATCACTTGAAAGTCCTGGTTTTTGTTTTTCATTTTGTTTTAATTGAGGGAAAAGGAACTTAAATTAGGTTTTAGCAATATTTTGCCGGTAGTAAATCTCCATAATGATTTATAAAATCATATTTTAAATCCAGCAGATGTTAGCTATGATATGGGGGTTTTGTCAGGAAGAAAATCTTTGGCCATAGACAGCCTCTAGAATAGACCTCCTAAAGGTTTTGTAAATGGAGATGCATAATGCTGAAAGCACTTTAAGTGGCCCCAAAGTAAGGTATTTCTGCCATGGAAACCACGCACTCAGCAACTTGACTATTAAAAAATGTTTCCACTGCATAGAGAGAATCATTTGCCAAGCCAAAGACACCAATGCTGAGTTATAAATGTCTACAGTTATACAAAAAGCCACTTTATAAAATAGCAGCTGGAATTTGTTCCCACTAACACTGAATATCAAAAGACAACACTAACAGTCCATTTCCAGAAATCATAATCATTTCCTCAGTTAAAAACACATATTCAGAGTCTTCACTTGCTAATGGGCAATTTCACCTGGCTTCACTTTTATGAAACTCCTTGATGGTCCAATGGTACATATAACTTGCCAATCCCTGTGGATGGGCCAGTTCTATTATTAGATTTGTTTAAGACTAAGCAGTCCAGATAGTGGCAGGAATTTATTCTAAACTGTCTTTCAATGTATATTTTAGTCAAAGAATTGCTTTCTCTGGGGATTGGAAAATAAGACAGTTTTAAATTGCTTAGGTGAATACATTTTTTTTCCTAAGGGTCAGCTATTACTCTGTCTTCTGTGGTGAGATTGTGAGGTGCACCAGCTGAGAAAACACATTGGTAACTGACTTGTTTGGGGACATTATTTTGCCTGGGCTGCTGCCACCACAAAGTAACACAAACTTGGTGGTTTACAGAACAGAAATTTACTGCCTCTCAGTTCTTGGGGGTATAAGTCTAAGATTAAGAAGTCAGCAGAGTTGGGTTCCTGTTGGGTTCTTCTGAGAGCTATTAAGAAGAATCTATTCCATTCTTGTCTGTTAGCTGCTGTTGGTTTGCTGGCCACCTTGGGGATTCCTTGGCTGCTACTGCACCCCAGTCTCTGCCTTCATCTTCACTCGTGGCCTCCTGGGTGTACCTGTGTCTAAATCTACCATTTTTATAAGGATACCAGTAATACTGAATTAGAAGCCCATCCTGCTCCAGCATAACTTAATCTTAACTAATTACATTTGCCACATTGCTATTTCTTTCTTTTTTTTTTTTAAAGAGAGAGTGAGAGAGGAGAGAGAGAGAGAGAAAGAGAGAGAGAGAGAGAGGGAATTTTTAATATTTTATTTTTTAGTTCTCGGCGGACACAACATCTTCGTTTGTATGTGGTGCTGAGGATCGAACCCGGGCCGCACGTATGCCAGGCGAGCGCGCTACTGCTTGAGCCACATCCCCAGCCCTCACATTGCTATTTCTTAATTAGGCCACATCTGAGCTACATCAGAATAGTACATCAACATGTGAATTTTGTGAGGACACAAGCCAGCTCGTACTAGGACCAAATCCATGTTTGCTATCAATTGGACTAAATCCAGACTATAAGAAAAAAAGTTGTAGTTTATGTTTCGCTCTTATTTTTCCTTTTTATACAATGCATATGCCATTCTATCCTTGAAAGGAAGGATGCCTACTTACAAATGACAGCTGTGGAAACTTTGTTCAACTTTAGACATTGTAATGAGATTTTAATACAGACTAATTTCCAAGAGTCAGAAATGAATCAAGGAATATTGATAGACTTTATTTTAAGAGTTAAAATAGAAGAATGAGAGCATTTATGGTAGTTAACATTTCTTAAAATAGAAATACCTTGGTTCAGGAGAGGTGTTTATGATACAACAGCTGAAGAGATCTTCTCCCCAATTACCTTATAACCCTTGCTATTGTTGTTTTCCTCCTTTGATTGCTTTGATTCCTCTGCCCATTTGTGTTTCTCCTCCTGCCTTAATCTTACTTTCTGTGATCTTCAGAGATCATACTTCTCATTTCAACCACTATCAGCTTTTCTCCAACTTAAACTCCAAACCAGTTCACTTTTCATGCTCTCTCCAGGGCAGCTGATTCTAAGTTGTTATCTCTAGCCTTGATTTCTCTACCTAGGTACAAACTCGGTTTTTTTTTTAATTGTTTGTCCCTGAAACTCAGTAAAGCTAAAACTGAATGTGTATCATCTTCCTTGTGCCATCTTCTCTCTATCTCACTGTTTCTGTTAATTTATTCTTGTGCTCTCCTAGGCTTGGAACCTGAGGTCATCACGTGTCTTTTCCCTGGTTCTCTTAATCCAGTCTTTCTAGAAATCCCATTATCTCTATTTCTCATAAGTAAATTGTATTTCTCTAATTTCTCCTAATCTCAAGCTTCATTAGTTTTCACCTGGATGGCTTCAATCATTCCCTGTTACCCTAGCTTCTCTCTGCTCCATTCTAAAGTATATCCTGTTTTCATCCACTTTAAACTTCTAAATGTTCTACTGAAAAACCATTGGTTCCCTCATTCTCTATAAAGGTAAGCTAAGACATAAATATTAAACTGGTGTTTGGGAGCTCTGTATTATGGAGCTCTGTATTCCTTTTCTTTGCCCATGCTCTACAGGTATCCTTTCTTTGACCAAAGTAGAATGCTTTATTTTTTTTCCTGTTTCTTGCTTTTCTTTTTACTTTCTGTGATCTTGAGAGATCATACTTCTCTTTTCAACCACTATCAGCTTTTCTCCAACTTACACTCCAAACCAGTTCATTTTTCATTCTCTCTCCAAGGCAGTTGATTCTAAGTTGTTATCTCTAGCCTTGATTTCTCTACTGAGGTACAAACTCATTTTTTAAAATTCTTTGTCCCTGAAACTTTTCCTAAGAGTTTATGACAGTTTCCTAAGAGTTTATGAAATGATTTTTTTCAAACTGTGCTTTCTTTAAGAGTGAAGACTTATTTATCCCATACTCTCCATGATGTCACTTTCTGACAACAGGATCTGTGCTGTTTAGCCTTTTACTTGCTCCTTTTAATTTCACTTAATAGGATGATGGTTTATAGTGTCTGCTCAACGAATGTCCCTACTGGCTTTCCTAGCGAGGTTGTTCTAGATTTATCACCATGCTTGTCTTGGCTACCACATTTCATTCTCCTAAAAAATGAGGATTCTACTTTATTCATCACTGTAGACTCTGCCAAGGGTTTGTTCTTGGTCTGGATAAGTCAATGAAACAAATATTATTAATTTAAAAATTTTATTGGCAAACCAATTTAACATACCAAGAAATTATGCTATCTATTCTGCTGTGATATATGAGATTGTGATGTGCACCAGCTGAGGAAACACATTGGAACCACAAGCTTCCCAGATAATTTATGAGTAGTAGGTTGGAAATATTAGTTGATATTAAATACCTATGTTGTTAACTTAACATTGATCACTAGATTACATAACCTTAACCTTGAAATATCATAACAACTCTTACAAAAGTTGCATGGGCTGGATATTTGGAAAGGAATGGGAAATAGCAGAAGGAAATGTCACACACCCATGAGCTCTGTTGAAAGTGAAGAGAAATAAATAATCTCAAATCTTAATCTCAAGAATGTCCTCATAGACAAGATTTGCATACACAGTTGTCTCTATTGCTCTTTATTTTTTTTTATCTTTTTTAAATATATTTTTTATTGGTTGTTCACAACATTACAAAGCTCTTGACATATCATATTTCATACATTAGATTGAAGTGGGTTATGTCTATTGCTCTTTAATACAAGATTTTTTACAAGAGACAAGGCTTCGTTTTGCCTCCTAATTACTTAAATTGTATAGTCAATAGTTGGTCCTCTTGGATTTCCTCATAAGATAACAATATCTTGGAGGTTGAGCTCACCCACAGAGGAATGGGAGACTGCTTTCTCTAATATATTAACATATCTTGGATCTTCTCTCCACTTGTGTGAGATGTGTATTCAGTAAGCTATAAAGCCCCATTCCTCTTTTTTTTGGGGGGGAGGGGGACAGGATCTCCCTAAGTTCTTGAGGGCCTTGCTAAGTTGCTGAGGCTGAGCTCAAATTTGTAATTCTCCTGCCTCAGACTCCTGAGTTGCTAGGTTACAGTTGTGAACCCAACTCATCCTGCAATTTCAATAAATGCAGACAACTTGAAACTGTAACAGTGTTTTCAGAATATCCTACTTGAAACAAGTACAGTTTTAAAATATTTTTGTTTGTTTTTTGTCTTTTGCCTTGCAATTGCTAGAAGAGAACATAGGGTCAACACTCTATCACATAGGTATAGGTACCAACTTCCTCAACAAGACCTCTAAAGTTTAAGAAATAAAATCAATAATCAATAAATGGGATGCCATCAAGTTTAAAAACTTTTGTACAACAGAGGAAACTATTAAAAGCATGAAGAAAGAGCCTACAGAATGGGAAAAAAATCTTTGCCAGTTGCTTTTCTGCTAAGAGATTAATATCCAGAATATATAAAGAACTCAAAAAAACTCGATGCCAGAAAAAAATAATCAATCAATAAATTGGCAAAAGAACTAAATAGATATTTCTTGAAAGAAGAAACACAAATGGCTCACAAATACATGAAAAAATGTTCAATATCTCTAGTAATCAGAGAAATGCAAACCAAAACTACATTCAGATTTCACCTCTTTCTAGTCAGAATGGCAATAATCAAGAACACAATAATAAATACTGGCAAGGATGTTAGGGGACAGGCACACTGGTACATTGTTGGTGGGACTGCAAATTAATATAACCACTCTAGAAAGCAGTATGGAGATTCCTCAAGAAATTAGGAATGGAACCAGCTATCCTACTCTGGTATTTATACAAAAGAATTAAAATCAACATACTGTAGTAATACAGCTGCTATAATGTTTATATCAACACAATTCACAATAGCCAAATTATGTAATCATCAGAAGTGTCCACCAATAGATGAACGAATCAAGAAGATGTGCGATATATATATATATATATATATATATATATATATATATACACACACACACACACACACACACACACACACACACACACACATCGGAGTTTAACTCAGCCATAAAGAATGAAATAATGACATTTGCTGTTAAATGGATGGAAATGAAGAACATCATACTAAGTGAAATAAACCAGACTCAGAAAATCAAGGGTCAAATGTTTTATTTTCATATGTGGAAGCTAAAGCAAAATAAAGGAAAATGAAATTTCATCTTATGTGTATACAGAAAGTACCAACCAAAAATAAATAAATAAAAGAATGCTAGGGAGATCAATAGAATAGAGGAAGGAGAATGGGGGAGATGAGAGGGGAATAAAGGGGGTAGGGGGAATGGGAATCGATAGACATCATTTTCAGAAAATGTCTATTAAATTAGTGATTATTGAGAATGTATTTTACATAAAGAACTCTTTTGAAGATACTACTGCATAAATTGAAGCCACCACTAGATGAAAGGACTTTGTCGGTTCTTTGGAGATGATACTGACATTCTGGGTAATTGCTATTTTCCGAGAAGGGTAGTCAAAACAAAGCCAGTTCTGGGTGCTCAGATTAGCTCAAGGTTTCAGAGGCAGAGCTATGGAGGCAGATGCCTAGGCTCAAATCACAGGTCCACCCCCCACCAGCTGCACAGCCTCTCAGAGGTATGTAACCCTTCCACCATCAAATTCTCATCTGTGAAAATAAAGATGAAACTTTTATCAAGCAGAGTCCTATAGGTGGAAAATATTGTTTTCCAGACATTCTGTACTTTTTGCATAATTTTGTAAGAGTTATTTATCAAAATTATGGTAGCTTCCAAATATGTAATAATTACATAACATTATACATGTAATATTATTAAATACATATTTTATAATATTATATATAATAGTATTATCATCTTTTTAAAATATCCTATACTCTGTATTTTAATAGGTAAATCTTTAATTCTGTTTCCTTCTAATTATGTATCATATTTTGCTTTTGCAGAAATAAGTGTCCATTTCTTTCATTATTTTGGGGATGTCCTCATTGATATTTATATGATAAATATCCTCTTGGTATCATCTTCAGCTTTTATCACTAGATATTGAACATGATTACACTTTTATTTGCCTTAGACAATTACTTTGAGTTCTCAGAGTTGGGTCTTTGAAGCTTTGAGGGAGAAATAGTTTGTTCTTCAGAATCATTTACTATTTTCTAATCTCCTTTATTTCAATCTAAGCATTGTCCTGTTTCTCATTTAAACCATATGGCTGGTAGATAACTTTAAACAGTATGATTTGCTAGGTGTTTTCTTCCTGATTATAGGAGCATCATTCTTTTGTCTTTATGGTTACTTGTGTGATAACAATCTTTTAAAATAATCACTACTGTCTAGTGGAGGGAGGTACAAGTATCTTCTCAACTTGGTTTTTAGTTTGTAATCTTAAACTTTTGTGTTGGTTTTAAATTAAATATGACAATATGTGTTTTCAAGAATTTTTGTTTAAGGAAGTATTATGTGAAAGTTTACAAAATGAAGGAAGTTTATTTAGACTTGAATATGTAAGCAAGATAACACACAGTGTGCTAAGTGATTATTAAATTTGCTTTTTTATAAATGTGTGTGAACTTGAGTTATTTGTTGCCTATTATTATACAAGTGCAAATAAATGTGGGTTAGACTTTTGGGGAAAAATGATGGAAATGTTTCCTTTCTCATAAACTTACTATGAACAACAAGTAATATAATACATAAACTTTCAAAGGTATCACTCAAGATATTTTAGTTCAGTTACTCTGTCAAATTTAGCTAAGAAAGATGCCCCTGCTCTCATTAAGTTATTTGGATTTCTGTGGCTTCTTAAAAGCAGTTTTGTTGAAACATAATTTATATATCAAACATTTCACCCATTTAAATTGTGTAGTTTGATGACTTTCAGCATATCCACAGAGTTGCAACCATTGCCACAATCTTATTTTAGAGTTCCTTTTATTTTTCTTTTCTTTCTTTTCTTACTTTTTTCTTTTTTTGCATAGTAATTTCTTTTCATTGCATTCTACTTCCCTTTAGAATTCTCCCTATATCTCCTATAAGGCTATGTTGAATAACATAAGAAACTTTTTACTGGAAATACCAGTTTTTTGAAGTTAAGGAAGTGCAAACATTTATTTAACATGAGGATGATACCAGATGAGCGTTGTCTTTCTAGCTATATCCAGGAAGTCTAATCAAATTGGCTACTAGGACAGAGAAAAAGCAATAACTTCATTACTATTTTTACAGCTGGTTATAAGTTGTTGTCTTCCCTGAAAATGGAATGAGTCCCTTTTCCCAAATACACATAAGTTTTCTAGAGGGCTTGGAAGAGGAACGGGTGCAATTGTATTCTCCTAGGTAGTAGAAAGTAGTGATAAAAAATAATAATAAAAACCATGAATCTCTAACACTCTGAAGAACTCTGGATTAAAAGTGCCTTGAGGTCCATTCGGTGAGGAGAAAGAAGTATATTGATGGTAATTTTTCCACTAGCTAAGCACAGATTGACTAAATCCAGCTGTTCATTACTTGACATTTGAGGAAGAAGGCTCTGTTTAGTGTTAGCTGGGAAAGGGCACAGAATATGAGCACCTGGGCAGGAAACGAAACCCGAGCAATGGTACTCCAAGGCCACAGTTCTGAAGTTGAGGTGGGATGGGCTGAATAAAGGATGAAATGGCAAATGAAGGAAACTGGAATTACTTAAACTTGCTCAGTTCAAATCAGCCACAAATCCACATTCGACTTCTTTGGTTCTTATACATGGACTGAAAACATATTGGACTTGGGATTTTTTAAGTCAATAGGCTCATAACAAACTAAATATGCATATTATAAACAATCACCAGAAATTTCTTTGGACTAATTCAGGCAACAGCTGTATAAATATTTCTTGCATTGGCTGCTGGCCCTACTCGACTTCTTTGCAAAAAAAAAAGAAAAAAAAAAAGACCACATTTTTTCCCCCTAGTTTAGTTCACTCCTTGTATCTCATGTGGATTGACTAAAAAACATTATTTCTAAAACAAGGAATGTTCCAAACATAACTATGACTACTGGCAGCTAAAGAGACACTACTAAATTATTTTTCTCCTTTGTCTGGTTTATTCCTATTTGTCTTTCAAGATTTAGCTCAGAATACTCAGTATCTACTTCATATTCATTGGGATGATCATTATCAAAACTCAGAAAATGAAAAGCCTTGGCAAGAATGTGGAAAAAATAGAATCCAATTGTGTCTCTTTTGAGAATATAAAATGGTGCAGTTGCTTTGGAAAACAGGATGGTGATTCCTCAAACAAGACTTACCATATAGTTCAGCAATTCCTCTTCTGGAATTTCATGTGCGTTATAATTAAATAGCAGTTCAAATATATTTGTCCACCTGCATTTATAGAAACCTCTTTCACAATAGTGAAAATGTGGAAGCAGCACATGTGCTCACCGAGTAATGAACAGATAAACAAAATCAGGGTATGCATACAATGGAATAAATAATCAGCCTCAAAAGGAAGAAAATTCTGACATATGCTACAACATGAATGAACCTTGAAGAATCATGCTAGTGAAAGAGCCAGTTTTAAAATAACATACTGTATTGTTCCTCTTATATAGGGTAACTATATTATTCAAATTCATAGAGACAAAAATGAATATGGTGATTACCAGGGTCTAGGAGTTGGGTCAATTTGGAGTACTGGTATTGAATGGATACAAAGTTTCAGTTTTTTTTGTAGGAAGATGAAAAAGTTTTGGAGGTGGGTGCTGGTGATGGATGCACAACATTGTGAAAAATGCCACTGAATTGTATACTTTAAAAAAATGGTTAAAATAGTAATTTTATGTCACATGTATTTTGCCACAATGAATTAATTTTATAAAGATTAAAAAAAATCAGTATCAAGGAATGACCTATTGAATAAAACCTTAAATCTTTATTAATGTTTAAATTATTAATATTTGAATAAACAGAAAAACATACTATTTAATGGAAAGTAAAGTTAAAAATCATGAAGTCAAATTTTCCTAATAGGATCTGTTCTCTAAAATGACAATCAAAATCTCAATGGGCTTGTTAGGAAGTGACAGAATGGCAAGTGAAGGAAAGATCTAGAAGAATAAGGATGCTAGGAGAATGAAGAAAATCCTGAAAAATTAACAGAACTTGTCTGCACATATGTCATAAAGCTAGGCCTGGTCCTTCCCTATGAATTTCTAGACTCTAGAGAGTACAACAGACTAAAGACTAGAAATAGTTCCATGTGTGAATTTGGTGTCCAATGATAGCTACCATTTAGTAAGTTCTTATCGTGTGCAATGTATTATTCTACGCTCTTACATGTACTGACATGTAAGTCCTGAAAACAGTTCCAAGGAATGGATGCCATTAGCCCTATTTTACATATGGGAAAACATGTTTAGCTAGTTTGTAAGCAATGAGAACAGAATTTGGACCTACGAAGCCTAACTCCATGATTTTTTTCTTTTAATTGATCTACAGAATTTTAAGTCAACAAGAGAACACAGGTGACTAATAGAAACTTACTTCACTTTTATATCACAGCTAATTCTAAATTGCTTAAATAATATGAATAAAACTATGAGATAACCAGAGGAAAATACTGACTTAAAAAATCTTAATGTGGAGAAGCCTTTTTAGAGCCCATGCAAAAGTCAAAATCAATGTTGAAAATACTGATAGACCTGACTCATGAGTATTTTAAAACCATAGTTAAAGTCAATAAGCAAAGAGGTGAAATAATCATAGTGCATATGACAGGCAGACTTAACACCCTCAATGACAAATATCTTTTCTTAACATATCAACCAGGTGGTAATAAACTTGCCAATAGAAAACATATACAGGTGATTCGAAAAAAGGAGAAAAGTAGGAAAAATGTAAAAAGATATTTGAAGTTACTATTGATTAAAGAAATGCACATTGAAATAAAAACAATTTTTATTTCATTGGCAGAGATATAATAAATTGATTAAAAATCCAGTGTTGACAAAGATGTAGAAAGACACTGATTGAAATTGGTGCAGTGTTTCTGGAGAAAAGATTGGCATTTGTGCATCAAAATTTCATGTGTGTTATAATACAGTCTGGCCATTTTTCTAGAGCCTTACCTGTTGAGATTATTGCCAGCTATCCAAAAATATGTACATAATGATGTTAATCACAGCATTATTTAAAATGGCAAAAAATTGAAAACATAACTATCCTTTTATAAGGGACTAACTAAATAAGGGACAAAATGTAATAGAATACTATATGGCGATGAAAATTGTGACATCATTAAAATTCATGTCACCATGTGACAAAGTCAAGAAATGTTTTTATATGTGTTGCCCATCCCCAATAAATACCAATGAATGTTCTTGGTAACTGATTTATTTTGTTTTTCCTGTTCCATCCTCAGTGACTGGTATATAGCAATCACCTAATGACCACACTATTCAGGAATTCAAATTAACCTTCTCTAGAAAGATATATTGTAAGGGACAATTGCCTGTGAATTTATTTATTTATTTATTTATTTATTTATTTATTTATTTATTTATTTATTTATTTATTTGCAGTACTGAAGATTGAAACCAGGGATGCGCTACATCTGAGCCACATCCCCATTTCAGAGTCTCCCTAAGTTGCCCAGGCTAGTCTCAAACTTGTGATCCTCCTACCTGAGGCTTCCATCATGTGGATTTTATAATAAGATGTGTTTTATTGCAATGGTTTTAAGATTTGTGTAAAAATGCAAAGTAATGACCTTTTTATGGATCTGTCTACTCTAAGTAAGATAAAGGAGCTCAATAAATAAATATCCCTCTGAATCCTTCTTGCAGTTATTGCTGTTTAAGTCTGATCTTGACAAAAAATACTCATTTGTTATTGGGAGCATGTTTACTTTTCTGGAACTCTCACTTCCTACATTTGCAAGCTTGAAATGAGAATAATTCATCCAGCAATAGGTGTCTACCTCCAATGCCTCTGCTGATGAGGAATAGCTAACAGAGCATTTATTCAAGGTCTGCTTCAGATCTGCTTCATTTCAGCTCCCAACTTGCCAGTGAACTCTGTTTTCATATTGAAAAAGAAGAATGTTTTGCACTGAACTATACTAAGAATATTTCACAATAAGCTCCTCTTATCAGTTCGCATGATGTTTTCTTTCAGCCAGTGCTTTTGAACTACAGTAACAGATATGAATGTGGGTAGAAATGGTCTCTAGTAACTATTGGATATTCACATGAAATATAAAATAATGTGAGAAAGGAACCCTCTCAATGAAAAAAGTTGACAGACCTAACTTCCATAGCCAAATTGTTAATATATTCATAAACATCTTAGGGCACAGTACTAATTTGTGGCATTGATGGTTATACTGCTGCTTTTAAAAATTCAAATAGGACAGGATGGTATTAAAGGAAAAGTTACAGCTTTACTCCTCCTCACACCAACAAGAGAGATCGGTTGGCATTATTTCCATTTTCAGGTCTCATCTTTAGCTTGCCTCCCTGTGTTTCAAGGTAGGGTGGGATTTCCACATGCTCTTCCAGCCAATGAAAGCACTAGCTTATAATGATCCCATGAAAACTGTGTGACTATTATTCTATAAATGTTGACACAGTCAGTTCATGTCTTTCTGAATGTTTATTTAGTCTTTTGGAAATTAAGTTTACAAGTTCTACAAAATATTACATAACACGTCACCATTCTGAATTCAACATATTGTCTAAAACTGTTTCTAGGACCTGTATGCATTGCTAAGCATTTATTTTCTCAAAAAAAGAAAAAAAAAAGCAAGGCTCCAAAAGTTTTAAGAATGGTAGGGCATGGGAGAGATAAATGAAACACTGACAGGAAAGAAAAAGAAAATAATTAGAATTGAGAAGAGTAAAAAGAAAAAAAGACGTATTGGATATAAATAATTTACAAGCTGAGGTCAGCATATTAGTGTATCAAGAAAGAGAATGATTTATTACATATTACTACACATATGTATATTATATTTAAATTAACATGTATATGTTCTAAGACAACACAATCTTTTCCTTCCTCTGTAGGCAAATATACTTTTAACTTTCTAAAGAAAGCAATCTGTTACATATCTAGTCAATCCAATGACATTAACACATCACAATAGCAGACCATGAAAAAGTCTCCTCATACCTTCCAAAACCTGTATTGTTTTAATTAACAATATAAGTTGTTCTCTCAATTACCGAATCACTGGGCTCATTAAGAATTGTATTTGAGAAGAATGAGATTGTTCATAAATATATAGAAACAAAGAGGTATTAGGATCTGCTAGAGTGGTTTGTGGCCAACAAACTACATTTAATTTTCAATACTAAAAATATATATGTCATGATTTTAACAACCTAAGACCCCAAGGATAGACAGATAATAATTCATCTTAATTATTCCCTGCTTTCTCCCTAAACCTTCCCCCAGGTTTTGCTGGTTACTGTACACTTTTTAGTTTCTTTATTGCCTTTCTTTATTTCAAGTAATAAGCCTAAAATCTCTTTATTTTTTCATTAATTTTAGACAGTGTCATTTCTTTCCTATCAAATGAGAAAATAAGAACCCTACTTTCTTCACCTCCAATTGCTAGGTTTTGTCAGCTATAACTTTTAAACTATCTGTATTTATAACATTTACAGCATACTCTGTCCTTATTTTACAGTGTCTTGGCTTTTTTTTAAAGTTTTTTTTTTAAATAAAGCCCTGTTTTTTAGTAAAGACTTATTATTTTTAGTCTTGGGTTTTTTAATAGTCTCTTTTTTATAAAGTCTCATCTTAGTTTTATCAATATTCTGAACTTGGTTTAGAAGTTAATTATAAAAATTCGAAACAAATAGTATATAGAATGTTATTATGTTAATATTATTCATTGCAAAATCAACCACAATAATCCCTCATATGCACAACCATATTGGTTCCAAAACCCCTGCAAATACCAAAATGCATGGATGTTCAAGTTCCTTGTACAAAATAGTGTAGTTCTGCCTTTGCATATAACATACATGATACTCCTCTATACTTTGTGTAAATACTGTGTAAATAGTTATTATACTGCATTGCTTAGGTAATGGCAAGAAAAAAAGTGTGTACATGTTCAGTACAGATGCAAGTCCCCCACCATGAATATTTTCAATCCACAGCCACAGATGACCAATTGTATTTTGATTGGACCTCAGGAGAAATAAATATAACCTTTATAAATTAGTAAAACCACTATGGAAATTAGTGTGGCGGTTCCTCAAAAGACTAGGCATAGAATCACCATAAGACCCAGGTATACCACTCCTTGGTATTTATCCTAAAGAATGATAATATGTATTGATATATAATATATCATATTGTATTTTATCATATTGATATATAATACATATACAATATGTAGTGATATATGTATTCCCATATTTATAGCAGCACAATTCACAATAGCCAAACTATGGAACCAGTCAAGATGTCCATCAATGCATGAATGGATAAATAAAATGTGGCATTTATACACAATGGAATTTTTAAATTTTTTATTTGTAGTTGGACACAATACCTCTATTTTATTTATTTTTATGTGGTGCTGAGGATCGAACCCAGGGCCTTGCTAGGCAACCGCTTTACCACCGAGCCACAACCCCAGCCCAATACATAATGAAATTTTATTAGCCATAAAGAAGAAGGAAATTTTGTCATTTTCAGGAAAATGGATGGAATTTGAGTGTTAAGTGAAACGAGCCAAACTAAGAAAGCCAAGGGTTGTATGTTTTCCCTCAAATGTGGGAACTAAAGAAGAAAAAGGAAAAGAAAATTTGTGGTGGTAGAGAAATCTCATGGAAAATTGAAGAGAGATCAGTAGAGTAGAGGGGGTTAGAGGGTAGGAAAAGGGGAAATACTAGGGAGTGATATTGGCTAAATTATCTTGTTACACTGTGTGCATGTAAAAACATGTAACAACAAATCCCACCATTATGTACAACTATAGTGCACCAATAAAAAATGGGGAAAAAAAGAAACACAATCTTATTCAAGGTAAACTGTGCCATTCAAAGGATATGATTTAAATCATTGAAATAAACCTGTTTTCCTTTCACTTCAACAATTCCTCAGCATCATGTCACAATTTACTTTGTTTCATATATGAAATATGATTTTCTTGTACAACTTTGTGAGTTTCCCCCTGAAGTTTGTAGTTGTTTTTCTTCCCCCATTAAAAAAAAAAAAAACACAGGAACCTCTTGTAATATCATTAAGGTAATCCAGCTTCTCCCTCCTTTCCAATTTATCTTCTTGTTTTTTCTGCTACCTCTACTTGATTTCTCAATAGAAAGATAACTTGATACCCTAGATTGATCTTTAGGATTACTTTTTTCCCCTCTCAGTTTCTTTATCTTTGTCTCGGACTTCTATTGACTAGGAAAAGGTAGTCACATTTTAATTTCTAATAATTTCCTCTTTATGTTTTTTCATAAAACCTCATACTTAATTTATATGTAACCTCCCTCTTAGATCTTTGAGAATAGGAACTAGAACCTTTACATTTTTATCTTCTATGAATAATTTTCTTTTCTTTTTGGTTCATCACTTTGTTCACCTTAGTTCCACTCTCTGGTGCTGCTGGTTTCCCCAGATCTGACCATCTTTGGTTACTTGTTCATATTTATGAAACACTAGGTTGATAAATTCAAGTAGCTCATATGAATTTCCTCCACTGTTGTGTGGGTTGTTTTTTGTTTGTTTGTTAGTTTTTTAGTTGTAGATGGACACAATACCTTTATTTTATTCATTTATTTTTATGTGGTGCTGAGAATCAAACCCAGTGCCTCACACATGCCAGGCAAGCACTATACCACTGAGCCACAACCCCATCCCCCCCGGATTGTATTTTCTTAACAGATCTCACTCAGGGAGGGCTTCGTCTAAATAAGCAAGTCACGTCACTGGGTAGGCTTTTAAGATGGGTGGACGGCATACAGGTAATCAGAGTTCCAATTTCAGTATAAAAACTAGAAAGCTTTTTACTGGAGAACCACGCCCTCACTAGGAGTATTAGCTCCCTCCAGACAAATTATTCACTCTTTACTCATCTGTTTGCAAACATTGCCATGTCAGATGCATTGCACAGAAGTCTGCATAGCTAGACAGGAGCAGCTATTCTGTGTACAAGACTTCTGCTAACTTCCCCCAATAGTTCCAAGCTTCTCCAAAAAGACTGGTTTGTACCTGTGATGAGACTTTTGTGCTAGGGTTTATAGGTCAATATCCTCTCATCTACTTTCAAACATGACAACTTTGCATAAGAATAAATTAGGTAATAAGTTATATTGGAACATAATAAGTTGGAACATAAGTTATACTGGAGTAATAAGTTATGTTGGAACAAAGAATATCTATGTTTGTGAATTTATGAAACAATATTTATTGGGGCTATATCTTAGGTACTGGGCTAAAAATGCTAATCCTCTGTAAGACGTTACTATTTCCATTGTACAACTGGAGAACAGAAGTCTTGGAGATGTTCAACATTTTTCCCCAAAGCATAATTGACAAGACTAAAATTTGAACTCAGTTCTTTCTGCCATGATTTTCCCTATACCAGCTCATATACATATGAGAAAAGTCCCCAAATAGATTTATTAAGTCTTGCACAGGACTAACCAAGGTATTTAAAACAGGCAGCCATGAATATCGAAAAAACTTTAGCTCCTTGGAAACACAAAAATCTTCATGTTCAATGATTAATAATTATACCCATTTCCCTGTGTAAGTTATTATAAAATAGGCCCATTGAGAACATTAAGGATTTTGGGGCACTTCCCAATAGAAAAAGACTCATTGTTGTGCGGTATTGAGGAAAGAAGACAGCCTTTAGAGACTGTCTTTATATTGCTTTATATTCTGTTCAACCTCTTATTAGCTATGTAAGTATATGGCATTAATTTTAAGAATTGAATTCTCATCTAAAAAGCACAAGTAATATGTTCTTTATTGAGTTATGGTGAGGATTACATGAACAAAATGTTTAATGAATAATCAATATTCAAATATTAGTTCCTTCCTACTGTTAATATATTTAAATTAAATACCTTAGAATTAACAAAAAGAAAATGTGTGTCTATTTGGTAAATACATAATACTAAATTAAAACTTAAATCTATTATTGGACAAAGATTCTTTCTAGAATATATACACAGTAAGCTCAAATATTCTATTGGGGTTGACTTAAAATGTGATATGCCTTGCTTATTAGAGTTCATTTATTATAAGGGCTTTGAAAATCAGTTCTTCAAACACGGATATCTCTTAAGTGTTTTAGTTACTATAAGACATCTATTAAATCTTCAATCTATGATTAGAGCAACTATTGTATTATCACTGCAACTGCATCCGTGAATTAAGGACAGACAACCATCACCTAAGACAATGTTGAACATAATTACTTTGAAAACTTTGCCATGCCCTTTACTCTCAGTAAAATGCAATAAGGAAAATGTTTAAATAGAAAATATATACTAACTCCCAGAGAGGCCCGGGTAAAGAACAAAAGCACTGACTTGTACTTTGATCTCCCATTTGTCCATTCTTTAGATAAAATACTTGCACCCTTTTGGACCTGGAAATTGTAAACAAGTCTCCATATAAGGAAAAAAGTCACTTAATGTGTAAAGTTTGACTGAACACAGCCGGTTCAGGCTTGTGACAAATGCCTGTGTTGTCACAAAGTTCTAACATTTCAACTCTATTCTTGAACTGCTATCTTGTAACACAAAAATGTTCTGATAGCCAAGATTATTCTCAAAGGTGGATCAAGAGGGAAAAAAAAGACATTATGAAAGGGCAAGCAATGTTTAACTAAGGTTATTGTGAGTCTGAAGTAAGTATCATTGGTGGGGAAGTAAACTCAGTGGTTTTCCATTTTAGCCGAAAAGAATCCTAGACTATAGATTCCAACATGGCGGAGGGCGCAGAGAGATCAAGTCTCTGACCTCTTCAGCTGTGCAGGCATAGGGAGTCGTAAACAACCTAAATCTGTTTGCTCAGGATCACTAGGCAATGCTGAGCTGACGTGGATCTGGGGTGAACAGTCTGGGCCTCTCAGAACACACTCTGAGCCCGGATCGGCTGAATTCAAGCTCCTGTTCGCCTGCTTCCTGCAGACAAACAGCTGTGACTCAGCACTAATCCATCCGGCTGAAACAACTGGTCAGCCCTTCTCAACCTACGGAGGTAAATGCCAACCGAGCCTTCATAGGCCTTCATAGGTAGTGGTCACAGGTTTGAAACGGGGCTTGGGAGAGACAGTAAGGACCCACCCGTTCGTTGCATTGGTCGCCCGGCAAAGGGAAACGAACTGTCGCCATTTGCAAGTAATGCAAGAGATACCACCATGGCAGAGAACTGACGTCATCAGACTGCGGCGGAGGAGATAACTTCATTGAAATCTGCGGCTACAGGTGTGTAATTCCCTAGCCTTTCCTCTCCACACATCGGGGAAACCTTAAGGGCCCCTCCCAGCTCTCCCGAAAGGGCCCCTCCCAGCTGTCCCGTGAGCACGATAGCCAGCCCGAGGGAATCAGACGTGGTGCGGAACTACCGCTCCCACCAGGGCTGACAGCTGAGGTCTCTTGCACCAGCTACCGGGGGCGTGGCTACCGGAGGGCAAGTAAAATTCGCTGAGGATTCTCAGCCCCAAGCTCTACAAACTTAGGGTCTGAGGGAATGGCAAACTGGAAGAGTGTGCCCAGTCGTTAATGAAAACAGGGCACCCGGGAGCAGCAGACCTGGCATGTAGCCAGTATTGTGGTGAGCGGCACCCGTGAGAGGGGCCTGGCTAGAGGAAAAGTGGAAAGTGACTAGACACAAGAGGAGGCCCTAGGCACTCAGGATTGGATACTTGCCCAGTCTGGGAGGAGCTGCTGCACAGTGATTGGTTCCCACGTATTGACAGGAGAAACTTGGCCTGGTGGGCACAGCGCCACCTACTGGAAGAGAAGTTAATCAAACTCTAAGACTGCATTTATTAGTTTTTTTTTCTTTTCTCTTTTTTTTTTGATTTGGGTTTTTCTTTCATTTTCATTTTTCTTTCTTGTTGTTCTAATTTTTTTTTTACAATTTTTTAAAAATTTTTTTCTTCTAATTTTAATTTTAATTTTTTTATTATTTTTTTTTCTTTTTTTATTTCCTATTTTTTCTTCTTTTGTCTTTTCATTTCTTTTCAATTATCTTATCCCCCCTTCCTTGAATTCTAGCTGCTTACTCTCATACTCTTTAGTGACTTCTTCCCTTCCCTTCTAATACCTTTCCTCCCAAGCATCTAATAAATTTATAGGAGTAAACAGTAACTCATCAGTCAAACAGAACAAGAAGTAACAATAGCAACTTGAAAAAGCAAGGAAGAAAAGGAGTACAAACAATGCAGGACAGCCTAAATATTCAGGAGGACCTAGAGTCATCAGAAAAATGGTCATATAAAGAACTCAAGGAACACCTTAGACAGATGGAATGGAACCTTAAAGAGGATACAAGACAGCAAATTCAAGCAGCGAAAGAACACATTGGGAATGAATTACATAAACAGATAAAAGAAGAAGTTAAGCATCTTTATCAGGAGATAGAGATTATAAAAAATAATCAAACAATAATTCTAGAAATGAAGGAAACGATAAACCAAATTAAAAACTCAATTGAGAGTATCACTAACAGAGTGGAGCAAGTAGAAGCCAGAACGTCAGATAATGAAGACAAAATATATCATCTTGAAAAGAGTCCAGCCAACTCAGAAAGGCTGGTAAAAAATCAGGAGAAAAACATCCAAGAGTTATGGGATAACATAAAAAAACCAAACTTACGAGTCATCGGGATAGAAGAAGGTACAGAGATTCAAACCAAGGGAATGAGTAACCTGCTGAATGAAATAATGACAGAAAACTTTCCAGAAATAAAAAAGGAAACAGATATACAAATTGAAGATGCATACAGGACACCGAGCACACAAAATCACAGTAGACCAACGCCAAGACACATTGTTATGAAGATATCCACTATACAGAACAAAGAGAAAATATTAAAAGCTACAAGAGAAAGGAGACAGATTACATTCAGGGGTAAACCAATAAGGTTAACAACGGATTTTTCATCACAGACACTGAAAGCAAGAAGGTCATGGAACAATGTATTTCAAACACTGAAAGACAATGGATGCCAACCAAGAATTCTGTATCCAGCAAAATTAAGCTTCAGGTATGACAACGAAATAAAAATCTTTCATGATAAACAAAAGTTAAAAGAATTTGCAGCCAGAAAACCAGCATTGCAAAGCATTTTGAGCAAAACACTACACGAGGAAGAAATGAAAAACAATAACCAAAACCATCAGTAGGAAGAGCCTCAGTAAAGACAGAGGGCGAGGGGAAAGATAATCATGGAGAAACAAACTAAATTTTTTTTAAAAAGGATAAATAATCAAACATGGATGGAAGTACAAACCATATATCAATAGTATCTCTGAATGTTAATGGCTTAAACTCTCCAATAAAGCGACATAGGCTGGTATCATGGATTAAAAAAACAAATCCAACAATATGCTGCCTCCAGGAGACACATCTGATTGGAAAAGACATACACAGGCTCAAGGTAAAAGGTTGGGAAAAATATACCATGCACACGGTCCTCGTAAGCAAGCAGGGGTGGCCATCCTCATATCGAATGAAATCGACTTCAAGACTAAGTTAATCAAAAGGGATAAAGAAGGACATTATATACTGTTAAAAGGAAGCATTCACCAACAAGACATAACAATTATCAATATTTATGCACCAAATAATGGTGCTGCGACATTCATAAAACAAATTCTCCTCAAGTTCAAGAATCAAATAGACCACAACACAATAATTATGGGTGACTTCAACACACCTCTCTCACCATTGGACAGATCCTCCAAACAAAAGTTGAATAAAGAAACTATAGAACTCAATATCACAATCAATAACCTAGACTTAACTGACATATATAGAATATATCAACCATCATCAAATGGATATACTTTTTTCTCAGCAGCACATGGATCCTTCTCAAAAATAGACCATATATTATGCCATAGGGCAACCCTCAGTAAATATAAAGGGGTGGAGATAATACCTTGCATTTTATCTGATCATAATGGAATGAAACTGGAAATCAATGATAAAAGAAGGAAGGAAAAATCCTACATCACATGGAAAATGAACAATATGTTACTGAATGATCAATGGGTTACAGAAGACATAAAGGAGGAAATCAAAAAATTCTTAGAGATAAATGAAAATACAGACACAACATATCGGAATCTATGGGACACAATGAAAGCAGTTTTAAGAGGAAAATTCATCGCCTGGTGGTCATTCCTCAAAAAAAGAAAAAACCAACAAATAAATGAGCTCACACTTCATCTCAAAGCCCTAGAAAAGGAAGAGCAAAACAACAGCAAATGTAGCAGAAGGCAAGAAATAATTAAAATCAGAGTGGAAATCAATGAAATTGAAACAAAAGAAACTATTGAAAAAATTAACAAAACTAAAAGTTGGTTCTTCAAAAAAATAAATAAGATCGACAGACCTTTAGCCATGCTAACGAAGAGAAGAAGAGAGAGAACTCAAATTACTAGCATACGGGATGAAAAAGGCAATATCACAACATATGCTACAGAAATACAGAAGACAATTAGAAATTATTTTGAAAACCTATATTCCAATAAAATAGAAGATAGTGAAGACATCGATAAATTTCTTAAGTCATATGATTTGCCCAGACTGAGTCAGGAGGATACACACAATTTGAACAGACCAATATTAATGGATGAAATTGAAGAAGCCATCAAAAGACTACCAACTAAGAAAAGCCCAGAACCGGATGGGTATACAGCAGAGTTTTACAAAACCTTTAAAGAAGAATTAATACCAATACTTTTCAAGTTATTTCAGGAAATAGAAAAAGAGGGAGCTCTGCCAAATTCATTCTATGAGGCCAACATCACCCTGATTCCGAAACCAGACAAAGACACCTCAAAGAAAGAAAACTACAGACCAATATCTGTAATGAACCTAGATGCAAAAATCCTCAATAAAATTCTGGCGAATCGAATACAAAAACATATCAAAAAAATTGTGCACCATGATCAAGTAGGATTCATCCCTGGGATGCAAGGATGGTTCAATATACGGAAATCAATAATTGTTATTCACCACATCAATAGACTTAAAGATAAGAACCATATGATCATCTCGATAGACGCTGAGAAAGCATTCGACAAAGTACAGCATCCCTTTATGTTCAAAACATTAGAAAAACTAGGGATAACAGGAACTTACCTTGACATTGTAAAAGCTATCTATGCTAAGCCTCAGGCTAGCATCATTCTGAATGGACAAAAGTTAAAGGCATTCCCTCTAAAATCCGAAACAAGACAGGGATGCCCTCTATCACCACTTCTATTCAATATAGTTCTCAAAACACTGGCCAGAGCAATTAGACAGACGAAAGAAATTAAAGGCATAAAAATTGGAAAAGAAGAACTTAAATTATCACTATTTGCAGATGACATGATTCTATACCTAGAAGACCCAAAAGGGTCTCCAAAGAAACTACTAGAACTAATAAATGAATTCAGCAAAGTGGCAGGATATAAAATCAACACGCATAAATCAAAGGCATTTCTGTATATCAGTGACAAAACTTCTGAAACGGAAATGAGGAAAAACACTCCATTCACAATATCCTCAAAAAAAATAAAGTACTTGGGAATCAACCTAACAAAAGAGGTGAAAGATTTATACAATGAAAACTAAACAACCCTAAAGAGAGAAGTAGAAGAAGATCTTAGAAGATGGAAAAATGTACCCTGTTCATGGATAGGCAGAACTAACATCATCAAAATGGCGATATTACCAAAAGTTCTCTATAGGTTTAATGCAATGCCAATCAAAATCCCAACGGCATTTCTGGTTGAAATAGATAAAGCAATCATGAAATTCATATGGAAAAATAAAAGACCCAGAATAGCAAAAGCAATTCTAAACAGGAAGTGTGAATCAGGCGGTATAGCGATACCAGATTTCAAACTATATTACAGAACAATAGTGACAAAAACAGCATGGTACCGGTACCAAAACAGGCAGGTGGACCAATGGTATAGAATAGAGGACTCAGAGACTAATCCACAAAGTTACAACTATCTTATATTTGATAAAGGGGCTAAAAGCATGCAATGGAGGAAGGATAGCATCTTCAACAAATGGTGTTGGGAAAACTGGAAATCCATATGGAACAAAATGAAACTGAATCCCTTTCTCTCGCCATACACAAAAGTTAACTCAAAATGGATCAAGGAGCTTGATATCAAATCAGAGACTCTGCGGCTGATAGAAGAAAAAGTTGGCTCCGATCTACATATTGTGGGGTCGGGCTCCAAATTCATTAATAGGACACCCATAGCACAGAGTTAATAACAAGAATCAACAAATGGGACTTTTTTTCTCAGCAAGAGAAACAATAAGAGAGGTAAATAGGGAGCCTACATCCTGGGAACAAATTTTTACTCCTCACACTTCAGATAGAGCCCTAATATCCAGAGTATACAAAGAACTCAAAAAATTAGACAATAAGATAACAAATAACCCAATCAACAAATGGGCCAAGGACCTCAACAGACACTTCTCAGAGGAGGATATACAATCAATCAACAAGTACATGAAAAAATGCTCACCATCTCTAGCAGTCAGAGAAATGCAAATCAAAACCACCCTAAAATACCATCTCACTCCAGTAAGATTGGCAGCCACTATGAAGTCAAACAACAACAAGTGCTGGCGAGGATGTGGAGAAAAGGGTACACTTGTACATTGCTGGTGGGACTGCAAATTGGTACAGCCAATTTGGAAAGCAGTTTGGAGATTCCTGGGAAAGATGGGAATGGAACCACCATTTGACCCAGCTATTGCCCTTCTCGGACTATTCCCTGAAGACCTTAAAAGAGCATGCTACAGGAATACTGCCACATCGATGTTCATAGCAGCACAATTCACAGTAGCTAGACTGTGGAACCAACCCAGATGCCCTTCAATAGGTGAATGGATAAAAAAAAGGTGGCATCTATACACAATGGAGTACTATGCAGCAATAAAAAATGACAAAATCATAGAATTTGCAGGGAAATGGATGGCACTAGAGCAGATTGTGCTTAGTGAAGCTATCCAAGCCCTAAAAAACAAATACCAAATGTCTTCTTTGATATAATGAGAGCAACTATGAACAGAGCAGGGAGGAAGAGCAGGAAGAAAAGATTAACATTAAACAGAGACATGAGATGGGAGGGAAAGGGAGAGAAAAGGGAAATTGCATGGAAATGAAGGGAGACCCTCATTGCTATACAAAATTACATATAAGAGGTTGTGAGGGGAATGGGAAAATAAACAAGGAGAGAAATGAATTACAGTAGATGGGGTAGAGAGAGAAGAGGGGAGGGGAGGGGAGGGGGGATAGTAGGGGATAGGAAAGGTAGCAGAATACAACAATTACTAATAGGGCATTATGTAAAATTGTGGATGTGTAACCGACGTGATTCTGCAATTTGCATTTGGGGTAAAATTGGGGGTTCATAACCCACTTCAATCTAATGTATGAAATATGATATGTCAAGAGCTTTGTAATGTTGTGAACAACCAATAAAAAAAAAATAAAATAATAGGATATAAAAAAAAAGAATCCTAGACTACATTTATTTCTTAATCATAATCAATTTGTTAGACAATTTATATATCTACTTTCCTCTGTTATATATCTCTAAAGTTTTTAATAAATAATAATTTATTTAATAACATTTATAATTTAATAAATTTAATAATTTAATACATAACAATTATTTAAGTAATTAAATAATAACTATAAGTAGATCAGTATATGGAGATATAATCTTGGTGAACTCATCAAATGATGTTACGAAAGGTATTTTTTTAAAAAAAACTTCCTTAAGAAGTAAATATGGTAAATCCTAAAGTGTTCACACTGGGTACTTCTGAGGATTCAGGGAGTGGGATCAAAAGAGGAAACTTTTAAAATTCTGTGCATTTTAAAAAACAGGAGTGATTATCTTTATAATTCAGGAAAACTCTTAAGTTTTTTTTTTAATTATCCTCATCTTATAACCCAACAGTATAAACATACAGAATAAAGGGACTATATGATAAAATTCTCATTGTCATCACTTGGCAGGTAATAAATGCATAGATTATTTGATCTTAAGTGATCTCCAATAAAGGATAATTTGAAATTTTTCATCACAAATCTTTGCCCAATTCTTTCTGTTCTGTTCTCCTGACTGCCATTCTTGTGCTTACACCTCCTCTCTTTTTATACTTACTGGCTTTATTCAAATAGTTTTCTCTTGTTCACAAACCATCCCTTTAGAGAACTAAACAAAAATAGTCAGTCCATAGGTGGCTCATAGGTAGCCCATGGATGTAGTTTGTTTAGCTAGCAAAGTATTTTTGCCATTTTCAAATTAGTTGACAGCATGAAAGAAATTGGAAATTGCTCACAATGTTCTATATTTCTACTTTTGAAAGATCAAATGATCTGGCAACACCGGGCCCACATTCATGAGTCAAATGGAATCGCACCACCCTTGGCCTACATGCATACTCTTCAACTGATCAGAGCCCCCAACATAACCTACAACCTCACCAACAGGGCTTTCAGGCACCGTTGAGCATGCTTCTTGCCTCATGTACACCTTAAAGGAAAGTAACCGCTCATGCAAAGAATAGGGGACAATGAAAGGAATATCAAGCAAGTCAGATGTCTTGCCAAGAATAAGGGGCAGGCATATGTCTTTGAAAATGAAGATTACTCTCCTGTGTTTAATATTGCAAACAAAAAAGAGTATGCTGAAAGAACCAAATTAATAACCACGATGAGAAGCCTGCATGGAACAAAAAGAAAATGAAAAAATAAAAATAAAAAAGAATCAAACTGCTTTTAAGAGAGAACTAATATGAGGGATACTTTTGAAAGTGTCATTGCATACTAAATAATATTTTCCTATTTCTAATTCACTTCTTTCCTTTGTTTTCTAATGGACCTGGTACATATTTGACTCTCTATTTAAAAGTACACCCAGAGGTAGTCCCCCACTCCCAGCACAGGAGCCACCTACCCCTACTCTATTTCTAAGCCCTGGGGCAGTAGATAGCAAAGCCTCTCTGGACCAGCAGTGAGTTTTCTCCACTTCCCTTCTCTTCCTGCTCTGAGCAGTAGTCTGCAAAAATTAAAGTAGCCACTATAAAAATTCCTATTGCCTTACCAACTCCATGCTCCTTCCTCTTACACAGGGCTTCTCCCTGTAGGCCCATAGTCTGGCAAAATGCTGACATTCAGAGCTGAAACCTTTTCTTGCTAATATGGTTCTATTCATGTTACAAAGTCACAGGCCTTTAGTTTCAGCTGTGAGAACTCAGGACCCAGCTCAACCCCTGTGGGAGGAAGCAGAGAGCCTGTTCAAGGTCACTGCAAAACCAAGCAGAGGCATCTACAATCTGAGCAGATGCCATGATCAGATCAGTAGTTAACAGGGATTTGCCAAAAGTTTAGAAACTTCCAATTTTGGGGCGGGGGGGGTGGGGTGGGAGAAATGTCTCTCTTCTCACTGGAGTATCAGACTCATTGCCTCAGTCCAACCTCTAGTAATACCATTTGACTTAGATTTCAAAACATGCTTCCACATGGCTTCTCTTATTTGATTCAATCAGGGAAGTTGTGTTTATAGTATCATCACTAATTTATATAAAGGGAAATGGAACTTGAGAGCTTAGTGTGACTTATTCAAGGTCAAAGAATGCATGATGGGCCCCATGTTTATTGCACTTTTCTCCAGGCCACCACGAACTAGAGACGAGAATTATGAAACTGTAGCTCTTTATAAAGAAAAACACATTATCCAAAACAGATGTTCTGTAACAAAAGCAATAGTAAATGATTGGAGGACACAATTCAGTAAGAAATGAAGACTTACAAATGTTTTTATATAGAAATATTTTACAAAGATTTTACAACATAGTAAATCGTGTCATACTGTAGAAAGATGAAGAAAAAGATTAAACCTCAAGAAAAAAGAAAGTGCTCATAGCAACGTATTGCAGTCTCCATAAAAGTGCATAAAAGGTTAAGGCAAAGTACCATGTTGGTACAGGCATGCTGAGAACTGACTTGTAAAACAGTTTTTAAAAATACATACAAACATTTTTTTCCTCTATTCTTTTCAAACATATTTGAAAGGGAAACGCTTATGAACATTCTTGCTTGAGACAATGTAAATAGAACTTCTGGGCATAAAACAGTAAAAGTAAAAATATTCTGAGTGTATAAAAAAGTAAATCAAATAATTTCTAAAATAAAACCTGTCTAAGTGAGGTCCCTCTTTCTACATGTAACTAACCAGGCTGAGGGCTTACTCTCTCATAGATAAGCGATGTCATTCATGATAGCGGCGTGAAATTAGGATCTCACCCTTTCAGCTTCTAGTTTCTATGGCTAACCTACTGACATATGTAAAGTCTTTGTCACTGCATTATGAATCTACTTTGCAGCTATGCTTCTACCTGCAGCTTACATGATAGTCATTTTATGAAAAGCTACCTGTGCTTAATACAGTATTTTGCCCTGATAATAAAAAGACAAAGGTGCTCTCCAAAATTAAACCATTAAGCTTATTAGAAAATTCTAGTTAAGTATTAAGTTTTCAGTTTTCCACATACATTAAATCCCTTAAGACCAGAAGGATCGATAAGGATAATACTGGTTATCTTCATACTTGGAAAAGAGCTTGTTTTTAAACTATAACTGAGAAGTAAGATTTAAAAAATGTAATTTGGCCAGACTCAAACACGAGTGAATTTTACGGAAAACTGATTTATCTGAATTCAAATCCAGAAAATAAATACCTCCCAAAGAATAACTTAATTCACATGATTAACTACTCTTTTTTTGTAAAATTCTATCTACTCATAAGAGGAGTTTTAGTATTGTCTCCCCACACTTCAACTGACTTTTTCTTTTTCAATTTTTCTCCATGTCTAAATGAAAAGGAAATGAACCAGCTCATTTTTGCTGACTTAGGTTTCTTAAATAGCTCTTAGACTTCAAGGTACAGCTGTGGTAAAACCAGAGAGATACACCCAGGCATTTATTGGAATTCTGCGGTACAAAATAGCACATGTGCTCTATGCACTCTAGTAACAGGGATAGCAATGATAACTGTCTTACACAACAGATGCATTAGCTTGGTTTTCATCTGTAACTTCTTTTTCTTCAGGACCACAAACAAAGAGCTGGTTGCCCAGAGTTTTCTGGGCAAATCGGAAATACATAATGTGGCCCATTGCCACAAAGGAGACTGAAATCAATACGAGCAAGCCAAAAGCTTCAGGATTTGGAGCCAGGATGACCATGATGAAATGCAGAAGATCAAGAAGATAGTTCATGGAGTTCTGTACACCATTTATTATGCCTCTTTCAGATTCAATTACGTTTTCTTGCAGCAACTGTGTCACAGTTAAATCAAAGGACCAAAGACCTATATAACAAAAGATATTTTTAATGAATGAATTAATTTGTAGTAATACAGTTCCGATTTATAAATAAAATTCTGTGAACATGTGCAAAGTACACATTTTAGTTCTACTTTCTTTAAGTTGACTCATATATATAGTATTAATCATAGCCTTGCCTTAAGGAATTTCTTCTCATTAATAAATATTGGTTTATTCATGGCTTCAAGAAATTATTTTTACAGCTATCAGACAAAAATAAATATAATCTTCAAGCTTCTTAATTCTGTTTGTGATTATTTGTACTACAAAAGTAAAACTCTGAAATAAATGACATAAACCCTATAAGTACCAGTATTTTTACAACTTAAAAGAACCTAAGACATTATCATGGTTAAAGGGCAAGGAAACTTTAAACCATTGTTACATTTACTGCCTGGGTTCCATGGCCCTTACAATAAAGCTGTCTTGCTGGAATATTAATGTCTTTGATAAATTAATGAACTACTTTGTGTCACAAGATAAATATGGCTTCATTTCAAGAATAAATTCAGTTATTCATCAGCACTCTATTAATGATTACTTAAACTATACTCTGTAAAAAGTCTTTACATTATGTTTCCTTCCAGAGTTATAAAATCCATTTGTATGGCAAAGTATATAATAAATACTCATCAGGATTATTTTTAATAACTACCCTATCTTAAAAAACAAAACAAAACACTATCTTGGACTGGGGTTGTAGCTCAGTGGTAGAGCACTTGCCTAGCACATGTGAGGTATGGGGTTTAATCCTCAGCACTACATAAAAATAAATAAATAAATATAAATAAAGGTATTGTGTACATCTACAACTAATTTTTTTTAAAAAAACAGAGTATTTTTATGCTATCTTAAAGAAATATTCTCTAAATTATAGTTCTTTTGGTAGACTTATAACAATATAAAAATTCTAAATTACTAGAAGATAGTATAATTATTATAGTAATATTTTTTTTAAATTAAATTACATTTAAAGAGTAATTCTTAAGGGTTGTGGGGGTGTAGTTCAGAGAAAAAAACATTTGTTTTAGCATTCAGAAGGTCCTGATCTCCAGTACCACAAAAAATTAAAATAAAATAAAGAGTAATTCTTAGAGGCTACAAGTAGGATCTGTAGCTCAATGGCATAGCACTTTCCTAACACACACATGGTCCTCGGTTTAATCCCAGCACCAAAAAAAATATATACATACTCTTTAAGAAAAACATTTTAAGTCCTGGACATGTGTTAAGTATGTATACATACATGCACACATACAAATATAACCTTTTAAACTATAAAATAAAAATTTCATGTTTAAAGACAGTTGATTTTGCTAAAATTAACACCCAGGAACTATTTCACATCTTTGGTGAATCTCTGTACCAACTTTCCAAGAATATACTTTGAATTCATTAACATATACAAAGAAACTTCTTACCGATTCTAGCAGCAATGACGCCTGCAAACAGCAGACTGACAGAGATTATGGGCACAGATCTCCCACTCATCTCTTGGATAGTATTAGCAGTATCAGACCTGTTTGATGTGTGCATTTCAGTTGTAAAGATGGTTTCAGGTATTTTTGTAGTTGTGGACAATGGCTCTCCTTGTGTGAACCTAGAACGGATATCTTCAAAGGGAGAAACAGACAAATCCAAGGGGCTCCCAGGCATAAACACGGAGATCACACACAAAATCAAACAGGAAAGCTGTGCCAATCCTGAGATCAGGCCAGTCCGAACCAGACCACATTTTCGACGTAGCCAAGTAAAAGCCACGGTTCCCATTATTCCAGTAATAGCTGATGCTCCCATCAAAATACTGAGGATGGAGCCACTCAGCCCCTGAGTGTAGGCGTACCCTGTAGTGATACAATCGAAGCCCAGAACAGTCATATAAAGAAAGGCAAGACCCATGCCAGCCAGAAACACAGGCTGGTTGTAGTAGGAGACCCATCCATCTCGGAAGGTACGGAAGGGCTCAGCCATCTGGGAGGCACAGGTGGGCTCTTGCTCACATTCAAGCTCACGGATGTTGGGGTCTTTCTCACCCATTAGATGAGTTCCCTCCAGGGGTTTTGGCTCAGTATCTGTTAATAAAAAATATCATAATTTGGGGGGAGGGAATGGGGGTAAAAAATTATCTTAGCATTTTGTTTCTTCTCTTATTCTCTTCCTGTGTGCTACCTTGATTAGCATTAAAGTATATATTTTCTTTTACTAATAATCTAAGAATTCCAGCCATGTAACAATTTCCAATTACCATTTTTTTTGTTAAATAAAGTAATATGGATCTCTTTTTTCTTTCTCTCTTTCTTGTAGAAATCATACTCTCACCAAAGTAAATAGCAGGAAAATTCATTGGATAAAATATATATAAAAAAAAACTTTCTGGGAAAATTCAGCATCTTATTTTCTAGGGCCCTGTTTAGATTCCATTTACCAGTAGCCCAGCTTCCCCCCTGCCCTTGGGAAATGCCCTTTACATCCTCACTCCCTTCCACTGACCGTGAACTCCTTCCAAAGGCCATGAACTCCTCTCTTCAATGACTCTAAGGAATTTTTTTTCTCACTCTCTTCCCATTTCTATGCCTCTTTTTTGCCCAGCCACCCCTCAACTTATTGTCCCTCTGTGCCTACCACTCACATAAAGAGACAGGGCTAGGGATCCTTTAGTTTCAAACCAGAGTTGTTCCCTGGAACCTTAAAAAAGTCTTATTTTGGCCTCATCTACCTAAGTCATATATTTAACCTCATTCAGGCCTTTATTGGGAATAAAATCTTATACAAGCCAAAATAGTTTTGATTTTCGCCAGCATTTAAAGTCTGAACATGAGAATAAAGGATGGTTATTGTGTTCATCTTACCTTTTTGTAAATTCAGCTGTTTCAATTCAGCTTCCTCTACTTTAAGAGCAGCTTTCACAGCTAGAGCAGGGGTTTTCTGGTAAACCTTCCAGAGCAGAAAGTACTCCACACACATAGATACCAAATTCCACCCAGAAATAAAACCACAGCCGATGACTGGGGAGCCGAATGTCATAATCTGGCCAACAGCCATGGGAGCCAAGATATTGGTCAGCTGGTCAATCCTTCGAATGGTGGCATTCATATCTACAGGAGCAGGTGGAAGAGGTGGGCAAGAGTTCAAACTCGTCAATGAAATACTGGCCATTTACATGATATAATGGTCAAAACCAAGAGCATAGATTTCTAAAATGCAAGTTTCTAAAAGCACTCTGTGAGCAAATTATTTGCTAGGAAAACAGTTGTTTTTTTTTTCACATTAAAATTGCCTCAAGAAATGTGATCCCCTTGGAATTGTAGAATTAGTCCAACATCAGCTTTTAAAATAACTCTAATAGTGACTATATTCATTTTTTCAACACATATTTATTAAATGCCTGTCATAAGCTAGGCACCACTCTCAATACCATAAAGAAAACTAGTATTATCTTTACTAGTTTTCATGAAGTTTGCCTTCTCATAGGAAAAGAAAAACAATAAATCAATAAGCACATACAAACATGGCACAAGTCAGATGTTCATTAAATACTGTAGTGAGAGGGCAGAAAAAGGTCATTGAGGGAAAAGTATTACATAAGGCAATGTCAGGGAAGGAACTGCTGAAAAAAGACTTAAAGGAAGGAACTGCTGAAAAAAGACTTAAAGGAAGCAAAAGAGTGAGCCATGAGATATCAGGGAAAAGAACATTCCAGACCCAAGGAATTACATGTCCTAGGACAGACGGAGTAGGCCCAGAGTGTTAGCAGTCTAGGAAAGAGTTCATCAGAGCTGGGCCAGGACAGATGAAGTCAGAGGGTGAGGGGAGACAGATACGATCATGTACAGACCTATGGAAATTATATGGACTTTGACTTTTCCTTTGAGTCAGAGGCCCTTTGGAAGATTTTAAACATAGAGAGAGACATAATCTGACATATTTTTAAAGGTTTATTTTGGCGCTGTGTTAGGCAAAGACTATAAAGTGAGAGAGGTGGTAGACAAGAGCAGAGGCAAGGCCCCATGTGGGAGATGATGGAAGGGTAGAGCAAGATGGTTAATAGTGAAAACATGGGGAAAAGATACAGTGTATGCTCTAAAGGTAGAATCAGGAGAACTTGCTAACAGATTAGATATGCATTGTGAGAGAATGAGAGGAATCAAGGATAACGCAAAGTTTTGTTTTTTTCTGAGCTGCCATTGGCTGAGAAACAAGATTTCAGAGGAATAAGACCCAGTGTTTGGTTTTGGGGGTGCTGATTTTGATAGGCCTACTAATATTCAAAAGGCCACATCAAGAGGCAGACAGTTAAATATATCAGGCTGGAGTCATAGGCAAGAAATATGAGCCATATTTGCAAGTCATCAGTTTGTTCTGACCATGTCTGGGCACACCCATGTGTAGAGAGCAGGAAGGTGAGAAGGAAATAGCAAAGAGGAAAAAAAAAAAAAAACAAACAAGCGAGCATGGTGTCTTAGAAGCCAATGGTGACAGTGTTGTAAAGTGGAGAGAGAAATTAAGTGCTGCTGATAGGGCAAGGAAGATGAGCACTCAGAAGAAACACTAGATTGGTCACAAGAAAAATATCAGGGACCTCAAACACAGTGGAGCAGGAAAGGCAAGTGCTTGATTACAGTTATGGTAAGAGACTAGTGCCAACTCCAGGAGACACCACTTTTATTATTATATTTTCAATGCATCTCATGCCCTGGAATTACAATGGGAATGCAAGATTCTGGAAAGCAAGATTCTGACCAAAGAAAGGAATTAGAAACAAGTTGCTTTGATAAGTTTGCTGAAAATAGAAAGAAACAAATGGACTGGCAAAGGAGGAAGTGTGGTAAAGTCTGGCTTTTAAGAAGAAAATCAGAGCATGTTCAAGTGCTGAAATGATACAGTAGATGAGAAGGGAAGGAATCTGAATCTACTGCCTAAGTGGAAGAGCTGGTCTCAGATAGGGTCACAGATAATCCATCAATGGTAGCAAGAGTGGAGTCACCTACTTGGCTTCAGTTACAGGTAGGAAGAGAGAAATGATAACGGAAGCACGTGGGGGCCGTCTTCTCATTTCTTACATCGCATGGGCAAAATACAAAGCAAGATCATCAGTCAGTGTGAGGAAGGGGGAAAAGGTCGTGAATGTGTGAGGATAAGGGAGAAAATTAGAAATAGTCCTCTAGGAAAATGGGAGAAGGAAGGGACCAGAGAAAATGGTGTGATCATCTAACAACATGAAAGGATCGACTTCAATCCTCTGTTTAAGAACTTCAAAGTGAGAACACTGAGCAAGGTCATGTGTTTTTCTCCAGTCATGTTCTAGTGTGGAGAGCTGAACTTAACCAGCTTCTTCTAGAATGAAAGGGACAGAAAGAGAGGGGCCAAGAGAATTGAGGGTCTACCCAGGAGGTGATCATACAATCATGAATGAATGACCTTGGAAATTAAACTGGGTGAGAAAGGCAGACAAGACAGAGGTCACAAACAGTGAAAAGAAAGTGGAATTAGTGACTTGTAAGTGACAAGAGGTTGGAGGATTGTTAGGGGTGGGGTAGAGAAAGAGCAAACTACAAAGGTAAGAGTTGGTAATTCAAGATACAGACGCTTAAGATGGAGGTTATAGAAGGGAAGACCATAGGAATGCATTGTCATGTCAAAGTAGAGAACAAGATGAATAAAGAACAGGAGGTTAAAGACAATCACCTGCTTTCTCATTCCCTATCTCATAGAGCAGAGTGAAAATTAACAAGGTAAGTCTTTTACAATCCTTTGGGTCACTGTGGAAAAAGCATCTGTGACTAAGAACATTAACAGAAAATTGCCTTTATTCCTTCTTTAGTTCTTTCTGGTCTTTAATTAGTTTCTGATTAGTCCTATGAGCATATAACGCTTACATGATAACAGGAGAACTTTGGCATACTACACCTTTCACTTGAAAGGCAAAGGCAGCATTCATTAATCTCACTCATGACAGTTTTTGCAGAGGCTTCACTATCTTCCACCTGCCCCCACTAGCAAGTTTCGGATGCATATGCCAACAGAGAAGTGTGGGATTGACCCAAATGACTCAATGAGCTGAACCCAAAATACCAGTAACTGAAGAAAATACATGGTTGGATCTTAAAGCTCCATTACAGCAACAAGCAAATTATTTTGGTTTAAATTATGTTACTCTTTTCACTACCTCTGTTCCCCATGTTCCAGGAACATCCCATTATTACTAATTCCTATCTTTTACATGATACTTAGGCAATCAATAATGCTTAGGTGTCAGAACATATGTAGTGATAAAAAAAGCTTTTGTTTTTCTGAAGCTAAGTAAATTAAATAACAATTTAAATAAAATGAAGACCTAATCATTTCATTGGTAATTGCCTAGAAAAAGAATTCATTTTCTAAATGCACAAACCTATGCTCTTTACAGAATTATATTTATTCTTATACAAACATAAATATATGTGCTCATTTGGTTCCAATTTAGTTGTTTTGTAGTACAGCTGTGGCACAGAACATGCCATTATAATGAAAATAACTATTTAAATTATAAATTAAATTATTATAAAGGCTATATTACATCTCATAGAAGAATATTTTTTTAAGAAAGAATCTGCTAAGCAAATAGCTGCTAGCATGATGTCTATCTCATATATGAAATCACATGCATTCACATATAGTATTTATCTGACAGCCATACCTGATCCAAGCTAATCAGCATATGTTCCTTTATGGTTGGTAAGGAAAACCTCAGAAGATATTAATAAAAAGAAATCCACAAGGGAACAGGGAAGAAAATAAGGCAATGGATGGAGTAAAATGTCTGGGAAAAGGAGTGAATTTCAAACAGGTTAGATAGACTGCGTGGCACAAGAGAATATTTTAATCAAACTCTAAATCAAGTACCTGGTAAGTACCTTAGTTAACAGATATGCGTGTGAAAAACAACACCCCTTCTGTAGCTTTCTAAACTAGATGGTTTCTCCTATTCTTTACCTTTGATGATACAACTTGCACACAGGTAAAGCCTCCCAGCCCAGTGCCGGATCTTTGCCAACAACTTCAAAACTTAGGCTGTATTTTCATATACACATAAATTATTCCTGATTGGAGCAGGTGTATCCATGTAGACACAGCCTCACAGGATCAAGCAGCAGCTACAGTCCCCAAAGCATTCCACCTTCTCCCATCTCTGTTGTATTTTTCTTTTACCCACCTCCTTTTTCTCTGTTCTCCTTTAAGTCTGCCTAATAAGAAACTCCTGAAGGCTAGAAAATAGACTGTTTGGCCTAGATTCTTCAACCCTGCAATAGTCATATATATAAAGAGGGACAGATGAGAAATTGCCAGTCATATTTTTGTCTTTGTTCTGGAACATCACTTCCTAGTGAGAAAGACCCACATAACTTTGTGAAATTTTTTGTTGTTGTTGTTGTTTTTCATGTATGTGTAGTAGGACAAGTTAAAGATGCTGAGTCACTTTCTCTTTAATAGACTTTAGTTTCTTTAATACAATTCAGAGAGTCAAAATTAGTTAAGAAATTCAGATAGGCAAAAAAAAAAATCATTTACAAGGTGACCTTCTCCCAAAATATATTCTAAAAATAAATGGGATTTAAAAAATATCTTGAATTTTATAATATGGAACATATTTTACATGCTTAAAGAACATGTGAAAAAGAGAAAAAAATGAAGGGCCTAACCTTATCTTCTAGGTCAATGTGACAAAAAGAGATGAGGAACTACTCCCTTTTATGAATCATCACAGAAAGAAAAGTCAAGGAGAATTCCCTGCTGTGCAGACTCATTCTTACTACACTCGTCCTAGTGTGCAGGTACCATCTTCTGAAATCACTGTGCTTTTCTATCTAGATTATAATATTGTTACCACAAAGTGATGGTTCGAGCAAATTCTTCTTCTAGACCTCCACAGACTTTGTTCTTTTTCAGTCACCACCTCCTTTTTTTTCCCCCTTATTTTTAATCACAAAGTCCCATCAAACAAAGCTGTTTGCTAATCCCGGCACACAATCTTGCCTTCTGTGTCCTGAAAAAAGCCACTTAAGTCATCAGGAATGGTTTTCTTGTCTGTCAGGATGGTTAGGCAATGTGTTTGTGATACTTATTATCTTAATGACCAGCAGAGTTGATTCAGCTGATCTAACTAGTAGGCAGGTGTACCCTTCCTCCTCTACCATGTGTAATTATCAATTCAATCTGTGTCTGTTTTGTATGGGAGGAAGAAAGAGAATATTAAGTAAGGAAGGCATTCCAAGCCCAGGCAATGTTGTTGTGAGAGGACACAGTGCTTTGTGAGTACTCCATGATCTTTATTTAGCCACTCGTATGTTTCCAATGGAATAGGACTGTCAGGTCTTAAAAAGTGTGTTCTGTCCAATATTGTTTCACTTTTTGACAGCAGCCCCATTACATCCTACATAATTTAATGAAAGTTACAGATTGCAACTTTAAAATAGAAGAAACTAACTTCTAGAGTCTCTCCTACAACTAAGTTGTTTCCATTTCATGTGGAGAAAAATAATATCCATGATATGATCCTTACTACCAATGATAACATCCAAAGATATGACTGGTAAAAATAACATGTCAAATTCTCATTGTTATATATATTAAATATTGGAAACAGTTCACCAAATCTAAAAAGAAAAAGGAAAAGTTCAAGAAAGATTTTCCATTTACCGGGTTTGCAAAGAATAAAAGAGTAGTTAATTATCCTCTAAATTACCTCCATAACAGATACATCTAAGCAGTAAGATTTGACAATAAAGTTAAAAGCAACTACACCTTCAATTTATTATCTTAAAACATACACAGAACAATAACAAAAAGGATTCTAGTCTTATTTATTTCCACCGATTTAAAGTGAATCCTAATATACCCATTTGATTAAAAAAGAAAATCAAATTACCTGCTAATTTGCTTCTGTCTTCTCCTGCAACAACAACAATCCAGTCCCTTTGAATTGTGATTGCAGTAGCAGTACTGGCCAAATTTGCAATATTTGCAATAGTTATAATCAGGATGTAGCAGGAAGTCTAAGGAATTACAAGGAAAAATGGAGGTAAAATGTCAGTATATTACACTAATGCCTACCTCACCCACCATACATGGTAATTTAAAATTTTCTGACAAAATAATACATTTTTGTTTTAGTTTCATTTATAAGAAATTTTACTTTGTGTGCATGAAACAATTAAATACCAGTGGTCAAGTTAAAGAGTACATTGTCCTAATCTATAATCATCTGTAATATGTATAATGTAAAAAATATAATAGTCACATGAACATTATGTGACTTAGCTATTAAGAGAATGGTGACAAAGTTATTAGAAAATGGTAATAGTTTTCCCTCAAACATCTCCACCAAAAAGATGCTGAAGGGGAATTGAAAAGACCTATATTTAATTGTCAGAGTTCTGAAACTTTATAGCTGAATGATAATGGATAATGAACCAAACTTATTTTGTCTTAGTTTTGTCACTGACAAAATGAAGGGAATATACTTGAAGATTTCTAATGTCCTGCCTGGCTTTGAAACTCTATCCTAACAGTCCAAATAAATACAGGAAGTTTCAATAGTGACACCAAGTTCATTGTTATCCACCATATCCCATTCCTCTCACTTTTTTCCATCAAGCTACCATAAAATCATTGTGTGTGAACTTATATAGATGATATCTCCAAATAGAAATCACAATTATAATTGGAGGGACACAAATAGGACTGATTAATATGTTCATATGGATAACATTTCTTATCTAATACAAATAATGTACACAGTAAGATAGAATAAAACTGAAAACTGAATTATATTAAAAACTAATAGGATGTAATTTGAATTCAAACAATACTTAGTACCTATTATGGCCAAAACAACACTAAATCAAAAGGGGACATTACAATAGACATGGGATGAATATTAAAAAGTCAAATTTGCAACAAAAAAAGGACACTCCCTGACTTTGAAGCATTTTTTATCTTCATCACTAACAGATATCTAATACTCTGACATCAAGAATCTCATTGAGCCAGGTGTGGTGACACACGTCTATAATCCCAGAGGCTTGGGAGGCTAAGACAGGAAGATTGTGAGTACTAAGCCAGCCTCAGCAAAAGCAAGGCACTAAGCAGCTCAGTGAGACCCTGTCTCTAAATAAAACAGAAAATAGGGCTGGGGATGTGGCTCCATGGTCAAATGCCCCTGAGTTCAATCCCCAGTACCAAAAAAAAAAGAATCCCATTGAGAACTTACAAGGACCCATCCATGGTACATGGTCAGAAGCTCCTTTTTGTGTAAGAAAACCATCATCAGGATAATGCCACACAGGATGACTGAAACATTCTGTACTATCAGTGAAGTCTGGGCCACTGTACAGAGGAAGAAAGAGAGTTTTCACTGCAGCACCATGTTTTCATCAGGCTGTTTTTATCCACACATCAATGATCCACTACATTAATGCATATGCCTATTTACTATATGACAAAAGGAAAAGTTTCCAAACAAAATTCTGCCTCAACTATCCCAATTTAACCCAGAAGATCACAGACCAGTGAAATAGGCAAACAAAAAGTACCCACAATTTTTTTCTGTTGAAGTCATTTACAATATATTTTCATTTTATTTATTGAAAGCTTACTGTAATAAACAGAACTATTATATAGATAAGATCCATCTCTCTGTCCTTTATTGCTTAAGCCGAAACAAGAACATGTAGGAGTTTATAAAGAAGGAGGTCTAGTATGTTCAAGGCTAGGGTTCAATCCCCTGCACTGAAAAAAAAAAAAAAGAGGTCAAGAGAAGTTATAAAATCTATGATCCACGGTCTTCTACATGGCAGGGTTACCCTGGTAAGGTGAGATGCACAAATAGGAAAAAAATACAAAAATTTGCCAAGAATAAAGCATCAATGAGTTTTTTTGACGTAGTAATGCTATCTGCCACTGCTGTGAAATTCTAGGCTCCACCTTCCATCCCACACACAAAAAAATGTCAACCCTCTTAGAATGAGGCATTTATGTAGACAAGGTGCTGGAGAAAGGCAGGTAAAGACATCTTGTAGTCTCTTTTCAGAAATTCACTGGGTAGATGATCCAACAAGGATATTTAAGGTCTCTTATGCCTATGTCTAGAAGGTGAGGATGGTTATATATGTCTTCCTTACTTTAAAGGATCATAATGATGCTCAAATAAAATATTTATGACAGCACTTTGAAATATCTAAGGTGTAATTATAGTTCTTCTTATTTGGAACAATAAAGCTCATCCTGGCTTGTAAGGTCATATCAAAGAGTCAAAACAAAACAACTACTCTCTGAACAGGGCCTGAAAAAAATTCCAACATGTAAGTCATTCATTCATTCATTGCACAGGATTAAATGTCACCTGAATGAGATTCTTAGCTTCTAGGACCTGACAGACCAGAAGAAAGATATGTGAACAGGTAATTATAACCATGTGAGTCCAAAAGCAGAGGTACAAATAAAGCCTCATGAGAGCACAGAGAAAAAAAATGATGATTAAACCTAGAGACGTTAGGGGAAATTTTCTATGAAGGGTGATAAATGAGTTGATTATATAAAATAAGTGGGAGACTGTGATCCCACCACATTCTTCTTCATCCAACTCAATATCCTTTCCCAACCTATGATTGCAATGCCCAACATTTAAAAGGTTAAAGGGTTCTATGTATAATAAGATTCTACTTTGTATGCAAAATCATGTAAATAACTAGGATTTTTTTAGGATACAGAATTGTTTTTCTATATGTGTTCTGGTCTACATATTCTCAAAACAGGAAAATTTTCATCTTGACCATTTTACTAGTAGCATCAAGTCCCACAATTTGATAATCCTGTTACATGTATAGGTATCTAGGAGTATTCACCCTGAACTGAAAGAAACTAATGATACCTCAATCATTCCCTAGACATGGAGAAGGTCTAAGAAAGATATGGCCTGGTCCAGGCATTATCAACTAAGCAATTCAAGAAAATTTTACCTGAATGATAATCTTCATTGCCTTTATATTCTAAATAACTAAATTGCTCAGTCACTTTTTCTCTTTCTTGCATAAAACAAAATTAGTCTAATTCCCTATAATAAAGTCAATATATCATTATTTCTTCTTTTTCCCTAAAAAAAATATAATTATACGCTTCATTATCCAGACTCAGCCTTTCTCCCTTGAATCAATATTTAGTTTTCAATTCCCTTACACAAACCTTTAGATGAAACACAGTGAACCAGAGGACAGATGCTAAAGCTGTCCCAGGAACATCACACTAAAGGGACTCCAGTTCACACTGTGATTAGGAAGTAAGCCAGAATTAAGCAAATTTTAATGTTTAACATGTTTACCAGAAAGTGGCTACAGTGTTAATCATTAACATCTGAAATTTATGAACTGCCAAAAAGACAAAAAAAAAAAAAAAAACCAACAAACTCTTGGGTCAACAATGCTGGCATCTCAGTTTTATGCAGGAGCCCCAGGACCCTAACTCCAGAAGTGCTGCTGCTGAACCCCCATCCCTAGGTGTGGCATGTACTCAGTGGGTTAACAATGATTTCTCTCTTAGTTTGTTGTTTACTTTCTTACAGAAGCTCAGAGCTGATCCCATAGGCACTGGGGCTTAATTGTGTAAGGACACTCACCTTTAAGTCTGGCGTTCTTATCCACCCAGTCACCAATGATGGCTCCCAGGACCAGAACAGATCCTGCCACCACCAGCCCGTAGACTGCAGTCAAGAGGAGGCTATTTCCATAGAGCTCCACCAGAAACACAGACACCGCAAAGTGCCACATCCGATCTCCCTTGAAGAGGAGAAAATGTTGTGATCAAATATTTTTGGTTTCTAATTCATTGTATTCAGGGAGTTGTTTTCTTATCAAAAGGTCAATTTTCTGGCTACAGCACAAGACTTCAAAGTCAATAATTATTCTATGGATTAAATATTGGTCAGATGTTAAAACTGTACACCCTGATACAATGGAAAATATTCCTGCACAGTTACTAAGTAAATTCAAAACAGCATGATACTAATAAATCATTCTTATTCCAGAAAAATGAGATTTCCAGACTAAGATGACACAGAAACTGTTCTCTGTGTGCATGTGACTTTCCTATTTTGATTTGAGAGGCAATAAAGTAGTTTGCTGTGGAACCAGACTAAATTACACTACAGTTCATAAACACTGACATACATTTAATGTTAAGAAAAAAGTCATGGGCTGGGGATGTAGCTCAAGCGGTTGCTTGCTCGCCTGGCATGCGTGCGGCCTGGGTTCGATCCTCAGCACCACATACCAACAAAGATGTTGTGTCCGCCAAGAACTAAAAAATAAATATTAAAAATTCTCTCTCTCTCTCTCTCTCTCTCTCTCTCTCTCTCTCTCTCTCTCTCTCTCTCCTCTCTCACTCTCTCTTTAAAAAAAAAAAAAAAGAAAGAAAAAGTCATGGGCTGGGGTTGTGGCTCAGTGGTAGAGCCCTCGCCTAGCATGTGTAAGGCCCTGGATTAGACCCTCAGCACCACATAAAAATAAATAAATAAAGGTATTGTGTCCATCTACAACTAAAAAATATTTTTAAAAAAATAAAAAGTTAGTTCCCCAATTTGTAAAATGATAGGAATGGACTATGTGATCTCTGATGACTCTTTACCTCTAACATTTTAAAACAGCCCTATTTCAGAATCATAAAACTGTCAAGCAATCAAAAAGATAAAATCAGTAAGAGCAAATTCTGGCACACATAAACAAAGACATCCACATAAATGTGTAAATAGTCATTTTAACATTTTAATACAGATGGGGAAAAAACAATATTTTTTATACAGGTTCAGAGTACATAGGAAATTCTGGAATTTGTTGCTACAAAATGTGGCATAAGTTTAATAGAAACTTGCAAACCAGGCAGATTAACATATAAGAAATCTTTGAGGAACTTTATTATGAGAATTTAACTCCACACCTGACTTCCAGGGTTCACAGAAAGAAGGACAATATTCTATCATGACCTATTCCACAAAATCACTTCAGGATACTAAATTCCCAGGCTGAGCTCCTTACAGATTTGACCCTATGTAAAAGTAGTTACATTCCTAGACATTTCCAAAGTCTGTCAACAATCTCATGATAAATTTCATGTACTGGAAGCAAATTATTATATTTGATTATTTTAAAATAATTAAAATTATTTTAAAAATTTAATAAAGCCAAGGCAACAATCTTAAACATTCAAAACTTAGGCTGATATGGGCTAGAAATCAATTACAATAAATTTCACTGTAGACCAGTAGGTCTCAACTGGGGGTGAGTTTACTCTCCAGGGATGATCTGTGAATGTACAGAATTATTCTGGTTGTCACAACTGCAGGAAGATAGAGGGGGAATACCACTGACATCTACAATGCATAAGACAGTCCTCCACAAGAAAGAATTTTCTGATCTAAACATCAATAGAGCAGAGATAGAGAAACTGTGGTGTAAAAGATCATAAACAAATTTTGAGCCACAGCTCAAAATTAAATTAAGATTAGGACCTCGGAGGGGATGAAGTGGAAATTGCTCTAGTTACCCCAATTTCCAAAGGGTTTAATTTTTAAGAAGCAACAGATTATACTCTCACAAAAACCCATAACTGGGTAAAGTCTAAGTAAACACTGACCAAGGACCCACCCATTCCCTCCTTCCCTCAAGCCTACCTATTCATCCTGTGCTTCCATTTTCTGCCCTCCCACTTGTTATCATCATACTTTGATGATTTGTTTATATATATATCTGCTCCAGTAGATCAGAGAATAAATTACTGTGGTCATTAAGCCACTTATTAAATACGTATGGGGCAGCTACTATGTACCCCACGCTACTGCAGTCACTGCAGCTTCAACAGTGCACAAAAATAACAGTCATGCTTTCATGTGGCTCACATTCCAATAAGCAGACACCAAAGACAAATCGAGCACAGGTCAGATGGTGGTAAATGCTCTGAGGAAAAATAACATAGAATGGGGCCGGAAGCTGGCATTTTATATGAAATAGAGAAACTTCTGTGAATCTTCTGAGAGCCTGTGAGCCAAAGAAGTGAGATTTACAGGAAGTGAGGACTGGAAAAATGGAGATACACTAGGGTATAAATGGAGACAGAGCATAATGACATGACATGATGTGATGTGATCAACTGGCTCCTCTTTTTCACTGCCTTACTCTGCTATTTTTTCATAATTACTTTTTTTAAAGTCCATACTTAATCATAAAATCCTTTTTAAAAAGTCTGCTTCTTATACTATTTTGTACTCTGAACAGCACAGAACAAAATGTATTGACCCATAGGCATACAGCAATGAAATAGGAAATAAAAAAAATTCAATCCCACATAAATCTAACTTGAGATAACCTTCTACTTGAAGGAACCTATGTTCAATGTGTAGGAAATCATGATTTGGCAGGGTTGGCAGGGGAATGGATAGATATGCATACACATATACATAATCATATGCATTTTGTTGTAATAACATCAGACAGTGTGCCACACAAGAGATAAAGCACAAAAAGTGAATTACTTAGCATTAAAGTTCCTCTTTTGCACTCCTTTGCAGTGAGAAGTTAAATTCACTAAACATTACATGTTTGTAGCTGATTTTTTTAATCCAACTTTCTCACAAGAACTCCCTTTGCTCAACTTACTATAAGGTTGGGACAAGCATCTGCCACCTTTCATGTGAAGTTTTTAAAAAAAAAAAAATCCCAACAAGAAACTCTCCTGGAAGAACCACAGCTTTGTTAATGTTTTTGGCAAATCTGACATCTAATCTATCAACCAAAGGTCACATAAACCTTAAATTTAATCAGTATTTGGAAATGAGGCACTTTGTTTCTCTAGGAGTTACGTCCAGATCAGAAGCTAAGAATTTCAAACATTATTTCCATTACCTTTATTGCTTTCTTAAAATACTTAATAGTTATTGAATTAAATTGGTAAACTATTAGTTCAGATATACTGAGGTTTATTTCACTAGGTTTCTACTTAGACTCACTGGCTACTGGAATTGAAACAAACTCACACCAATTCTACTTTGTTTACATGAATTTGCAGAGTCATCCCTGCATAAGTATCTGGAAAGATAGGAGCTTGCTTTTCCAAGTCGTCTATGAACTGCAATTTCCTAGAGGGCCAATAATCTATCTTAATAACTTCCCAAGGGCATAGGGTATAGATTTCCTCATATAATGGTTTCCATTCCTGTCCTAAAGATGATCCAAGAGAAGTTTTCAATTTAAAAATAAATTAACATTAAAATTTTACTTTCAAAATTCTTGTTCTTTATGAGGCATGTACAGAATATATCCAGGTTTATAGCTTTTAAACCATGCAAATAATTAAGTTTTTAAAGATTCTAATGATCAATCATTAAACACAATTCCAATAACCTTCTGAGATCATTCTTTTGGGAGGCAGGGATACAGGGAGTGATGAAGGAACCCAGGTCAACAGAAACACTGGGATTTCTTCCAAAACCACATAGGAAGTCAGAGGGAAAACTGTAAATCAACTGCTGATTTTCACTGGAGATGGGTGCTTTTTGGTACAGCTTGCAGTGCCAACATGAAATGTAACCACAGATTGTTATCTTTAATGACCAGAATTTTTGTCACTCAGGTATTTAATCTTGGGGTAATGTAATTTAAATTAATCTTAGAATTAAGATTCTATGATTGGGGCTGGGGATGTGGCTCAAGCAGTAGCGCGCTCGCCTGTCATGTGTGCGGCCCGGGTTCGATCCTCAGCACCACATACCAACAAAGATGTTGTGTCCGCCGAGAACTAAAAAATAAATATTAAAAAATTCTCTCTCTCTCTCACTCTTCTCTCTCACTCTCTCTTTAAAAAAAAAAAAAGATTCTATGATTAGCATAAGTCAGTTGCTCCACCATTCCACTATATTTTCATAGCACTGTATACTGGAACTACATTTTAACAAAAGGAAAAAAACAGAATATCTTTAAAATGTGAAAGAACAGAAGGTGTATGAGACATCTTTCCATTCTTCATAGCAGATACTACCATTTATCAAGCCTAGTACTGCAATATACAATATATAAATAATGTAAGTATTCCATACCTGTTAATCCTGTCTTTGGATAGCTGACAATCCACATGAAATATGACAATAATTAAATAGCATTTACTAACATCCATGGGAAATACCTTAGATGAAAACAACTTTTTAATTAAAACACAGGTCTTTGGAAGATTTATTTCCTTAGCTGCATGACCAAACTGTAGGTGGACTTAATGCAACAGGCTGGAATGAAAGTAAACAAGAAACTGTGCTACTATATTATAAGAATCACTGTACATTCTTACTTACCCAAGTAGAGAGAGAATGACCAAGATAAAGGAGGAATTTTGCTGAGGCCAAGTAGTTTGCTAAGGATCCTGCAAATAAACACAAGAGAGAATACAAAAAGCATACTTTGTCACTCGAATGAGCTTAGGTAAAAGGCATACCTGTTTTATTCAAACATGATAATGAAACTATTTATGAGACAAACCAGGTACATTTATCAAATCGCCTACTAACTGATGCATTTAGTTTAGTTAATATTATTCACTTAAGTTCAGCACGACCTGTTGGTCAATAACTGCCTATCTTCACAGTTAGTGAAGAAACTCTTGTTTCAACATTCTTTAACTTCATTTTTTTTTAAGCAAGGCAATCCAAACTGCCCAGCCTACTCCACCTCTGCCAGTGTGCAAGTCCCATTTCTCACACGTTGAATTTGCCTTCTCATTTAACCCCCATCAAAATAGAAATCAAAGGTGCTTTTACAAAGCACTTTGATTAACAACGAAGCCACATTCTTCCAAAACCTGAGCGGGTGTTGCTGCCTCCAAAGTCCCACCTGAGTTTCCACCATATTCACTTGGTCAACACAACTCACCACAGCATCCTTCCCGGCGGTTTTGATCTCTTGCCCTGGTCATGACACCAGGTCCTCTCCTCCTGCTGGGTCTTTAACTGCTCCAGCTGCTGCTGCTGCTCTTGGTGAGGTGCTTAACAGGAGTGCGAGGAACTGAAGACAGCACCGGTAAAAACACAACAGCCTTGTCCAAAAAGACCCTAACGACTACTGTAGCAAAGAACAAAAGAAAAACTGTCCGGGGGTCTTCGTTTAACCTTCTTTCCAAACTTAGCTAACACTGTAGCTGAAGTTGGAAAGGCAAAGCCTTATGGAACCGGGTGGGAGGCTCGACAGGCCGTCAAGACCCTGAGCCACCTCCAGCCACCGCCGCTGCCGCCGCCGCCGCCGCCGCAGGCCGGGCTCCGCACTTATACGGAGCAGGGGGCGGAGCTCCCTCGCCGCTCTCAGGGCCGCCTCCTCCCCTTCAGGGACCCCGGGGCGTCTCCGCGGCCGAGGCTGAGCTCCCGCCAACCCCGTGAGCTGCGCCGCCCTCCACGTCCTTCCCGGGAGTCGCCCACAGGGGCGCAAGTGTCCAGCTGGCCAGAAACCACCTGCGCAGCCTGCGGGACCTCCGCTTCGGCTGGCTCCACTCGCCAGGTTTTCCCGCTCTCTGGGAAGCCGCGAGAAGGGCATCCGGGTGGCCGTGGGAGTGGGAACGGAACGCAGGTCCCTGGACACGGCGGGGGCGGCGTGGAGACGTTTTGCCCCAGACCAAGAGGCAAGTGCTGGAGAGACGGGCTCCGCGCACTAGCGACCTGGCCATCCAGGGGAAGGGAAGGCCGCCAACAGGTCATTGCACAAAGCTAAGCTCAAGCTGGAGGGGGCAGGGAGGTTCTGTTTAATTATTTTTAAGAAAATAAATTGTAATATAGGTATGTAAATAAATATAACCCTTGTCACAGAAGTCCCTTTCCTGGCCTTCCCATTCCGGCCCCTGGCGGCAGAGAATGTTTTTCCTTCCTAGGACAGCCTAGCGAGGCTTCCCTCAAAACAGCAGAATCAAAGGGCAGGAAGGGGGCTCAAAGATCAGAGTCCAGCCTTCTTCAGAGGCGAAAGAGAGGCCTGGAAAGGTGAAGTACTGCAGAGAGTGGCGGACCTACCCCCAGCTCAGATCCGGTCTGAAGACAAATCGAGGAGGCAGCAGCCCTAACAAGCCCTTCACCATCCTCTCTTCTCCTCCTGCACTCTCTCACCCTGCCACTCTTCTCCTCTTCTCCTCCAAATATCCCAGCATCGGACAGGCAGTTACCAGGAATACCGGTTATCCCAGTTAAGTCCTTGGGTATATGTCCGGGTCTTGATAAAGTCTTTCGTTGACCTCCTGGAGGGGCAGATGAATGACTATAAAGAACACCAGGTGTAAGCCTCTGTTGACCTCGGTTTGCTCCAGCTGTGTGAAAACCCCTAGGGCATAAACCCCTTTTACCAGCCTGTTGATTACCTTACCTTTATCAGTCTTGCCAAAACCCCAGGAGTGATCTTAAACATTGAAACTCCTACCAGATTTCACACTTGGAACACCAGCAGACGGGCTGACTAACACCTAGAAGTGAAGGGAACCACTCATAAATATATGTCCTGTATCAAGACGCGAAATCAGAAGCCCCAAAGGTCTAAGGGCGGGGTGCAGCTGGATTCAGTTGGGATGTGGTCTGGAGGTTAGAGATAGGGGATTTACAGTTTACTGCTATTAACAGCTTTTTCCCTCTTGGAGCCCTCGTTTCCTTTCTTTTACACACTTTCAAGTTCTCTCCCTTCACTTGCCTGCTGAAGTTGGAGAGTAAGTCATGTATCCATATGTTCTTGAGAAGTAAACCAAAGTACATCCAGATGAGGAACTTAGGAAAGAGGAAACTGGTAAAGTCGTTCTGGTTATGCCGATTTTATATTAGAAATGAATTTGTTGATAGGTCCTCAAGTAAGGCACAAAGGATAATGATACTTTTTGCACATTTGCCACAGATGCCTCCATAACAAGAACCCCCCCAAGTACTTTACATTAATTATTGCATGCCATAAGGAGTGTTGTACTATACCCAACTTTCAGCGGGTTAAAAAAACTTTATTTACCATCAACATTGTCTGAGAAGTATTTGTGGAAATAGAAGCTGAGTCAGTATGAACTTCAAAATGTAATGTGGAATTTCTGTTCTCCATTATCACTAGAAAATCCCCAGAGGACAAAGCTGAGAGAATGGTGAAAAGAACATACAGGAGACTACTATGAAGCAAGTAGGAAGGCTACTTCAGGAAGAGGAGCGAGATCTGCAACATCAAAACCAGTGAGGTGTGAATAATCAAATGTATTAGTTGGGGCTCATGAAATGAAAAAGAGTTGAAATGAAAATGGAATAAAACCTCTCAAAATACATGCAAAACGCAAAATGACAGAAATTTCCTGGACTTGGCTGGAGATTACAAAGCACTGCATAAATCACAAGACCCTACTGACTCTTCCTCCTTCTAAAGAAACATTTGACTAATTGAATATTAAGATTTCTTCCAAAAGTAATTTGTATTTTTCCTACAACATAAAATACACAACTTTCCTGTCGATGTAATCATAACTAAGAAAGCCGTGCATGCCTGAAGTATTTTCAAAAAGAAAAAAAAATGCCTGAAAGTCCATTTTACAATTTGTTTTCAACATTTTCAAAAGTTTGTGAACAGGCTAACCAACCTTTTAAAAAGTTCAGCTAGAATCAAATGTATATTCTAGTTTAAAATTGCTAAAAAGTATTTATGGTTGGGAAATAAAAGGGGTTTCATTATTTTATTTTTAAGTTGCATTTTCACTTACCCTACTCGACCCTCAGTTTCCTCTGCTGTATCTGATGTTCTTACCAGGACAAAGGCAGAATAAAAAATAATCACTACTCCACTGCTCTGAAGAAGAAAAAAAAAGTAATAGGGTTATCACGAAATATTACAGGAAAAGCATAGCTCCAAGACAGAGCTTCTATTGGGTGTGGAATTTTTTACCCTAACTTAGAAACTATACAGCCACATTTCTATTTAAAAGCCATTCTTGATGTTATGGGCAAAATTCTGGAACTGTTTGGCATTTCTATAACCTAAGACTGACTGGACCCTTGAGAAATTCAAATTCAGATGCCTTCTATAAGTTACAGGCATCTAATTGTAGGTTGTTCCCAGGAAAGTGTCTGTCCTCCTAGGTCTTCATGTTGTTTGAATATTGCAAATAGATTTGACCTTGAAAAGTTTTTCGTGAATACTGAGCACACTCTACACACATTCATTCTCATTCTTTCTCTCACTCTGGTTCTTCTCTCTCTCTCTCTCTCTCTCTCTCTCTCTCTCTCTCTCTCTCTCTCTCATGCACACACACACACACACACACAATACAAGTACACACAGTAGTCTACTTCCAGTTGAAAAATTAGATGCAGAATTCAGAAGATTTCAAAGGTAATACATTCCAAATCCATAGCTACAGAAAGTTAGGTTTTTGTCAGGGACTGAGTAGACAACACAATAGCTAATGACCACTTACTGGGTATAAGGTCTTCTTCTGAGGTAATAAAAATGTTCTGAAACTAGACAATTGTGCAATAGTGAATGTACTAAAGTCACCAGATTGTATACTTTAAAATGCCTTAAGTGATGGGTTTTATTTCATGTGAATTTTACCTTAATTTTAAAAAATAAATATATTCTTAAAGGAAAGTTTACCATTTCCATGTGGTCTCAGGAGATCTTAATTCGAGAATGTAGGAAAAAAGAAGACAAAAATCAAATTTTGTCCATCACACTTACAAGAAACTTAAACATGTAACTAAGGTTTATGTTTTCTCCCATGTACTCTCATAAAATGCCAAAAAATTCATTTAATAAATGTTTGGTCTCTCAACTTTTGCCATTAAATCTTTTGCTGGCTAATCTCATGTTACAATGTAAAGTCCCTTCTCTTATGTTCTGTTTTCAGAAAAGCAGAAGACAAGTACATCAATACCCTTTTCATAGTCTCCAACTACTACTTAGCTTTGCCTTCATTGGACTGTTGAAACCAAATGGGTTTATAAGATATTCAGTAATTTTGATTGGTTTTCTTGGCACCTTTTTCAGTTGCATAGATGCTTGCAAGCCCATCACACAGGGAAGCACGCAGGTCTCAGATCTCTTAGAGATTCAAGCAAAGAATTCCTGTTATATGGTCTCATATCTCAATCTTCTGTCTTCTACTCCACAACTGAATGACTGTTTCTAAGTAGTATCTTGAGGCTGATTCCAACTAAGCTGGCCATATGCTTATATTCAGGAAGTTTACATTCTGGGCTACCAGCAAAAGTTTCAGAGTTCCTTAATGTTTCATTTAGGGTACAATCCACATGTCCAATGAAAGAGTCCCTGTTTTCCAACTCTCTCTTGACCTCCTATCAGTGGTGTGGTCATTATACCTGTTCTTCTGTTTTGCAGTTTCTTTCTTTTTATTTCAGTGTTTTAGTTCCATACTGCTGATTTTTTTTTCTTTACCACATTTTATAAAATGCCTAATTATCATAGCCTGTCAACCATGAGTGCAAGATAATAAAAGATAATGGAGTTTCATAGCCATGAAATCCTTAGACCATATTCCTGGTCTTGGATCTTTGAATTTGTGCTCACACAAACCAATAATGTAATAAGACAGAGTCTTCTTCTCTGATGTAATTAAAAATATTGACTAAATTGATTATTTCCACGTTTTAAAAAGGCTAAAGTTACAATGAGAAAGGCTTCTCCCAATAATTTTCCAGAAATATTTCATCCTAGTCTTATCTGCATCGAGCCACATAGGTAACAAAAGACAACATATATTTGGAGCACTACACGAGTGGCAGATATGAAATGAAGTATTTATCAGATATTATCTCATTTCATCTTCACAACACCCCTATGAAGTAATACTATTATTATCTCCACTTACTCAAGGTCACTCAGCTAGAGAGAGGTAGTACTAGGATTCAAATCTAGAATTGTCTGAATGCAAACCCTTGCTCTTTCTGCTTGTTTTTCTGCCTTTCACAATCTAATAAGCTTGGGACAATACAGGTCACCAGTAAGCATAATTAAATCTTTTTCTCCCTATTGGCTAAAAATTACAGAGACTTGGACACCAATAGGGTCTTGGAAGTAATTTATCCTTGATAATGGAGGGTAACAAAAATCCAGCTGGTAGGATGGGGCACCACATAATACTAGGAGCTGTTGGAAAATTTCATTGAATATCCAGTCCCCTTTTATAACTCTATATACAATAGATAAAACAACATTAAATAATTGGTAAAAGGCTGAGTTTTATATTTTTGGATATGACTAATTCAAAATTAAAGATTTGGGGGATTTTCCATTTTTATTTTTAAAGTATTCACCATTGAATTTTGTAATAAGTATTAAAAGATGTGGGAGTTGAGGTTTAATAAAAAAAAATAGCGAAGAAGAATTTCTTGGCACTGTAGAAGGAATTAGATAGAATTTTTTAAAGGGAGGGACATGACCACATTAAGGAGGTTTTCTAAAAAAAAACTATTTATAAAGCAGTATTGTATACAGATTATGATTAGGTAGAGGAGATGGGGTTTATGGTATCAGAAGCAATATAGTTTTAAGAATAATTTTTCATTTTTAGAAAATGTACTGAGAGGAATAATAATTAGCATTTTTATATCTGTTTTTAAACATTAAAAGAAATTTGTAGTTGTACATGTATAGAATGCCTTTATTTTATTTGCTTATTTGTATGTGGTGCTGAGGATCAAACCCAGTGCCTCACACATGCTAGGCAAGAGCTCTGCCACTGAGCCATAGCCCTAGCCCTGCACAGGTCTTTTAAGTTTTCAATGTGCTTTCATGTTTTCTCTCTGAATCCTCTAACAAATATACAATGTCTTTGATTCTGGAAAGTATACATAAACTCAGCCCCAGAGTTCCATTGCCTGAGCATGCACATACATATATGTCTTTGCTTGTGTGTGTATGTGTTGCTCTGGAGGTGGAGAAGGTTTTTGTGACAGAGAATAATGATAAGGAAAGGGCATTATGGCTTTGGAAACAGAAAAATAAACTTAAGAAACTAAAAACTAAAGTGAACAAAGAGGAGGGTTTGGAATGAGAATGATCAGATTGGTGCAGCCAAGGTTCAAATTAGAATCAAGACACATAGTTCTATCTTTGCTTATCAGCAGCTTTTTATATCTTTAGAAAATAGTTTACCTCTATCTAAGGTCTGTTTCCTCATATGTAAACAAAGGCATTAGTTGAACTCTTTGAGATCAAATTCATTGAAATTTGTTGTGATTAAATAACCGTAATGATGATAATTTTAATTTTAAAATATTTTTCTACATAAGGAACATATATTACTTTTATAATGAGCATGTTACTTACATTTCCAGAAATAAAAAGATTAATTTGAACCCTCTGAGGTTTTCATTCCCTCAATATCCAGAGGTTTTTTTGTATCAATTTATGCCATTTCAACCTTTGAAAAGGCCTCACGGCAAATTTTCTTCAAGGACAGTGATCCATCAAATACTAAATTAAACTTTATAAAATTCTGAGATGGAATAATAGTTTTGAAAGAAATCTCAGTATATCTTCTTTTCACAAAAAGGTATTATTTCATTAAAGAGGAAAATGGGCGATGGTTTTGTATCTTTCACTGTGTACTTGAATTCTATTATTATACCTCTAGGAGATTGTGAGGTATTAATTAAGAAATGTATAAACTTTGTTTATTTTCAGAGTACTTCATTTATCTACTGGATGCACATACTCATTACTTGAAAAAAATAATATCACCAAGTAAGATATCTTGGTTTGATAATTATTTGGGTGCTTCTGCATCTTGCTTTTGAATTGTTTAGTCTGTTATCCTAAATGTAACAATAAATATTTGAAGTTTTGCCTCCTGGAAAACATCACATTTATGTGTGAAAATTATACCTATAGAGTTGCCCAAAATAAATAATATTTTCTGCTAGAATTGATTGGAAAAATATTTTTGAGTCTGCTAATCTTAAAAAATGCATCCATGAACTTTCAGATTTTATTTGATTTTGGAAGTTCAGCCTAGGTTAGCTTCAACTACTTCTTCAAGGATTATTTTTTTAGGTTTACCTGATCTCCCATCAACTCTGACTTTGAGTTTCCCATTTTCCATCTACACCCTTATCTTCCGATAGACAGTAATGGCCTATTACTGGGCTGTGGCATGCTTAGCATCTCATTCCTTGTAGTCATGAGGTGTGCTTTTTGTATAATCTATTTTGTATTCTCTTCAGCATTAAGATAGATTCATCCTTTAAAAAAACATAATGCAATCCTTGTAAGTCACATTAGAAAACATTAATGTTTTGACTAATTTAAATTGCAAATGAAAAACATCTAGGCTATAATTTTCAGTGTAAGAGGATGTAGGGGATCATTAAATGAGTTTAGTTGTTTCTTCGTAGTACCAATTACTTTAGACTTGTCTAATTTGTTTTTTCTTCTTATATGGGCAATCCCTTGCCTATAAAGAGAGATGTAGAATGATGATTAATTGTGTGTCAGCCCTTCACAAGGAGAATCATCTAAGCTAAAATTGAACAATAAGGGTAAAATGGATTAGGAAAGGATCACATTTGTGTCAGGAATCCTCTTGTACTACTTTTTAAAAAATTGTTTCATTTTACAAGTAGTTGACCAGCTTAAACAAGACTGTAATAATAGCAAATTAAATGTATTCATCTACCTATTATAAGCTTATACTTAACTAGTAATTGGATGTTTAGGAAATAATTTCTCACTAAAACCTCACAAACTGCATTAAATTGGTTTCTATCTTTGATGTCGCTATCTGGCTCCAGGGAAAATCTAGCAATTTTCTCTTTTTAAACTGTTCATAATTTTTTCAAGTATGAGTATATGGCAGTTCTTCTGATTTCTCTTGTTCATGTATTTCAATCAATATCTTTTGCCTCAAAAATGTTTTGCAAACCATAGCAGTATATAAAAATACTGTGGTGTAAATATTCCCCAAATGCCTTACCCCTACCTTTTGGTCAAGTTAACTAACTAGTATCTTCATACAGAGGATCAAAATAACTAATACTTCCGGTTCTGTGCCAAACATAGTTTGGTGACCCAACTAAATGTAAAATTTCAGTCATAGATAGAAACTACCAGTTCAACACACAAATAAGTGGGTAATCATTCCATAAACCATTTGTGTTTATAAAATCACTAGTCAAAACATCTCTCCAGAATCAAAGCCTCTGAGACAGGAATCCCCTTTGCTAGCAAAGCAATAAACCTTTGTTTCCCCTTTTCTCAAAAAAAAAAAAATCTCTCCAGTAAATTTCCTATATAAGTAATGTCCAGGTTAACTCTGAATGTCAATATTGTTCAAACTGTATAACCATGTAGCCCTCTCAGGGGGAAAAAAAAACACTTTCCCACTGGAATCTAGTAGTTTTGAAATTGAAGAGGCAGGGAGAAGATTTGTCATTAGTAGCAATAAGTGTTGCATAGTTTTAAGACACATTGTTTTAGGTGATGAGAATCAAATATCAAAAACACTAAAATTGCCTGTGTTATAATTATGAGTGGGTTTGTACATTTTTTAGAGTTTTGCCAAGCATAAGTCCTCATCATCAGATAATTTATTTAACCACTCTAGTAAATATTAAACATTTATTCAATATAAAAGTGAAGTTTACAGGAAGTAAGATTTTTCTGGTAACACTGGAACAATTCCACAGAATGCAGGATGGGTGTCAACCTCACTGTTTCCTATTTAATAGATTATATAAAATCTGAAGATTTCAAATTTGGGGTTTTTTTCCTTTTATCTATTCTCCCCCCCCCCCTTTTTTTAAGAACTTGTTTTCTACACTTTAATCAGCTGATCATCAAATCCTTTGAATTTATGTAAAATAAAGTTATTTCTGAATCTGTGCTCTTGAAATGAAGCCCATCTCCAGCAATTTTCAATTTGACTAGCAATGAGTTGTTTAATTGGCTAGTGGGTTCATTTGTCCACTTTTCATTATTGATTTTTTCTTTATAATTTTTCAAGTGAGACACAGATCTAAGGGACAGGTCCTACTGCACATTGAGTGTTTAAAAATGGCATCTCAGGATCATAACTGTTATGAGTTGAATAATGTTCCCTCAAAATCAAGTGTTAAACACCTAGCATCTCAGAATGTGAATTTACTTGGAAAAAGGATCAGTACAGATGTAATTAGTTAAGCATAGGTCATACTGAAATATGTGGGCCCTAATTCAGTATGACTTTTATCCTTATATAAGGGAAAAATTAGGTACAGACACTCACAGAAACAACACCATGTGAAGGTGAAGGCAGAAATCCACAAGCCAAGGAATACAAAGATGGCCAGAAAACCATCAGGTTCTAGGAGAGACGCATGAGACAGATTCTCCTTTATGTCCATGGGAAGGAGTCAACCCCACCAACACTTTGATCTTTGACTTCTAGCCTCCAGAACTACAATAGTTTTCTGTTGTTCTAAGCTAACAAGTGAAGGTACTTTGTTAGATCAGCCTTATCAAACTGATAGAGCAATTAATGTTAATTCCTCAGAAAAAAAATAAGTTTTGACTTTTCCCAAGCATTTTTAGGATCAAACATAAGAGAAAGTTATTGTGATTACTGAACTTTTTCTGTGAATTTTTATGAGTCAGTTCCTGTCCATTTGGTCATCTAGGAAAGAAGCTCCCTCTTGGGATGCTTAGTGTATCTAATGTGTATTGAAGTCCCCTTATGAAAGTGCCAAATAACTATTATTAACTGAAAACTTGTTCTTTATATACTTCCCAAGCTGTCTTTCATTCTCATCCTTGAGACCACTTCCAATCATGTGAAGTCACTCTCTTATATAACCCGTGTTTGAAATTCACAGTGGCTCCTAGTGAGGTCAGAGCAACAGAGGATCCAGTCATGCCTGGGCATAACCCCCAGTGGTCGTCTCACTTTTAGGCCTCTAGGATCTTTTTGACTTCCAAGATAAGGTTAGAAAAGGACCCCAGAAGCTTTTTGTTTCCGTGAGTCATAGAGACTGATATTTACCTTAAAGATGAAAACCGGTAGGATTCTTCAATGGTCTTTTCATTTGAAATCTGAAAATCCATAATAACTCAGCTTTTAAAGACCTCATCATATCTATACTCAAAGTATTCAATTCCCCTTTCTTCCAACTCACAATGATTAGGATCCAAGGGATGGTAGCGCTTCACTCACATCGAGATGTTATAACAAAACACTCTGCTCCCTAAGATGCTCCAGAGCCTGGCATGAACACTATGGGTTTGATGTGTCTAAAGCGGGTAGCTCTTCACTCACATGGTGATACTACCACAAAACTCTCTTCCCCTAAGATGCTCCAGAGCCTGGAATGAACACCATGTGGTTAAAATGGAAGGAGCATCATCATCTCTTCCCCACAAAAGGTTCCCAACAGATTTCGCTCTGGGAAGCCAGGATCGTCAAATGCAGTGGGTGATATGTTCAAAGTGATAAAGGATAAAATACGGAAGCCAAGGACTCTCGAACCTGCAAATGTGTCCTTCCCATATGGGTAAGAAATGGAGGCCTTCCCAGGTACCTGGGTCCCTTCCTGCTGCTGTAACAAAGTTCCTTAGACTGGGTATTTTATTAACAATAGAACTCAGCTTCCGACAGTTCTGGAGACTGGTAAGCCCAATGTCAGAGCACCTTGTTGTTGTATCCTCACATGATGGGAGGGGCAGAAGGATTGAACTCCATCTCTCAAGCCCTGCTTTTTGTTTTGTTTTATTTATTTATTTATTTATTTATTTATTTATTTATTTATTCATTTTTATTTTTTATATACTAGCCATGGAAGCCAGGGCCTCGGGCATGTCAGGCCAGTACTCTAACACTCAGGAACTTTCAAAGACTTTTGCTTTTTTTTTTTTTTTTAAAGACAGATTCTCACTCAGTTGGTCAGGTTGGGCTTGCACGTGTGGACCTCCTGCCTCATTGTCCTGAGTAGAGAGGATTAGAGCCTGTTATGGTTGAATGTGAGGTGTCTCTCCCCCCCCACACAGGCTCCTCAGCTAGTGCAGGGATATTCAGGGGTGAAATGATTGGATTGGGACAGCTGTAACCTTCAGTCCACCCTATGTTGAATGGACTGACTTGCTCAATATTCTAGGTAGGTGGGACGTGGCTGGTTACTCTAGGCATTGGGTCACTGGGGTCATGTCCAGGAAGGGTTCTTCATTCCTATAACCATTTCCCCACCCTCCTTTTCTCTCTGCCTCTGTCTCTGTGCCTTTTTGCTGCCCTGAGGAAAGCAGCTTTCCTCTGCTGGTCCCTTCCCCCATGATGGGCTGCTTCACCTTGGACCCAGAGAAAAAGAGTCAGCAATCTATGGACTAAGACCACAGACATCTTAACCCCCATGTAAATATTTGTCCTCTTAAGTTTTTCTTGTTGGGTCCCTGGACCACAGCAATGATAAGGTTAATTAAAACACAGCCATAGGCCATTGTTCACAGTTTGACAAACATATTTGTGTGTGTGTGTGTGTGTGTGTGTGTGTGTGTGCGCGCGCGCGTGTTGCTGGGAAGTAAGTGACATCCTTTAGCATGCTGGAAGTGCTCTGAAAGAATACCTCCAATCTCTGTGTTCAGAGCTTCGTGGCCTGACCACACTCTTGCAAAGTTGGTCCCCAGTAGATATGCCTCTGTGAGGGGAGTCCTTTGGGTTGATATGAAGGACTTTGGTAGATGAATGAATAAAGAAACAGTTATATATATATATATATATATATATATATATATATATATATATATATATTCGCACACACACACATACACACCAAAAAATGGAATATTACTCAGCAATAAATGAGAATAAAATTATGGCATTTGTAGGTAAATGGATGGAGTTTGAGAATATCATGCTAAGCGAAGTAAGCCAACCCCAAAAAACAAAGGCAGAATGTTTTCTATGATAAATTGATGCTAATCCATAATGGGGGGGGTGGACCTGGGATGAGTGGAGAAACTTTAGATTGGGCAAAGGAGAGGGAGGGCAGGGTAGGGGGCATGGGAATAGGAAAGATGGTGGAATGAGATGGACATCATTACCCTAGGTACACGTATGATTGCAAGAATTGTGTGACCCTACTTCGGGTACAACCAGAGAAATGAAAAATCGTGCTCCATTTGTATACAACGAATCAAAGAGCATTCCGCTGTCATGTATAGCTGATTAGAACAAATTTTTTTAAAAAAGACTTTGGATTAGGCATTCAGATCTCAATGAAGACAGAAAGATCTCTGGTAGAGCAAATCTCTGACAATTGTAAAAGCTCGTACCACTTTTGTTTTCTATAAAATGTAAGAGAATAACAGCAGAAAACCCCGACTTTGTTCTACGGTATCCAGCACAGTGAGTACACATGTAACATTGTGGCATCACTGACTGGCGGGGGGGCGGGGGGGGGGGATGGAGAGGCACAGCAGCAGCATTCTCTACACTAGTGAAATTGCCCTGCCACAGATTCCCATCAGGGTGGTATTCCTATCTCATAGGAAATAGAACCACCATGGGAACCACAAAAAAAAAAAAATACCTATGCGACATACCCAAAGCAAGAGATAAGGGAATTCAGTCATTTTACTACAAACATCAACTAAACAGGGGAGAAGATATTCATAAAACAACATAATTCACACTGAATCAAACTTGCCCTGGCCTTCTTATAAAGATGCAAGCCACACTGAACCATGAGCTCACCCTAGTCCCTTGTGACAATGCCATTTCTGATAAGAGACCTTATTCTTCTGTGTGAAGGTTTGAACCTGTACGTGTCTTTGGGGAATATAACTTAATCTCTAACACTCCCTACCTGAGAGTTTTTTTCAATAGGTGTTAAATTTTTTCATGTAATTATTCTATGTGAATCCATACCATCATATGTCTTTCTTGGCTTTCAATCATGTGCCTTGTTTTCCCAGGTCTGAACCTCACATAAAACAATGGCATTTACAAACTGAAACACTCATGTGTAAGCATATGACATGAGGAAATTGAAAAAGTAAAAGTTGAGAAAACAATTTTCTTGGGAATCTGAAAAAGGACTAAATTATACATCTTCATTTCATAAAAATTAAAAATAGAAAATTTTACTATTGATGAAAATAAAAATAAACCATCTCTCTCTTTTTTTCCTTTTATATAAGGATAATTTTCCCCAAAAGTACAATTCTAAAAGATAGTTCATTAATACATTTTTATTTTGAAATCAGTTCCCCAAGTTTGTATTTTGTTATTTTTAAAGTCAGTTCTTAGACAAATGTAAGTTATCTCAATAAATAATACTGGTGTGACTTCTTCTATAGGTAAGAGCTCTATCAGCCATAGTGGTTACCAGGGAGGCTAAAATGCAGATTATAATCCATGTTGGTTATTCTTGATTCCTAGTGCACTTTAAAATAGAGGCAAGGGAAGGTAAAGAATCACTTTCCCAGAGTTTTCAGAGTCAGCTAGAGGTTGCCAAGTGGCAGTGTTGGCCAGTGAGATCCAAGAAGTCAGCTGGAGGTGTTTAGGAAATCCTTTGCTTTGGGATATAGCATCATAAGAAATAGATGTGGTTAGCACCTGCCTCTTCCTTCCTTCTGCACTGGATGCTGCAGTGCTGCCTGGAGCTGTGGCAGATATCTTGCCAACAAGAGAGTCACAATGATGCTGGTCTAGACAACACGAGCTTCAGATATAATGTCATCAGCTATCTCTTCTCAAATTATGTCAGGTTATTCTTTAAAGCCACCATCAGAGTTCTGTGACTTAAAACCAAAAGCACTTGTAATTGCTAAAAACAGTTAACAAAAGTGGTTTTTGTTTTGTTTTGGTACTAAGGATGTGGCTCAGTGGCTGAGCGCCCCTGAGTTCAATCAGTGTCTCATTGATTTGTTTAGCACCTTGCTTTTGCTGAGGCTGGTTTTGAACTCAAAATCCTCCTGCTTCAGGCTCTTGGGGTGTGTGCCACCATGCCCGGCATAAAAGTGTTTTATAATTAGATAATTAACCTTAGAAGTTCAAAGAAAGAAATTACATGGAGCAGGAAGAATTAAGAAAGATCTGAGAAAGAATGGGTATTTGGGATGGGTATAAAAGGCTGGGTTATAAGAGTAGGGTGAGAATCAGGGAAAGATTATTCTATAAGGAAATGTAAACGTACTGTTTGCCAAATGTGGAGTCATTTTCTTTGCAGTTTTTCTAAGTCAAATCAGATCGGTCTTAGAAAAATTGCAAAGAAAATTACTTAATTGGTTATTTGGGGGGAAAACTCCCTGAAGTACAAATAATGAGACATTTTGCAATTTTCAACTCCACCTGAAATTATATTTTATTTTATTTTTATTTTTTAATTTTTTTGTGAAATTATATTTTAAATGCGGTTTGAGTAACATTTAAATTTAGTTTACCATTCTTTACAGCTTTTTAACTATGAAAACAAAAACATCATAAATCCCATTTACTCATGATAAATTATTGTTTTTTAAAAATAGCTAATGACTCATTGTGCCCTTCACAAACCCAATTATTATATGTATATAGCCTAAAAATAAATATAATAATGACCTCCTTGCTTCTGCATAGATATGGCATCAAAATTACAGGATTGTAACAGGCTTAAGGTCGATGCAATAAGTCAGAACTCTGATCCTAACAAGCCCAGCATAAAACTGTTGATGAAAACCAAACTCAATAACAACAACAACAAATCATATCTCAGTACGGGAGAATGCATTGTGACTAATTGTTTATTAGATTCAAAATGTCTTTGCTCAGCATGGACACATCCATTTAAAAATGCTCATGAAAAGTCAAATTTTCTTCTAAAAATGAGAGTTCTCCAAATTTAATCCAAGTGTAAAGACAAGAAAGAGTGTTAAGAACATTAAATGATTTGTTAGAGAGAAGGATTGATTTATTCTCTCAAACAATCACAAAGTAAATAATTTTGGAATTTTCCTAATCTGCACATTGTCAGATTTCTGAAAGTATTCTTCATTCTGAGAATTTTAATAACTTTGGATACTTTATACTAATGTATCAGCATCAAAAACTCTGTCTCAGTTTTCCCAAGCAAAGTAAACAATCTTAAGTTATTTTAGTATGGAGTAAAATAGTAAGTAAATTAAGTTATATTAGAAAAATAAGCTGATGCATTATGGAACCTAATGTAACTGCATTTTTGACATTTAATATTTTAGTAATTTAATATGGATTTTAATACTATGTATTTTAGTATTAATATTCACAATATAGGTGACAGTGTAAACCTGTTAACAAATTCCACATGCTCAGTAGAACTACACAATATGTAAAATTATTTTTAATAAATAAAAATGTTTCTAGAAGGGTACTTGCTGGAAAGGGTCCCAGTTTTACTGTGCTAGCTAAATTAAATAAAAAACAAATTAAACAGAAAAAAATAGCTATTCATTTGATTTTATTTAATTAGTAGTTACTTAAAATATTTAATGTATAGAACTAATGTACATATCTGTGTCCACATGTGTGTGTGTGTCTGTGTGTGTGTGTGTGTGTGTGTGTGTTGTCCCTTCATAGTTTCAGGAAGCTGATCTTTTTATGGCTAAATCACATTAGTATTAGGATATGTAAGTATTCATGATTCTTCAGTATCCTAGGATCAAACACTAACTTATTTTACTCTTCAAATATCTTTAAGCTTCTGAAGATTATTTTGTTGTATCTGTTGTATACTGGATCTTATTCAGCATAAAATGCATAACCTGAGAGTAAGGGACTGTCCTGTATGTACACATCATTCTCAATTTCCTCCGCTCACAAACTATCACTATACACACCTATTTTTAACAAAACCAAAGAGAATCAGCTTTTTTCTTTCAAAATTTCTTTGCAAATAAAAGCAAAGGACTCATGTTCTAAAGTGAAACTAGCAAAACTCTCATCAAGGTTCTCAGATGCAAACACAGTCTTCTGCCCCCATGATTGAAGTGGGTCCTCTGTCCAACCCAGGCTGACAAGTTTAAGGGAAGTCAGGCAGATCCAGTTAAAGTGGACCCAAAATGTGTGTGCATACCTATGCATGCATCTCTCCCTCCCTGCCACCCTTTCTCTCAATATTCTGAATGGCCATCTGGCTTTAGTAATTTGAGTCTGTGAGTCAAACTGATTTCGTATAAATGAAGGAGAAACTACTACTAAAACAACAAATTTGGGGCTGGAGTTGTGGCTCAGTGGTAGAGTGCTTGCCTAGAGAGTGTGAGGCACTGAGTTTAATCCTCAGCACCACATAAAAATAAATTAATTAATTAAAAGTATTGTGTCCATCTACAACTAAAAAATAAAAATAAAAAAAGAATAAATTCAACTTTCATATTAAAAATTTAACTAAATCTTTCCAAGTTTTTCTTAGCCAATTGCAGTCATTACTTTCCTGATTAATTTATCTATTTTTTTTTCAAAAATTTTTTTTAGCTGTAGATGGACAAAATATCTTTATTTTTATGTGGTGCTGAGGATTGAACCCAGTGCCTCACACATTCGAGGCAAGTGCTCTACCACTGAACTACAATCCCAGCCCATGATTAATTTATCTTAACTCAATCACAGGGTGGTCTTCCATATACTATCATTTTTTAAAATCTCCATACAAGTCATTTTACATTGTTGAGGAAAAAAAATTATAAATATATATTTTAAAACTAATTTTCAAGATCAAGTTGAATCATAATTAAGTTCTTTCAATTCTTGATAAGTTCACAAGGGCTCACTTTGTATTACCTAAAGTTTGTTTTATAATGCCTCAGCTTTTTTGACAGTTAACTGGCAGGCTCAGGATTTCTTTGGCAATTGGTTTTTGCTTTGGTTAGATCATTTATATTTGTTTGTAAGAAATTCGATAAAGACAACAAAATTGAAATAATATATTACTAAATTAATCATTCATTCGATTGAACTAACTGACCCATTCAATCATGAGTGTAATCAAATACAGTGTGAAGTTCCAGGTTGAGAATTAATGCCCAGAAATAAGTTCAGTAAGCATAAATATATTTATACATTGCCAATATAAAGAAAAATATGTATATCATTGGTAATCTACCCTCATCAGCCAAGAAAGAAGTATCATATGACCTGAGTAAGTAATCTGTAAAGACAGTGTGCTTTCGAATGCTTTGAATACATACAGACTAATATTTATGCTACTAAACAACATGTAACAAGGTGTGGCTCTAAAGTACCACCTCATAATTGTTATTTAGGTTTTAAGCTTGTTCAGACATCTACTATCTCTTAAAAATATCAGAGAAGTCAGGCTGAGATCACAGCAGGCTGCTGCCTATCCAGGCAGAATGTCCAATGGACTGGGCTACTCCTGAGCTCCCCTTTCCTTTGCTTGGCCTTCCCCCAGGTTTATCGCCCTCCAAGTACACCCCTGTACACTTCCTCCACTACCAAGCCAGTCTCCCCAGTCCCTCAGCAAAATTTGCTCCAGGAAATGGTAGAATAGACTCACTTTAATGTATAAATAGCAGACAAAGCTTCATGTGTTATCCTTTATGAGTTATTTAAATTTTAGTTAAGCAACAAATAAACATAAAATATTTAATTTTCTAACTTGAGGAACCTGGCCAGTGAAGAAAATAATTTTGCAGGTTAGCAAGGGAAAAGAGCACTCTTCCTAGCAAAAGGGATAGGGGAAACTTAGTAACTTTAAACTATTTTCAGAATAACTGTACGTATTCATATGAACTTAGATTAAGTAAAACATTTCCACATAAAATGTGATTGCTGGTATTTGCTTTTATCAAATAGCTGAATAGGAGTCCAATTTATGGCTTGATAACTTAAACCATAATTATAAGATTCATTTTGTCCTGAATCACCTGCAAATTACTGTAATCTATAGAAAAAATTTTGATATACCCCTGCAGCTGAGTATCGATCTGTCCCTGTTCTCTATTCTGCCCTGGCAGTCCCATTATGGCTTGGCTCTTGTGTAAAGGAGAATTCAAATTTCTCACTTCAGTATTAAAAGAATGACAAGGATAATCAAGAAACTTAATGTGACAAAATGGCAGAAAATGAGGAGAATTAGGAGCATGAGTGCCATGAAATTAAATATTCAAGTTTCCAAATTTGATAAAGCTATTTGTTAAATCTTTCCAGTATTTCATGAACTACACAAAGAAAAAAATTCCAAAGCAGCACTAACCAATATCTTAGTCCTTGTTTCTCTTCTCTAAAAATAAACACAGCACTGTGAGAGGTATCCAGCAGGTTTTATAGCAGCTGGGTAACTAATGAGAGATGTGTGTACGCTAGGGCTGCTCAAGCTCTGTGTTTTTAATCATGAGCACTGAGAGTTATTGGTATTTTAGGATGCATGTTGTGGTAGGGTTTTCTTTCTTTTCCAATTCAGAAATATTTTCCACTTTATTGCTTTTTATAACCTCAACCCAGTGGCCCTTCAGTGACCCTTAATGTGATTTTTTTCCCAAGAGAGGTCACATAAACAGGGGCAAAGGAGGACAGTCATGGGAATGAATCATGAACTCCAATGGCACAATCTTGAAATGTGCAGAGATGATGAAATAAAATTGTTGGGTTTTTGCTTATTATTTTAGAATGGTTTTTCATTTTTTAAAGTTTATTTGTTTTCCAATAAGCATTTGCCCTTATTTTGTAAGGCTTAAAATGCATACAGACCGCCCTCATCAGGATTTATGGTATTTGAAGATCATATTGCAACTGCATGCTACTTCAGTCTGATTACTCATCTATAAAGTAAGAAAATAAAACAAAGGTTTGTGAGTGCTTGTTTACTTTTTAGAAGTTGAAGCTTTTTTTTTTAAAAAAAATTGATGTATGAAACCCTGTTGAGCAAACAGATAAAAGAGTAACTCTGTGGTGTGTGTGTGTGTGTGTGTGTGTGTGTGTGTGTGTGTGTGTCTGCCTGTCTGTAGGGATATCAGATAAAAGAGAGCAGCTTTGATCCAATGGGTCCCCCCTCTTCTTCTTGAAGGCCCCTCAATAATCACAGAGTTTGAGGATAATTGTGCTCTCTCAAGTATTCTTCCACCCAAGATCAGACATTTGATGCATATTTGCCTTCTCTCTGGTGATACGACCAGTATGTTGCAACAACTGCTTTCTTGGTCCTCAGATTATATAGAGATACTCGAGGACTCATGGGGGTAGGAACAACTAAAGAAAGGAGCTCAGGCATTGGAGTTCTATAACTTTCCCGTCCCCATCCTCCACCATTTTGACCAGAGCATCTGTGCTTTTACCAACTTTGTGTATCTCAGGGCCATGCAAAAATTATTTTGAGAAAGATGCCACAGCTAAAGAAATTTAAAATAGGCTGTTCTGGAGCTGTGATTCCTATGTATTTTTTCACTTTGAAGCACAAGAAAAAAAAATGGTACTAGCATGTAGCTCACGGGCATGCCCAGAAATGTATGTGGCATCTCCACCCTTTTTCCTCCTGCTCAAGAACATATAAAGGCTTTTAAGAGGGTGATTTACAATAATATTACTATAGAGCTTGTCTTGAATATACGTATTTGTTCCTCCTCTCTCTCTAACATGATTGGCATTCCCATCACTATAAGAAAGAAATAAATAGGCTATCAGTAAGCTTTTTGATCCACAGGTTCCACATCTGTGGATTTAACCAAAGTAAATCTAAAACATTTAGGAAAACAACACATCTGGACTAAACACATACTGACTTTACTTCTTGTCATTATTTCCTTTAAAATGCAGTATAACAACTATTTACATAGCATTAATATTGTATTAGGTGTTATAAATAATCTAGAGATGACAAAGTATGCAGGAGGATGTGCACAGGTTATATGCAAATACTATGCCATTTTGAATTAAGAACTTGAGCATCCATGCATTTTGGTATCCAAGAGAGGTTCCGGAACCAACCCCTACAGATACTGAGAAACAACTGTATTAATGTTAACTTAAACAAATACTGCTTTTTTACAGCATAGTTCTATCCTGATGCAATAACTTTAACAACCATAAAATAACTAAGTTTAAAAGTACTAAAGTACACTACTAAGTAACAAAGAGGAATATTTACTTCTGAACTACCTCATGATTTGTAATTCAGGCTTGAGGGGTCTGATCTTAAGTGGCTCTTCTTTCAATTCCTTCTAAATGATAGGTTTAAAGAATGGGAATCACTGGTGCTTAGAGAAAAGTGAGGGATTTAATGACATGATTTGGTGTGTGCTTTTTTTTTTAAACATATGTTTAAAGTATGTAAGTATGTGTGTATATGTAAATGTGTATTCAAAATATTAACTGCTGTTTTAATTATTACCTACAGGGAGTAATGACTGAGATTTTTTTCAAATGAAATTATTTGCATAACCCCAGTCTCCCTAATCAACAATCAACACATAAATGATCATTACTGAAGGAGGCAATGCAGGCTTGCATTCTTCTCCCCATTCTCCTCACATGCTTTGTACACTGCATGGTGCTGAGGTGGGGGGCGTGCCCTGCTACCCCACACTTAGACTGTGTGTGTGCTGTCTTTGAGAAGCTAAACAGCTTGGAGTTAGAGGGAAATGTGTGTGTTTTTGTACTTCCTGAGCTACCTGAAGTATATACTATTATTATATACCTAGTGGCCTCCTAAATTCTCTTTCAGAATGTAAACATGAAAAAGGTCATTGGGTACATCTATAGGGTGACTTAGGGTTATAATACAAGCTTTTTATTTCAGATTCTATCTCCATAATCTCAAACCAGGGAAATTATTATTATCTACATGTCCCCCAAAAAGAAAAGACATAGAGGTCTGGCTTGTTTTTCTGATTTTTTTTTCTGTTTTTCCATAATCTCAATGAAACTAATTTAAAATTAGCTCATTACAAAGGTATTAAATAGTAAATGTTATTTTTACATCAGATATAGTTCTTTGCTACTGAAATTCATATATTTAAACAACAATATATACACTTTCCTTACTCTCCCCTCTAAAATAATTTTTTTCAGATTCATGTTTGCAGAAAGAAGTAACACAGAGAAATTTTGGTAAAATTAATTTTGCTGCTACATGCCAAACTTTCCATGTAAAACTAGAGACCAAATTACACTCAGAGCATGAAAATTTTAGTAATTTATCATTAAATTTATGTAACTACATAATGACACTTTATTTTTTTTATTTGTTCTTTTTGGTTATACATGACAGTAGAATGTATTTTGACATACATATGTGGAGTATAACTTTGCCTCCTGTGGTTGTACATGATGTGGAGTTACACAGGTCATGTATTCATATATGAACATAGGAAAGTTATAATTGATTCATTATACCATCTTTCCCATTCCCATCCTCCCTCCCTTCCTCTCATTTACCCCTGTCTAATTCCATGAACATCCATTCCCACTCCAGTTCACCCTCCCCCTCCCCACCTATCATGAGTCAGCATCTGCATATCAGATTTGGCCTTTGGTTTGGGGGATTGGCTTATTTCACTTAGTACTATAAGCCTCCAGTTCCATCCATTTACTGGCAAATGCCATAATTTCATTATTCTTTATGCCTGAGTAATATCCCATTGTGTATATGTACCACATTTTCTTTTTTTATTATTTTTAGTTGTAAATGGACAGCATGCTTTATTTTATTTGTTTATTTTTATGTGGTGCTAAGGACTGAACCCAGGGCCTCACTCGTGCTAGGCAAGCGCTCTGCCACTGAGCTACAGCCCCAGCCCACCACATTTTCTTTATCCATTTACATATTGAAGGGTACTTAGGTTGGTTCCATAGCTTAGCTATTGTGAATTGAGCTGCTATAAACATTGATGTGGCTGCATCACTATAGTATGCTGATTTTAAGTTCTTTGGGTATATGCTAAGGAGTGGGATAATGGGGTCAAATGGTGGTTTCATTCCAAGTTTTCTGAGGAATCTCCATACTGCTTTCCAGAGTGGTTGCACCAATTTGCAGTCCCATCAGCAATGTATGAGTGTACTCCTCCACCTGACAATCTAGCCAACATTTATTGTTACTGGTATTCTTGATAATTGCCATTCTGACTACAGTGAGATGAAATCTCAGTGTAGTTTTTTTTTTTTTTTTTAACATTTTCATTGGTCTTTATGGGATGCTGAGGATCGAACCCAGTTCCTCACATGTGTGAGATAAGCACTCTGCCACTGAGCCACAACCCCAGCTCAAAAGTGATTCTTTTCCTTTTTTTCTTTTCTTTTTTCTTCTTTTTTCTCTTCTTTTCTCCTTTTTCTTTTCTTTCTTTCTTTTTTTTTTTTTTTTTTTTTTTTTTTGTGGTACTGGGGATTGAACCCAGGGCCTTGTGCATTCAAGGCAAGCACTCTACCAACTGAGCTATATTCCCCAGCCCCCAGTGTAGTTTTAATTTGCATTTCTCCAATTGCTAGTGATGTTGAACATTTTTTTCATGTATTTGTTGACCTTTTGTATTTCTTCTTTGAAGTGTCTGTTCAGTTATAAGGACACTTTAAATGTGTGTGGTTTTTAATACTAAAGAGATGCTCTTAGAATAGAATCTGAATTCGAAGGAATTGAAGAGGTCATTTTCTATTTCTGCATTTATATACTTGCATCTCATAGAACTGCCAACTCCACTTCTTCCAATCAAGCCCCAAGTTGATAAAATTTTGCTGTAGAAATAGTAACTAAAATCTGTCCATTAAAGACATTAACAGAATTATTACCCAGATTTTTGTAACTGGCATTTAATCATGGAACATTCAGTTCATAGTTGTGAGGAAAAAAAAAAAAACATTAAAACAGTCTTTATATGGGTCTAACTCTATGCTTTGAGCATTTAGAGAGGAATAGGGGATTGAGGTTTCAGGATTTGGGGAAATGAAGGCAGGGGAAAATGTATCAAACCTAAAGGGCAGCTGAACCCTGCAGCAGGCTGGCAGCTGAGACCCATTTGAGAAGAGAGCTAACTGGAAACCTGATGGACCACAGGGGATTTGCATAATTTTTATTTGGATGTTAATGGAAAAGGCAACCCCAGAAGGCTGGAAAATCAGGAAGCACTAAAGTTACACTGTAGTAACTAAAACATTCTACTTGAAAATCTGAGATTTCTCAATGAAACTGAAGTTATATCGTGACTAAGCAGTTTTATAGAAGTTGACACATGACAATAACTTGTTGAAACCATTGCACCTTTTTCCTTGAGGAAGGAACACTGACTACTCTATCTGTACTTGGAGTCTTGTTATCTGTTTTCTGCTTCTATATACCCCCAGGGAATGAGGAACAAGAGTACCAAGAGAAAAGGGAACAAATTCAATTTATTTGAGGACCCTACTAAGCTCCAAGTGCTTTATAAACATTGTACATACTTAATCCATAGGCATAACAAACCCCGTTTAATGGAACAAGAAATTAGGGGTCAAGTTTAACTTGCTTGCCCAAGATCATACAGTTTTTTCATGTTTGAGTAAGAACAGAGACCAAGAATAGGTCAAGGCCAAGAATAGGTCAAGGCCCTGGTTTAAAGCACACTGATGTGGGATCTACATTATCAAAGTACCTTTCAGTTATGGACAACTGTAAAAGGAAATTTCATTTGTGAATGGGTAAATAACTTTAAATATCATCATTGATCAGAAAATACATACACATGTATATATACACACACAACAAAACTCAAACTGCCCCTAGGGGTCAACAGGCTATTGAGAAACATCACATTTCAGCTATCAACAAGAGAACTGAATTGTGCTGTGTAATACTGAGTAAAATATTTGACTATTGGAACTCATTTTTAAGCTCAGAATCTGTAAGCAGATATGAAAATTCATATTGTTGATTTCTAATTAGCACACAAACTTCTACAGTATATAGTTGGGTTGTTTCAAAGCTTTGCCAAAAATGGGTCAGTGTCAGAAGACCAAAATTCACAACATTTCACTCTGTGTAAAGCCATTATTTTTGGACCTGGTTTCTATCAGGGTGCTTCCTGCTTCCATAAGCATGTTCAACGAGTTTGAACAGTCTTAGACTCCCGCTAGCAGGTTGATCTGGCCCTTCTACTCCTTCTCACAGGTCTACCTTTAAGCAAGCTATGACAAATAGCTTCCATAAATCTTACCCTTCAAGAGCAATTTCATATAAAATTCCAGGGTTCAACTCACATGATACAAACTAAAGTCCGAGAACAAATGAATCCCTTCAAATAGGAATTTCCTTTATTCCAGACACTGTGCCAACCACTTTACCAAAGATGAGAATTGACAAACCTCCAGGACTCCAACGATCCTTTTCTGCACTACTATAAATAGAATGAATATAAATGATTAACAATCACGTGATCATTGACGAAAAGGACACAGAGGGAAGCCTAAATTGTATGATTCTAATAGGAAAGAGATGGTCCCGAAACTAGAAATAGGAGCTATGGTTCACAGCCCCAAGAGTATGTTTTCAATTGTTTTCTCTGTATTACTGAAGGACTGTCTTTCTGACTTAAAAGACCTTTGCCATCTAAAATGTCTAAACATATCAGTCCAAATACATGGTGTCAGCAAAAAAATGAAAACCAAACTGTGTTGTTTTTTTCCTCTCACTATTAAGAGCTGAGCCAGCTGTTCTTGTATGCCCTTTTTGGCAGGGAAACTGGAAGCAAGTATGTGGGAGAGAAGGGAGTGATATCAGGGCTTACATGTGACTGCGGATACCATAGTTGGCTTTCAAATGTCTGTGATTCACATGTCACTACTCGAACCCTCACTGATTTCAACTGAAAAAAAAGTTTGGGTTACACATGACTCTTGTGTCCTTTATCTAGGAAGGAATGCATATTAAATCAATCCACATATATTGTCCCTGTTGTAAACCTGGCAAAGTATTTTGCCAAAAAAACATAGCTAACACTTCTTTCTTCCCCTTCCTTACTAACAAATAGAAACCTGAACAGTGACATTTGTTTTCTAAATACCTACATACCAACTATTAAATTGGTTGAGAAAGATGAAACTGACAAAACATTTTTCCCCTTGATACTGAACTCCAGCCAGTGGCTGAGTTGTTTTCAGTTCTGGGTGTGTTTGTTTTTGACCACTATGAGTTGGCAGTCTTTTAAGAAACTGAAGCTGATATCTGGCACACGTCACTGGATGGGTCCGTAGTTAGAGTCCCAAGCTTGCAGAAGACTGAAGCATGCAAGCCATATCTTCTTTTTTGCCTTGTACTACCCAGAGCTCCACTTCCTGCAATTCTTTTCTAATATGCTTCTTTGCTGCTTTGCAAGTATTGACCAAAAGTGTCATATCTTAAATTCCAAAATATCTGTGACCTTAAAGAGAAAATACATGATTTTTAAGAGGGAAACAGAAGAACTAATGACAACCCTTTTTAAAACAGTCTTTTCTTCAGAGAGAGTAGTGAATATCTTGAAACAACTCCTCAAGGATAAATGTTAAGACTCAGCCGAACTGGCCAAATGACATATATCAAGCTCACCACTTCTAGGCTAAGTTAGATATTAGATGGCCGTCCTCCCTGCCCCCTCCCTTATTTCTTCAAATATGAAACAACTGTAAAATAAGAAACTTACAAATGTTTATTTCATTGAGAAAAATCTCAAGGATAGTTTTACTTTCTACCAGAAAAGGCAGGCAAATGTGATGTGAGAATATACAGTAAAATATCAAACTAGGAGTTGGCATTAGACAAAGTTTTTAATTTCTGTAGTGTTTTTTTTTTAGTTGTTGATGGACCTTTATTGTATTCATTTATCTATATGTGGTGCTGAGGATCGAACCCCATGCCTTACACATGATAGACAAGCACTCCACCACTGAGCTACAACTCCAGCCCCTTCTGTAGTGTTTTTGATCTATATTTTCTAATCCACTTGATAGAACCTTTTCCCTACCTCCTGGCTGCTTGCAGATTTCCACCCATTTCCTGCACAGTACTTTGCCTTCTCCAAAGCTACACCCAAGTGGGATGATTGAAGAAGGTTTTGGTTAATGTGATTATTGGGGTTAATCTAAGTAAATTTGTTAATCTTATGAAATGTGTTTTGAGCCTTATCTTTAATTATGGAATAAAAAAGATTTTCCTTTTTTAAAACAACTTCAGAACTTACTGTAAAGGTTTGAGATTGTGGTAGTAGACATGTATGGAGAATTCCCTATAGTATTTTCAAGGGTGACTTCTTTTATTGTCCATGATGATGGTGACACTGGACCTGTAATATCATGAAGAATAATTGAAAAAATTTTCCATATTTTTATTGGTGCATGATAGTTATACATAATGGTAGGACTCATTGTTATATATACACACATGCACACCATATAACAATGTGATTTGGGCAGTATCATTCCCTAGTATTTCCCCTTTCTCTCCTCTCTTCCTTCCCCTGGTCCCTCTCCTCTGCTGATCTCTCTTCAATTTTCATGAGATTCCCCACCACAATCCTTCTTTTCCTTTTTCCTCTCTAGCTTCCACATATGATAGAAAACATATGACCCTTACCTTTTCTTAGTATGGATTATGTAGCCTAACATAATATTCATTCTCAAGTTTTATCCATTTTCCTGCAAATGACACAATTTCATTTCATTCTTCTCTATGGCTGAATAAAACTCCCTAGTGTATATACACCACATTTTCTTTATTCATTCATCCATTGATAGACACCTAGGCTAGTTCCACAATTTGGCTATTGTGAATTGTGCTGGGTATGCATACATCACTATAATATGCTGGCTTCAATTCTTTAGGATAAACACCAAGGTGTGGTATTGCAGGGTCATATGGTAAGTTCCATTCCTAGTCTTTTAGGAAGCTCCATACTGATTTCTATAGTGTAGTACTAATTTACAATCTCACCAAGAGTGTAAAATGTTCCTTTTTCTCTATATCCTCTCCAACATTTTATTTTTATTCTTAATTACATTTATATGATGAATAATATTTATTTGCATAGAGTAAATCATCCCTGAATCTCTGGGATAAAACAAACTTGGTCATGATATACAATCTTATTAATATGTTGTCAAATTATGATTTGCTGATTTCTATTAAGGATTTTTGCATCTATGTTCATCAGGGATATTTGTCTGAAGTGTTCTTTCCTTGATGTGTCCTTGTCTAGTTTTGGTATGAGAGTGTGATATCGGCTTCATAGAACAAATTTGGAAGTGTTCCATCTCTTTCAACTTCCTGAGATAATTTGAGCAGCACTGGCATTAGTTCTTCTTGAAAGGTTTGGTAGAATTCAGCTGAGAATCCATCTGGTTCTGGGCTTTTCTTTGTTAGAAGTCTTCTTATTACTGCTTCTATCTCATTGATAGTTATTGGTCTGTTAAAGTTTTCTATGTCCTATTGATTCAATTTTGTCAGGTCATATGTGTTTAGAAATGTATCTGTTTTCCAATTTATTGGGAGTATAAGTTGTCAAAATAGTCCCTAATTATCCTCTGAATTCCTCTGATATAAGTAGCAATTTCTTCTTTTTTATCTCTAATTTTGTTTTTAATTTGGGTTTTCTCTTTTGGTTAGCTTGATTAAGGGCTTATCAATCTTGTTTATCTTTCCAAAGAACTAACTCTTCATTTTTCTTCTGTATTGTTTTTTATTCTCTATGTCATTGATTTCATCTCTGATCTTAATTATTTCCTTCCTACTGGTTTGGGATCAGTTTTTTTCTTACTTTTCAAGGGACTTGGGACGCATCATTAGGTGTTTGGGTTTTTGTTTTTCATCTTTCTGATTTTCTTAGGTAGGCACTCATAGCTATAAACTTTTCTCCTAGAAGCACATTCATAATGTTCTAAAGGTTCTGGTACATTATATCACTATTATTTAAAATTTTTTATTATTTTTAAATTCCTCCCCTGATTTCTTCCATTACCTATTCATCATTCAAAAGTGTACTGTCCAATCTCTGTATGTACATATAGTTTTCATAAGGTTTTTTTGGTATTGATTTCTAATTTCATTCCATTCTGATTCCATAAGTTGCAAAGGATTATACCAATTTCTCTGCATTGCTAAGAGATGCCTTATGGCCTAAAACATAGTTGATGTTGGAGAAGGTTCCATGAGCAGCTGAGGAGAAAGTGCTTCTGGCTGTTGTTTGATGGAATGTTCTAAAGATGTCTGTTTTTTTATTTATAATATTTTTTAGGTCTCAAAGTCTTGGGTTTATGTCAATAACATCTATTGATGAGAGAGGTATGTTGAAATCACCCACTATTATTGTACTGGGATCTATCTGAGTCTTTAATTCAAGTAGTATATGTTTTATGTAATAAGGTGCACCAACATTTGGAACATAAATATTTACTATTGTAACCTTTTTAAAAATTTTTTAGATGTAGTTGGACACAATACCTTTATTTTTTAAATTTCTTTATATGTGGTGCTGAGGATCGAACCCAGGGCCTCGCTCGTGCAAGGTGAGTGCTCTGCCACTGAGCCACACTCCAGCCCTATCATAATCTTCTTGTTGGATTTTTTTTCTTTACCAGTATGAGGTGACCTTCTTTGTCTCTTCTGATTAATTTTGGCTTAATTTTTAAGTTAATTTTTGAAGTCTTCTTTGTTGGATATGACAGCTACTCCTGGTTATTCTCAGGCTCTATTTGCATAACATATCAATTTCTGTCCTTTTACTTCCAGCCTGTGAATGTTTTTGCCTGCAAGGTGAGTCTCTTGAAAAAATATATATATAGTTGGGGTTTGTTTTTTAATCTATTCCCCCAGCCTATGTCTTTCTTTTCTTTTTTGTTTTGTTTTGTTTTGTTTTTGATAAGTTGCTGAGGCTGCCCTTGAACTTTAGCTCCTCCTGCCTCAGGCAAGCGGCTGGGATCACAGGTGTGCTCAACTGTGCCAACTTCCCACTCTTGATTTTTATTTTTTATTTAAAGTTTAATGTTTATACATAGTATTTGAGTTAATCCCAACAAATTCATACATGCCTGGAAATTGATTGCAGTTCATGACCCCCCTTTTCCCTCTCTTCCTCCCCCATTCTCCTTCCCCTGTTCTACTAGACATCCTTTCATTTGTCTAGTAATCTTATCCTTTCCTCCTTTTTCCTTTATTTTACTCTAGCTTGACGTATGAGAGAAAACATTGGACATTTGATTTTCTGAGTTTGGCTACTTCCACTTAGCATGAAATTCTCTATTTCCATCCATTTACCAGAAAATGCCATGATTTCTTTCTTTTTAATGGTTAAGTAGAAGTCCATTGTGTGTGTGTGTGTGTGTGTGTGTGTGTGTGTGTGTGTGTTCACAGTTTCTTAATCCATTCATCTGTCAACAGGCATCTGGGTTGATTCCAGAATTTACCTATTGTGAATTGTGCTGCTATAAACATTGATGTGGCTGTGTCCCTGTAGTATGCTGTTTTTAAGTCCTTTGGGTATAAACAGAGGAGTGGGATAGCTGGGTCAAATGATGGTTCCATTCCAAGTTTTCCAAGGAATCTCCATATTGCTTTCCATATTGGCTGCACCAATTTATAGTCCCACCAGCAATGTATGAGTGTGCCTTTTCCCCCACATCCTCGCCAACACATATTGTTGTTTGTATTCTTGATAGTTGCCATTCTGATTGGAGTGAGATGAAATCAGTTTTGATTCACATTTCTCTAATTGCTAGAGATGATGAACATTTTTTCATATGTTTGTTGATTGATTGTATATCCTCTTCTGAGAAGTGTCTGTTCAGTTCCTTGACCCATTTATTGATTGGGTTTTTTTTTTTTTTTGGTGTTAAGGTTTTTGAGTGCGTTATATATCCTAGAGATTAGTGCTCTATCGGATGTACTTGTGGTAAAGTACATCAATTCTGTAGGCTCTCTATTCACCTCACTGATTGTTTCTTTTGCTGATAAGAAGCTTTTTAGTTTGAATCCATCCCATTTATTGATTCTTAGTTTTAATTCTTACACTATAGGGGTCTTATTAAGGAAGTTGGAGCCTAATACCATATGATGGAGATTTGGGCTTACTTTTTCTTCCATTAGGCGCATGGTCTCTGATCTAATTCCTAGGTCTTTGATGCACTTTGAGTTTAGTTGTGTGCAGGGTGAGAGATAGAGGTTTAATTTCATTTTGCTACATATGGATTTTTCAGTTTTCCCAGCATCATTTGTTGAATAGGCCATATTTTCTCCAATGTATGTTTGTGGAACCTTTGTATAATATAAGATAACTGTAATTATGTGGCTTTGTCTCTGTGTCCTCTATTCTGTACCATTAGTCTACAAGTCTATTTTGGTGCCAATACCATGCTGATTTTGTTGCTATTTCTCTGTAATATAGTTTAAGGTCTGGAATAGTAATGCCACCAAATTCACTCTTCTTGCTAAGGATTGCTTTGGCTATTCTGGGTCTTTTATTTTTCCAGATGAATTTCATGATTGCTTTTTCTATTTCTATGAGGAATGTCATTGTAATTTTTATTGGGATTGCATTGAATCTGTATAGTGCTTTTGGCAGTATGGTCACAAATGAAAAACTTTAAAGTAGCTTTTGGATTGAGTTACAGGTGACATTCAAAAACTATTCTTAGAATAAAAGAAACTCAGCCTCAAAAAATCATCTGTATGGTGGCCTGGATCAAGTTATTTTACCTTTCAGAGATTCAGTTTCTTCAGATCATAGAGTGGCTGTGATGATTAAATGGGTTAATCCAAGTAAATCACTTACAGCATTTCAGGTACTTAGTAAATGTTATTTAATAGCTATTATTATTACTATACTTAGTTTTAAAAGTAAACCAAAAACCATATTCAATATTTCAATTTTAAGGAGATTATTAAAATCAATTATCAAATATACCAATTGGGGTTCCTTGAATAGGAAAATAAATCTACTCTTACTAACAAAAGCCAAAAAAAGGAATTGGAAATCATGGGGTAGGTCACAGGATAGAAATAAAAGCTGAAGAACCAGGTCTTAGTAAGGACAGAATCCAGGTAACTATGGAGATTAAGGTGTCAGTAACCAGTTGACAGTCTTTTATGGTCCTGTCCTTGGAATGAAAGAACCACAGTTATCATTGCAGGTTACATGTTATTTAATATTCAGGTTCCATACCCTTTATTAGTTTTATTGGTTTCATGTGCCCACCCCTTGTCTAGGAAATAAAAGAACATACTAATCAAAAACTCCAAGGGTGAGTAAATAAAATCAGAGTACTATTACAAGAGAAGAGGTGAATGCTGGGCAGGCAAAGAAAACAGATGTCCGGCTTCTTACTAACTGGTTATCTTAAAAATGGTCATTTATACATTGTTTGAAAATTTTTATATTTTTGCCACAGAAACCAAAATATGTGTCATAAACTCTTTTGGCTAGCCTCAAAGGAAGCCAGTTTAATTCATAATGTACGAGAAACAACATTAATACTATTCTATAACCCAAGATCTTTAAGGATTCTTAAATCTGACCTCAAATCGGAGCCCTTTCCCTTTAAAACTTGTGTAAGTATTGCATAAAACAGGTTCAGGAGCATATAGACCACGTGAAGCTTCCGGGAGGGTGGTCATATCAATGCCATCTTGATGGAGGGAGGAACCAATACCAAAATAAAAAGATGATAGGGTGGGCCATTATAAATAGCATTGGGAAGCTTCCAAGGGATATTAGTTTCCAAGAAGAAAACATGACTCATACAAATAAAGACTGACCATGTGTCAAAGATTTTATTCAATCTATTAACTAATGAGAAAACAAGGAAAATGGGAAAACTGATGCAAAGACATTTTGAAGTTTTGAGTATGTGGAATAATTTTAAGAAAAAATGTTGGAATAGTACTCCTGCATTAGATATTAAACTGGTAAATGTCTTAGAGGAAAATAAAACCATAACCACTATAATCTTTGGGTTGCATTTTGTATGAGACAGGAATATTTGCAACTCTACTGGAAAAAAATCTGTAAATCAAAATGTAATTTTCCAAGTCTTAGCTAAATAGTAAGTAGCTAATCTCAAATACAGGTATGTGCCTCTAAGATAACAGAATAGTCCTTGATAGTAAGCTAGGGATTCTTTTTTAAATTTTTAAAATTTGTTTTAATTAGTTATACATGACAGTAGACTGCATTTATGTACTTTGATATATCATATCTAGGTGAAATATAATTTCTCATTTTTCTGAGCATTCAAAACACTAGAAAAATTGGGGACAGTATGAACATACCTCAACATTGTAAAAGCTAAAAGACATTCTTCATAGAAATATACATGATAAACCCAAGACCAACATCATTCTAAATGGAGAAAAAATTGAAAGCATTCCCTCTAAAAACTGGAAGAAAACAAAGATGTCCTCTGTCACCACTTCTATTCAAAATTATCCTTGAAAATCTAACCAGAGCAAATAAACAGAAGAAAGAAAATTAAATTAAAGGGATACAAGTAGGTAAAGAAAAACTAACACTGTTTGCTGATGATATGATTCTATATCTAGAAGATCCAAAAAAATTCCACCAAAAAACTTCTAGAACTAGTAAATGAATTCAGCAAAGTAGCAGGATATAAAATCAAAACCCATAAATCAAATGCATTCCTATACATCAGTGATAAATCCACTGAAAGAGAAATTAGGAAAACTATCTCAGTCACAACAGACTCAAAAAAAAAAAAAAAGTGAAATACCTGGAATGGGAATCAATCTAACAAAAGAGGTGAAAGACCTCTACAATGAAAAGTACAGAACACTAAAGAAACAAATTGAAAAAAAACTCAGAAGATGGAAAGATCTCCCATGCTTTTGGATAGGCAGAATTATATTGTCAAAATGACCATACTACCAAAAGCATTAGACAGATTTAATATGATTCCTTTTAAAATTTCAATGACATTCTTCATAGAAATAGATAAAGCAGTCATGAAATTTATTTGAAAATAAGAGACCCAGAATAGCCAAAGCAATCTCTAGCAAGAAGAGTGAATCTGGTGGCATTACTATTCCAGACCTTAAAATACTACAGAGCTATAGTAACAAAACTAGCATGGTATTGGCACCAAAATAGACTTGTAGACGAATGGTACAGAATAAAGGACACAGAGACAAACCCACATAAATACAGTTATCTCATACTAGACAAAAGTGCCAAAAATATTTACTGTAGAAAAGATAGCCTGTTCAACAAACAGTGCTGGCAAAACTGGAAATCCATATGTAGCAAAATGAAATTAAACCTCTATCTCTCACACTGCACACACACACACAAAAATTAACTCAAAGTGGATCAAAGACTTAGGCACTAGAACAGAGACCCTGCCTGGCCTAATAGAAGAAAAAGTAGGCCCAAATCTTCACAATGTTGGCCCAGGATATGACTACCTTAACAAGACCCCTAGAGCTAAGGCTTCTTAAAACATTCCTTATATAAAGAGGAGAGGACATTATTATGTACTCTGTTGGCTTTATTTCCAAACTCTGGATAATTTTTCTTAACAAGGAAATGTCAGCAGGAAGCAAAGAGCAACCAGGTCAAGGAGAAGGCTCTGACTAGGAGGGTATCATAGCTGGGAGAGGTCTGTAACCAGTGGCAAGAGCCTAAAGAAGGCCCTCCTTTTTACAAGAAGCTACTCTGTCAGGAGTTGTTAACATTTTTTTTTTCTTTTTTTAATTTTTTATTGATTATTTAAAGCATTACATAGCTCATGATATATCATCTTTCATACATTAGACTCAAATTGTGTTTTGAACTCCCATTTTCACCCCAAATATAGATTGCAGAATCACATCTGTTACATATTCACATTTTTACATAATGCCATATTAGTGTCTGTTGTATTCTGCTACCTTTCCTAACCCCTACTATCCCCCCTCCCCTCCCCTCCCCTCCCATCTTCCCTCTCTATCTCCCCTGCTGTTGTTCAATTCTCTCCCTTTTTTTTCCCCCTCCCCCTTGCCCCTCATAGCCTCTTGTAATTTTATGTATCCTTGAAGGTCTCCTACCATTTCCATATGCTTTCCCTTCTCTCTCCGTTTCTCTCCCCCCATTCGTCTTTGTTTACTGTAGTCTTTTCCACATGCTCTTCCTTCCTGTTCTGTTCTTAGTTGTTCTCTTTATATCAAAGCAGACATTTGGCGTTTGTTTTTTAGGGCTTGGCTAGCTTCACTTAGCATAATCTGCTCTAATGCCATCCATTTCCCTGCAAATTCTATGATTTTGTCATTTCTTAGTGCTGCATAATATTCCATTGTGTATAGATGCCACATTTTCTTTATCCATTCATCTATTGAAGGGCATCTAGGTTGGTTCCACAGTCTAGCTATTGTGAATTGTGCCGCTATAATCATTGATGCAGCCGTATCCCTATAGTGCGCTCTTTTAAGGTCCTCAGGGAATAGTCCGAGAAGTGCAATAGCTGGGTCAAATGGTGGTTCCATTCCCAGCTTTCCCAGGAATGTGCTTCATGAATAAAGAAGATACCCAAAGGCTTGTGTATGTTACATACTAGAATAACTGGATTTATTAAAATGTTTTGGTTGACTAAATGCCCTATTGTGTGTCTGATGTCACAAAATTTTTACTGCCTATTAATTATTTAGGTTGCTGCCTTTTTTCTAAAGTAGATTTTTTCTCAGTTCTTTAGTTTTTGACATTCGTAAAAATCAAATTTTGTCTTTTTAAATTCTATAATTCAAAGACAAAGTAGCAGAACTCCAATAACACTATGACTTTATAACTTTATTATCTTAAAATGTGTTCTAATTTTTTAGGAAATCATATTTTTTCAGAACATTACAATGTAATAGATTTTTTATTTTCTTCTATTATTTTTTTACAGGGTATGGTTTAGATATCTTTTAGAATTTCTTTATATTATTGTGATGCAAAGAATCTATGTTGACTAGATTTCCCAAATGCTTATATCCCACATATGAGTAGCAAATAATTAAAATTTTATATTGTGGCAGATTTTAGAAATTTATCTTTTGTTTGTCATTGATACATTTAAAATGTAACATATGTGCTGATTCATTCTTAAGCTTATAGTACTATACTTTGACAACTAAATTATATAAATACCTTAGGGACTGGTGCCCTGTCAATTTGTGCAAAAGTAAGCCTAATCATATATCTTATGTTTATCCATGTAGTTACAATTTCTGGGGCTCTTTATTCTTTGGTGATAAACACATATTTTCATCTGATATCAAATTCCTTCTAAATAACATACTTTTTAAAACATTTTTTGTAGTTTTTGTCTACTGATAATTTTTCAGCTTTTTTATGCTATAAAATCTTTCTTTTTTATTTTTAACATTGTGGCATTTTCTGACCTCTTGAAATCAAGATCTTACTTTGCCAGCTATTATTCTGAGAGAGGATTAATATTCAGAATAAATAAAGATCTAAAAAATCTTAACAAAGAAAAATTAATCCAATTAATTAATGGGCAAATGATAAACAGAAATTTCTCAAAATCAGAACAAGTTTTATGTGTATGTGTGTGTGTGTGTGTGTGTGTGTGTGTGTGTATCTTAAAACACTCAACATCTTCAGACTATAGGGAAATGCAAATCAAAACTTCATTGAGATTCCATCTCACTCCAGTCAGATGGCTATTTTAAAAAACAAATGCTGGCAAGGATCTGGGGGAAAAGAAACCCTTATACACTGTTGGTGGAATTGTAAATTAGTAAAGCCACTATGGAAAACAGTGTAGCATTTCCTCAAAAGACTAAAATAGAACTACCCACACACAGACACACATATAAATATGTACTCATATTTTTCTTTTTTATCAGAAGTTCAAAAGTTAGTTACAAAGCTGTGTCTTCTCATTGATTTATAATGAATTATATATTATTCTGGTCATTTCTGTTTGTTTCAATAGAATATTCCCACTTTATAATTGTCACACATTTAGATTGACGGTTGAACAAGTCAGAGTCTGGATCATGGGATTGGCTATTTTGCTAATATAATTGTCTAAGGCATATTACTTATGAAGACACTTTGATTTTTGGTTCCTGATTCCACACATTTTATTTATTTTCATTGTAATTTTCAACATATGTTGATTTTGAAATTGCTTTCTGGTTGACAGAGGAATTAAAAAATATAATGCATTAAAAAAGCCTATGTTGTGCTTAGCATATTATAGTTACCTAAATGAATATTCTTTGATTGGATGAATGAGTATTATTAAGTTAAATATCCTTACATAGAAATTATGATTAGAAAAATACGTACAGTTATTGTGTTGGTCTCCCCAAAATTAAAAACCACTCTTTGAGGGGTCTGGGGTTGCAGCTCTGTGGTAAAGCACTTGCCTCAAACATGTGAGGCCCTGGGTTCGATCCTCAACACCACATAAAAATAAATAAATAAAGGTATTATGTCTATCTAGAACTATATATCTAGAACTATAGTTTAAAATCTTTTAGTTGTAAATGTACATAATACCTTTATTTTATTTTTATGTGGTGCTGAGGATCAAATCCAGTGCCTCATGCATGCTAGGTAAGCACTCTACCTCTGAGCCACAACACCAGCCCTTGAGTATTTTTTATGTTTAATTTGGTTGACTTCTGAAATGGCCCTTATATGAGAAGCAAGCATACCTCAATATAAAGAAGTGGACTAACTTTTAAGTCCAATAGAACCTCAATTTCAGTTCAGCCACTTAGTACTTACGTGAGTTTGAGCAAGCTGATTAAGCTATAAGAGCCTTAGTTTGATTACTTGTAAAATGGTGTACTTACCCCTCAGAAATGTTCATGACAGCATCCATCACACTGAACTTCTCAATAAATGTGAAAGGTTCCTCTTCTTTTTTTCTTTGGAAATCTCCTCCAACCCCTTTGGAAATAATGATCATGAAGTGAAAGAAAAATTAAGTAAACTGCTTCTTCTGGCAGGAAGATAGGATAGGTTTCAGAATATCTAGCTATCAGAGAAGAAGGAAGTTAAAGATTTCAGTTAATACCTAGAAGTACATAACTTCTAGATATAAGTTGAATAGTTCTTCCTTCTACAACTCTTCTGAGAACCTCATCAGTGGAAGCCTCTGAAAAGGCAGGATGACAGGAAGGAACACAGAGAGAGAAAAAGGGAAGGAAGGTACTATGGTTTGAATGTTCATCTCTGCCCAAACTAATATTGACCCTTAATCCTCAATGCTATAGTGTTCAGAGATGGGACCTCATGGGAAGTGACTGCCTCATCTACTAAATAGATTAATCCAGTTATTCTGGGAGTGGACTGTTTTATTGGGAGTTCAGCCCCCTTTTCCCTCTGTCTCACATGTTCCCTTCTACCTTCTTTCTGCCTTCCTCATGGAATAAAGCTCTCACCAGATGCTGGTGCCATGATCTGGGACTTCCAGTCTCCAGAACCATGATCCATCATCATAAATTATCATCAATACCACTCTATGATATTTTGTTATAGCAGCAGAAAATTGAATAATACAGAAGGAGAAAGCAATTTGAGACAGGACTTTTCAGCCTTTTTACTGGACATATTAGGGGAAAAATGATGACAGGAAGATAAGATGGATATAAAATATACAGTTATAAGGTGATCAAACTATTCTGTAACCTATGTTTTCTACTCAGCAAAGCAAGGATATCCTTTGATACCAATACTTGTTCATTCATCTATTCAATAAATATTTATTGAACTACTATACATCAGGCACTGTTCTGGGGAGAAATAGACAATTAGATCATTAAATCTTCGTATCTAATAAAAGGAACTCTTGTTTTTACTTTTTTTTGGTATTTGAAAATGCAAACTTTTGACTTAAATAAGTCTTATATAAATTCTGTCTTGTTGAATTAAGACACCTGAAGTTTATTCTTATTTTATAAAAGCCAATATGATTTAGAAAAAGAAGATTTCCTTTAATGTCAAATAGGAATCTAACAGAACCACTGGCATTACACACTTAGAAACAGTTTTATTATCTTGCATATCTCATTTCTTTTTTTTTTAAAGAGAGAGTGAGAGAGGAGAGAGAGAGAGAGAATTTTTAATATTTATTTTTTTTTTTTAGTTCTCAGCGGACACAACATCTTTGTTGGTATGTGGTGCTGAGGATCGAACCCGGGCCGCACGCATGCCAGGCGAGCGTGCTACCGCTTGAGCCACATCCCCAGCCCTGCATATCTCATTTCCATGAGCAAATTGATTCTGTTTTATTACCACTTGCTCCTAACTGTAGGGTCAGGTGGGCAGATCCATCACCTCACTCCAGTTCATAGACCTCACTTTCCATGGAATTTCCAGTCCATTTTGGAATTCTAGAGACATACAGAAGAGAAAGCATAGTATAAAATGTTAAACACCTGATCACAGAACTTCATAGCCAAAAGGAATATAGAATATCAGCTCCTAGTTTTCTATTTTCTAGATAAGGAGATCTACAAACAGGACCACAGATTGTGATTGTGGTCGAATATTCACTTAAATAGAGCACTTGGCTTATACTAAATTATAAAATCATATTTCCTAATTATCTTTTATGCTAGGGATTACAGAGCAAATCAATTCAAGCAATCCCTAACATTCCTAACCATTATCATCCACTTATAGAAGCTATTTGGTAAAGTCAGGATTAAAACTTAGACAGTTCAACTGCAGAGACAAAGCTCTTAACTACCACCTTTCAGTGGTTGCGTGGCCTTTGAAAATTGCTTCACCTCACTAAATTTCAGTTTCCTCATGCAAAAAACCATCTTCCTTATGAGGTTATTAATTATTATCCATGCCTGTATACTATCACGTCTGGAACTTTAAAGAGTCTGAAATTTTACTCTACTTTCAAGTTAACAAATTAGTCACGGATGTTGACAAAAGACACGAGACTCCTGGGCCAGAACACAGGATAGTCTATTACTCACAGCAACAGCAATGGCCAGAATATCAGCATTTGTATCAGTTCTTAGGCCCTAACTCCCCAGGGTGATTCAAAGAAGACCAGGTGTCACCTACACAAATAGTAGGGTTGTGTTCCAAAAGAGTAACCCTAAGCTAGAACCCAACCAGTTTTCTTATTCTAGACAAAAAAAAAAAAAAAAAAAAAAAAAAAAAACAACTTCTACTCAGATTTTTGTATGACCATTTGCTTCCATTTCTCTTAGGTAAAGGCCTAAAAGAGGATTGCTGTAACATATGATAAGTTTATGTAAGAATGCATACCAGTGTATGCATCTTGGAGGATAGCCAGTAATAATAGAAAGCAATGCCTCTTCTTGCAAGACAGGCAAAAACATGAAAGATGCATTAAGAATTTCCCTGAACACCTGAGAACAGTAAATGGCATAGAGTAAAGTATTCAATAAAGATTAATCATTATTATCACAAACATTACTGCCCATGAGTAGATTTGGACAAGATATTAGGGCATTTATTCATTCCAGAGAAAGAATCAAGAATTCTGATGGACTGTTACTTCCTACTTATTTCCATTCCTCTAAATCAAATACACCATTATAATGGAATCCCACATAGGGAGCCAATAGATACGCTTACTATGTTGATGGTGGCTGCTTGACTGAGACTTGCTTTCTGTAATACTTCCAGATATATAACTATTAGATCAAGTGACAAAGTTGAGGATGCCTATGATTAGAATGTACTGTAGCTTTCTTTTCCTTAAAGTAACATATGCTATTTATTTTTATAATCTATTTAGTCTTCCCAATCATACTGATTATGTCTCTAAGCAGTTTCCTTAATCTACTCACTACTTACCATTTCAATGGTCACCTGAATTTAGTTCAGGCTCTTAGTATTTCCTGGAATATATTTCAGCCTTTTCATTTTTGTTATGAATTAAGCTGATTGAAGTATCATTTATATAAGTAAAATTCATTATTTCAACAAACATACAGATATATAACCACCATCACAATCAAAATATAGAACAGTCCCAGCACTCTAAAAATTCCCTCAGGCACTCTTGTGGTCAAATACTCAATCTCTAGTCCCTGCTAACCAGTGATTTGTTTGTTGTCCCTAACATTTTGCATTTTTCAGAATGCTACATAATTAGAATTTAATACTGTATTATGTTTTGAGTGTGGCTCCTTTCATTTATTATAATGTACTTGGGATTTATCCATATTGTTGTACATATTAGTAGTTTGTTCTTTTATTGCTAAATGAATGCACCATAGTTTGTCTGTTAACAAATTCATGAGTATTTGTGTGGTATGATGTTTTTTGAAAGTTAATTTTGCTAGCTGAACTGAATTCCCCAGGTAGTCAATCAAAAACTAACCTAAGTGATCAATAAAAGGATTTTACAGATATGGTTAAAGTCCCTAACCAGTTAACTTTAAGCTAAACAAAGGGAAGATCATTCTAAGTGGGCCTGACCTAAATAGATAAGCCTGTTAGAAGAGGACTTAGGACTTTCATGAGCTTAGACAACCTCTGCCTCTAGAATTGCTCTCTCCTTTCACTCTGCTTTCCTGACTGCTCCTGTGGATAAGAAGCTTCCGTTCAAGCTGTTCTTAACAATCTTTGATTCCCAATAGTCCATTAGCAGCATGCTTCTGAAACTGATGTCGCTCATGATTTTCTTTTCTGCCCTAAGTCTTTTGGACACACTTAACCAGCCTTTAAGATTGTATAAGCCGATTTCTAGTAAAACTCCACATATATGTGTATCCATGTACATGAATAAATAAACACAGTACCAACTATGTTTCTCTGGCTGAATTCTGAATTATAGAGAATTTTAGTACCAGAAATTTAGTATGAAAACTAAGGATGGTTCTTTGAATTGTCCCTGGATTTTCAGGAATTTATTTTTAATTTGATTATATTGGTTGGAAAGCAGGAATACATGAGCTCACATAGACTTTCAACTAGTCCCTCAGTAATTTGATTTTCTCCTTGAATCCCTTCTTGCAGATACCTAAGATGGTGACTCTTCTACTCTAAGTCAGTTTTGATTCTTCAAAATCTGATTTTCATCTACAGAAACTTGCAAAGTCTCTTATTTTTTCTTCTTCCTCTCTTTTTTTCTTTTTTCTTTTTTGTAGTGTTGGGGATCAAACCCAGACTCTCATGCATACTAGGCAAATACATTGCCATTGAACTACACCCCAGCCATCTTCCTCTTATCAGCTTCTTATTATTCATCAACTTAGTGGCATTTTGGAAGAGAAAAAAATGTGTTTCTTATCAATAATGTTTAACCAGAATTTCATAATCTTACTTTAGATATGTCAGGATTACAACTATTTCCTTATCAATATCAATATCAATATTAGGAAGTATTATTACACAGAGACCTGAAGTTTTAACCCTATTTACACTTGCTTATATGTTTTTGTATGTTGTAGATACTCTTTTAAGGATTCTGTTGTCACTGAGTGTACTATTAAGGCAGTGCATTACTGCCACAGAATATTGAAATTACTCTTGTCAGGTGACATCCTTGTATATTATTGCTGAATATTCATTCAAAGAAGACTTTAGAACTGAAGAGAGAGGAAGGCAGACCCATGCCCAGAGCCTTGAAATTCAGGGAGTGCCAGAGAGCAATACTGGAGATCTGATGTGGGAAGCATGTTCCCCAGGTGATGAAAGTCACAGGAGCAAAAATCTCTAGAGCATGGGAGGTCTCTGCTCACGGGGACTTAGCTCTGCCTCCAAAAAATCAAGGACACAATGTTCAATTGGACTGCTTCTATACAATTTTTTTAAAGGTCATATTGTTACAAACAGCAACATAACAATAATTTTTAAGGTAAGAGAATCAAAAGAATTCATTTTATTTTTCCTCTGAATTTGTGTATGTTTACATTTTTCATTAAGGTTAAAATATGTGGTTAAAAGGTTAAAATATAAGGTTAAAAAGATAATATGTGCTTAGTGATGAGCCACTGTTTGAATTTATAATATTGAAACTAAAGAAAATTTGTATGAATATATACCCTTTACACAGATTTTTCACTCTTTTAACTATTTGTTCCTTATTCTATCTTTTCTCCTTCCCCATTCCCACTCTTTTCAGATCAATAAATACAATTTTTTTAAAACATTTAGGGATGGGTTGCATATAGCCCTCTACCCCTAAACCCCTAAGTACTAGTTTCCTTATTATATTTTTATAAAGATATCCTTTACTTTATATACAACCAGAGATATGAAAAACTGTGCTGTATATGTGCAATAAGAATTGTAATGCATTCCGCTGTCATTTATTTTTTTAAAAAAATCAATTAAAAATCATAAAATAAAAAATAAAATTTCATGTTATTTTGTTTTAAAAGAAATATATTCTTTTATATACACAGTACACACAAACTACAATAAAGTTATCAATGATAAAATTTTAATCTGTTGTCTATTAACATCTGTGTGTGTGTGTGTATGTATGTGTATGTGTGTGTGTGTGTGTGTCTATGGAAAATAGTACTGGAAATTGAACCAAGGAGCACACTGAGCTACATCCCCAGCCATATATATAATTATATTTATATTATAAATAATTATAAATTATTTACATTATATTTAATTTTATATATATATATATATATATATATACATACATATATATATAAAATCTTCAGACAGGGTCTACCTGTTGCCCAGGATTCAAAATCATCTTCCTGCCTTGTCCTCTTGAATCACTGGGATTCTTTGCATGCACAACTATACCTGACATCTTTATTAAATCTTGGCAATGTTTATAGACTTTGTAAGGAGAGCTAGCAAGAACGTCTTTCATCTCCTCTGAGGGAGAATATTTCCTATAGACAGAAATGCTCCTGTACAAATAAGGAAAATTAGTTACCTGCTACCAATCCTCTGAAGAAAATATTCTCTGTTCTGTTTTCTCATAATCAAGCATATTTATTTTTTCCAAATGTACTTGTTTCTCTGATAGCCAAGTACTATCTTCTGTCTGTGCTGTGTTTGGGTCAAAAGTTTGAGCTCAAAGGAAGGGAGGAGTTCACTGCAGCCCCTCCTGAGTGCCACTTTGGCCTTTTAGATTTGACTAGGGGCCCAGAGGGAGTTTAACAGTGACTTTGCACACTCTCCCATCTCAGTGGAATATAGACAAAGGCAGAGGGCACTGCTGGGTCTTGTTAATCCTCCTGAATCAAATGAAAAGTGGCTCATTTCCTGTTCACAGGTTACAAACCTTCCTCTCTTCTCTTATCCCAGAGAAGGCAAAAAGAGCACAGTGTGAGAAGTTCTAATACATGAGAATATGCACAGTCACCTTGGCTCTCTGATTACAGGATTCTTTACATTCAGGGTGGGAAGAGAGTGGCCAAGCACTATCTATTATTTCTTGCTCTTCCCTAAGTCCAAAAAGGGGAGGAAAAATTCAGGAAGCAAAAGAAGACTTAAACACCTATCTCTACATATTTTCAGGTAGCACACAGGTCACTTTTTACCACTGGAGGGTGAACAGAATTACAAGCTTGATACATAAAATGAATCCTAACCTAGGCCTATCTCTTTTCTGCTCCTCCACTCCAAGAATGCCTAGGTCAATATAGTCCAAAAGCAATATAGTCTCAAAGCAGTTTCTGCTTTACTTTCCTCTAGGTATACAGAGAGGTGGCACCAAAAACACTTCCACCATGGATTCTCAGGTAATAACTTTGCCCAACAATTCTATTATCAAGTCAGGCACCTTGGAGAAACTCTGGGGAGGATATTTATTTTTCTAGGGCACCCACCTCAGAGAGAGACTATGTCATATTTAAAGTTTGCTTCCCAGACAGATTAACATCACCTTGACAAACCTTTAAGTAACTTTACCCTTATTCTAGGTTGTGGTGTGGATTCAATGATATTGGAGATCTTTTCTAAAATGCAAAACACCCATAGTTTTCAAGTTTTCACAGTTTCAGAGGTTTAATTCATAGTCAGCCAACTCCATTGCTCTGGGTCTGAGATGAGGCAGACCATTATGGTGGAAAAGTATGGACCAGGAAAGATTCTGAGCTCATGACAGCCAGAAAGCATTGTGAGAAAGTGGAGAGCAAGGGACAATATATAATTCCCAAGGGCATGCCCCCAGTGACATTCCTTCAGCTATGCCCCACCTGCCTACAGTTACCACCCAGTAGTTCATTCAGATTAATAATCCATCAAATGGATTAATGAGATATTACAACTCTCATAGTGTAATCATTTCACATCTGAACATTCCTGCATTGGAGATCATGTTTTCAAAACACAAGCCTTTCAGGAGATATTTCTAGACCTGAACTACAACATTTATGTAAATGAAGAGGAAACCCTGGATTATGGACAGGGCTGAGCTGTTTTTCATGGTGTTCTCAGTCATAGTAGGCTTGCAGATTCCTGGGAAAGTATTCTGAAGGTCTGAAAGAAAATTCTGATGACTTTCCCAGGGAGGATGGCCAATCCCTCAAATGTCCATTCTGGTGAAGAAATATTTGCTCACCCAGCTCTGATGGTTGGGATAGAAGGTTAGACAGCATGAAGGTACTTCATCAGTAGATACCACCAGAAAGAAAGACACTGGGCTGCAGTCTATTTATGGTGATTATGAGAAAATACATTTACTTTCCTCCCTTTCCTCTTTGCTTTCACAATTTGTCTAGCCAATGTGCCTTTTTTCCAGTCTCATTTAAGACTCCCCATGAGTTTTCCCTGACCACTGTCTTCCCTACCACCTTATCTATTTGATCTCTTCGTATGTGCCCCATGGCAAGCTTCTTTTTCCATGTCACAGTCATTATCACTTCAGAAGATAATTTTCTGTTCTGCCTCTCTGTCTAAATCACATGCTTTCAGGCAAAGACAGCTGTCTGTCCTATTCACTATTATTATTCCCATTACCAAAGTACAAGGTAACATTTATTTCTGGGCTGAATAAAACTACATTCAAAGCACATTCTTCTGTGACAATAGGAGTGAACTAACTCTGGTTCTTATGATGTAAAATATTACACAATTTGCTGATCTTCAGGGAAAAATAAATAAAAACAATTCTCTGAGAAATCTTTGAGCAATTTTTGAGATGTGAATCTCAACTCTTTCTTAGAAACCAAGTAAAAAGCAAAATATTATCTTTGCTTTTTCTCAGCAGGGATAGAAGGAGAAAGAAAGGGTAGGAGACGGAGGAGGAGGAGGAGGAGGAACGGCAGCAGCAACAACAGCAGCAGCTGCCGCCTCAGGTTCAAATTCCCAGTACTGAAAAAAAAATTATGAAATTTAGTTTTCATGATATATATATATTCATGAAAACTATATATATATATATACACACATACACTCTGAGCTCATGACATGTTTATGTTTTTATTATATTTTTGTTTAGATTATATGTATATATAATCATATAATTTAAACAAAAATATTAAGAAATAGTGAAAAGATAAGATGAATAAAATATCAGTTTCAAGATAAAAAAAAAAGCTTTATCTGTTAACCTTGATGTTTTATAAATGTCTTTAATGTTTTTAGAAGAAACACATGGCCCTTCATTATTCCAGCTGAACAGCTAAATCAGTAGGCCCTTTCTTTTTTTTTTTTTTAAGAGAGAGAGAGAGAGAGAGAGAATTTTTAATATCTATTTTTTAGTATTCGGCGGACACAACATCTTTGTTTGTATGTGGTGCTGAGGAGTGAACCCGGGCCGCATGCATGCCAGGCGAGCGGGCTACCACTTGAGCCACATCCCCAGCCCCTCAGTAGGCCCTTTCAAGGGGGTATCTGAAATAGCTGTCCCCTTCCCATCTCTCCCCATCCATTCCTCCCATGAAAATACTCTTGCTGCAACCACAGGTCCAGTAGGAAAAAATGAATCCTAGGGACCATGGGATGCCACTGCCCTGACCAGCTGATTAAATCAGCACAGATATCTTCTTCCACCACACAAAATATGTTCTCCCAATTTAAGGCAAAATATAAATAGCAAAGTCAATTTGGTTTTAGTTCATCCCCCTTTCTAGAAAAAGCAAACTTCTGCTGCTTGAATTACTAATTTAAACACTATTTCATTATAACATAGCAAAGGAAAGATGTAAGGAACAGAAATAGAAAGGAAAAGAAACTAGGGATTTCCACAGAGGTGAAATAAATACACATTCACCCTAGATATGTTCTCTAAATGATTCACTATATTTTGACCTATTGAGAACATATTTTGGGATTGAATATGTGTAGATACTTAAGATATGTACTACAAAGTGATTTATTTGTCTTGATATTTCTAAAATAAGTTTCCTGGCTTCAATTAAAAATGTGTACTATACAAGTTAGTCATAAAATTATGAGATAATTTTGAATTTGAAAATGAAACAACTCATTTCCTTTAGAAAAATAATAACCAGGCGTGGTGGTGCATACCTCTACTCCTACCAGTTCAGGAGGCTGAAGCAGGAAGATTGCAAGTTCAAAGCCAGCCTCAGCAACTTGGTGATGCCCTAAACAACTCAGCAAGAACCTGTCTCAAAAAGAAATATAAAGAAGGGCTGTGGATGTGACTCAGGGGTTAAGCATTCCTGGATCTTGGTTTCAATCCCTGGGAAAGAAAGAAAGAAAGGTTGGGGGGGGGGATGGATAGATGAACAGAGGGAGAGAGGGATGGAGGAAGGAAGGAAGGAAAGAAACACAAAAAATAAAGTTATTTCCAAGAATATTCAATTATTCCATTTTCAAAATTCTATTAATAGGTACCAATATGGTTAACTTAACTGAATTGTAGGTAAAATAGGCTCCTTGAGATTTCATTTGGCTCTGTTTCTTCCTGTGTGTAGCACAAGGGCTTTTTCATCTTACAGACGTTTTTAAAAATTGCAACAAATGCACATGCCTAAATTGTTGACAGCTAAACAATGGTTAAACAGACATCTCAACATCCTAAGCCAATTCCACGTAACCATTAGTACAACTGCAATTGGCCAGATCACCCCTGAACCAGAGAGTAGGGTACTTCCACCTATAAGTTCTTTTAGGGCCTCTCAGGGCCTACAGAAAAAAAAAAAAAAAAAAAAAAAAAAAAAAACATTCAGAGACCTTAGCCAGATATTCAAGACTTATAGGAGTTGGGCCTTCTCCACTTTCCCAGCCTCCTCTCCAAAACTTCCCCACACCTCTTCTATTCCAGGCATGCAGTTGTGATTCCATCCTTAAAAGCCATGTCTCTGAGCCTCTGCAGTCTTTTCCTTTTGTCTGAAGTGCTTTTATTCTTCTGTATCTGGTAAATCCCCACTAATCTTAAGCGTATGTTCTACTTCCTTTTCTCTGAAAAGCCCTCCCTGATTTCAGTACATAATGTTATAATGTGAATAACTTAAATGGAATAACTTAATCAAGTAATCTTAACTGGGAATGGTTTTGCCCCCTAAGGAACATGTGACAATGTCTGGAACCACTTTGAGTTGTTACAACTTGGAGGATGGGGTTGCCACTGGCATCTAGTGGGTAGAAGCCAGGCTTATAGCTAAACATCTACAAAGCACAGTTCAAGCACCACAACAAGAAATAATCTTGTCTCAAATATCAATAGCACTGAGGTTTAAAATTCTGACCTAACCCTTCTACTGCAGGAAACTACTTTTTATAAGTTACTATAATGGGTAGGTTGGGGTTGTAGCTCAGTGGTAGAGTACTTACCTAGCACATGTGAGTCATTGGGTTTCATTCTTAGCACCACATATAAATAAATAAAATAAAGGTATTGTGTCCATCTACAGCAAAAATATTTTTTAAATAATAAGTTACTATAATGATATTTAATAAAAGTCATGATGGGCTCTTATGCAGATATAGCTGCTTCCCCAGTCAACTTCTAGGAGTGTGTAACTTCTAAAATGAACTATAAAACACTGTACTCTGAACTAAGGGAAATATCAGTCAAGGAGAAAGGGAAGGGTTGGGTTTTTGCATTCCACATTTGATCAGTAGCAATTTGAACTCTGTTAAAACAATTAGATGATAATAAATATACTCAATCTCAGAAACATTTGAATGAATTACTAATAAACATTCATTAAAGTATTATTGCTGATAAAATAGATGATGAATTTGGAAAGAATCCTTGGCTACCTGGGAACAAGATTACCAACCTTTGTGACATTTTAGCATGATATACAAGAGCAGAGTAGTTTTAAAATAGGCAAATACAGCAAAGCAGAATCTGAAAATACTCTAAATGATGTCACTTAAGTTTATTTTTCACCCAGATCCCAGAATATACATCAAGAATACAGTGAGAGTAGCAATATTCCCAATTTACCTACTTTATTCCAGTGATACAATAGTAGTATAGTACAAAAACTAATCTACATTTCTGTCTCCAGCTTCTTGTTGACTATAATTTGATGATCTATGGGTGAGCTTAGCTTAGATTTATCTTTCACATATAAAGGCATAACCTTCCAAAGGTAAATCTGTCACTTTCTCATGACAAAATGAGAATTCCTGCATTAATTTCAATGTCACAATACAATCTTAGAGTCCCTGGGCTCACAGTCCTATTATCTTTCATTTCACTCTCTGCACCTCAGCTTCAATATCAAACTAATTCTGGATTTGTATAATGTAATGTTTGGTTTGACTCTTTGCTCCATTTATTCCATTTTATTCCTGATTTTAAATCCAATACCTTTGTAAAGATTCTTTTAATTTATGCTTAAATTTTTATAACCTCAGCTGATCTCTCATCTTTAGTGCCTCCATTAATGCTATTACATGATAATGCAATAACAACAACCACAATAATACTAATGGCAATTCTAGGCTGCTATAGTTTGGAGGTTTACAACTCAAGTTTAGGAGTCAGAATGCCTGAATTTGAAACACCTACATACATTAACTCAAATACAGTACTCAGGCTGTATTTGCAATTTGTTAGTCACTTAATTTGTTTAATCCTATAACGTAACTACTATAAATACTATGATTATCTTTATTTTACAAATAAGAAAACCTAAGTATAGAAGGTGGAAGTCACTTTCCCTAGATCATACATCAAGAAAGCACTGAGCTGTGTTCTGATTCCATGGTCTTAACCACTAACCTAGGTACTACACTGCTTATGCTCTAGCCTACCCAGCCCAGGATTTGATGTAGGCATCCGTACCACGGGGTCACTCTCTCTATTGGGCTCTTTGAACCCAACTGGTTTTCTCCTTCAGTATCTCTTTTGCATATAAAGAGGCAGTCACCTTTACCTTATTTTGCAAATATTCTTAGGTAGCTCCATTTGCTTATATTTTATCTCTTCATTTACATTTAGTTTTTTAAAGTTGTTCTGTATTTTCCCAAAGTACTTCCTATAATTCCCATGAATATTAAGGGCTCTGAGACTACCCTTCTAATAACTTACATGAAAACCTTCCAAATTAAAAAAATATATAATACATTTAGGTGAATACCTAATTGCAGTTACAGTAGTTCCCACTTATGCACAGTTTCATTTTCCATAGTTACCTAGGGTGCACTACAGTCTAAAAATATCAAATAAAAAAATTCCAGAAATAAACAATTCAGAAGATTTAAATTTCACACCATTCTAAGCACCATGATGAAATTTCATGACATCCACCCTGCCCACATGGGATGTAAAAAAATCCCTTTGTCCAGGGTACCCAGGCTGTATATGCAATTTGTTAGTCACTTAGTAGCTGCATTGACTGTCAGATAAATTGTGGCAGGGCAGTACTTGTTATAGAGATCAGTACTTTAGTTAGTTTCAGGCATCTACTGTATTATTATGAACATAAAAATCAAGATGGAGGTTGGGTGCAGTGGCACACGCCTGTAATCCCAGCTATTCAGGAGGATGAGGGAGGAGGACCTCAAGTTCAAGACCAGCCTCTGCAACTTAGCAAGGTTTTGCCTTAAAATTTTTTTAATATTATTTTTAAAGGGATAGAGATGTAGCTCAGTGCTAAGGTGCCCCTGAATTCAATCTCCAGTATTGAAAAAAATAAAATCAAGCTTGGAGGCTCCCAGTAACACTTCCTGATAATTAGAACAAGTTAGATTTAGAGATCCTGTAAGCAGTAATCTTAGTCTTGATTTGTTAATGTCAAGTACAAGGGCTGAAAAACCAAAGACTTTATTTTCCTAATTCATATTATTGATACAGTTGTTTCAGACTACTATCCAGTTTGAGGGCATAAAAACTCCCAACACTTTAACTGAAATTGCAATTTAGGTTAGAAGTCAGCATGGGTGGACAGTTTTTACAATCTGTATAGTAGTGGCCCTTGAGAAAGAATCTCAGGGAGAATAGAGTAATATCTTGTTCCACCCAGTACCATGGGCACCACTATCACACTGCTTTGAGACACCATCACCATTCAGAAATCTTTAATTAAAATGATAGCTGTAATAACTATTCCATTTGGCTTATCCGTGTTCCGAGAAGGGAGAAAGGCAAGAAGTTTAAAATATCAATCAGGCACCTGATTTTGTTGAATTAATGAATGGGTTCTGAAATTTACATTCCCTTTATGTAACAGTAATAGTAAAAATCATATCATTCATTATATTGATGATATAACGTGGTAGTTAAAATCCAGCTCTCTAGATTATTCTTTCTGAATATATATACCCGCTATTTGTTCTAGGGAGAGTTCTTGATTTTCCAGATCCCCAATTTCTTCACATTTGTGGGCCAAATAAAAGTAACCACCCTTCCACCAGACTTCTGAAAGGATTAAAGTAGAAAAAAAAATGTTACACACTTAATATAGTCTTACCTGTATTAAGTGCTCTAAAAATGGTAGGTATTTTATGTCAGGCAGTAAATCAGAGTTTGACATTTGGGGCCAGAAAATTCTTTATTGTGTAGGACTATCATGTTCATTATAAGATGTTTAGCACATTCCTGGCCTCTACACACTAGATTGCCAGTAGCATCTCCCCAGTCATAATAAATATGAGTGGGAGCAAAATTATCCCTGGATGAAAGCCAGTTAGATTCAACCGAACTTTTTACAAACATCTTACTGATTCCTCAAATCAATCTAACAAATATGGAAATTATGTTCTCTCTATTTTACAGAGAAGGAAATACAGTCTCCAAGATATTACCAACTTGTCCAAGGTGACACAACCTGCCCAGGTTCAGCTGACTTCATAGTCTTGACTTGCTACAAGCTCCATAATGTAGGTGTTGTCTCTCTTCACACAAAGGTACTACCTATAGACAGAAATCACAGGACAACCATTAGAAGATAATAACAAAAACGAATGTTACCTTTACAGAGTTGGGAGATGATATCAAGAATCTTCATCTTATGCCTATGTCCCTTGTACTAAATATGCCTATGCAGAGCAACAGAGTTTTGATAAGTTCCAACAAGAGTGGGTAAATAATGACATTATTCTAAAAATACACTCAGAAATGTGAATTCATATAGGGTCTCATCTTTAGTTCCTTCCTCTTTGTCAGTTTCCCTGACAAGCCCCTCACTGAGTAATACAGATTCTCTTCTACTCAGCTTCTTTTTGTTTCTACAAACTTTACCTATTCCTGGACCTCACAAGAGCCCCTTCCCTAAATGTTGCAACGTGCCTGTGACAATCCAGAGTTTTCAGCATCCTCCCATCATAGTAAATAAATTTACAAAGTTACTTACCCCAGTAGAAAAGCACAAATAACTCCTTATTTTCTGGAGCACCATATTTAAATTTCACTAATTGATATTCAAGGCCCTTCAAACATTATCTCTTTTTCTACCCATTGTAATGCTGTCTTTCCTCCCTCACATTATTCTTCACTATACTACATATTGGAAGATGGGAAGACAGTTTGAACCCCTCATCCTATGGCTTCCTTGCTTAGCAATGCCCTCTTTTCTCTATGCCCCACCCCCCTTCTCTCTCTCTGTCTAAATCCTGGTCACTCTTTTAGTTGAAGCCCCTCCCCAAAGCATTCTGTGATTACTATAGCTTCCTCAAGGCCTTTCTATTTAAAGACATTCATAGCTCTGATAGTCCAACCCATTCCACCTATCACCTGCATTTTCACTCTCAACTATCTGCTGGGGTTTTATGTTTTTCAAGTGGATTGCCATTTTGCTGCATACTAGTATCATATCTCACACTTATCCGTTATCCTCACAGAAGATTCTTGGTGAGTCCTCACAAATGGACTCCACAGACTCCTCCAGCAGCTTTAGGAATAGGCAGAACATTCAGAGAAATATGTGTCTCTGATCTCATTTTTATGTCTGGGGCTCCACCCAATATGAGGTCACCTCGTGTTCACTCCTACCATTTGCCAACACATTTCCAGCCTAGGTCCTGAACTGCCCTTAGCTTTCAAGTCTCTGGGTGTCTCTTATCAGTACACTTGACTTGTGCACCATGGTCTTTGACACTGACCTTCTTCCTTGGGAGTAAACCCATGGCTCTTTATGGCCTCTTTACTGGTGTCTCTAGAGGTGGAAATTATGACATCATCTAAGCCAATGATTCCCAACATAACGGATGATAAGATCACTTAAGTATTAAACATTCCAATTCCTGGGCCCTGCTCCATACCTACAGCATCAGAATATCTGAAATAAAGCCTCGAATTAACAAGCACCCCAGGTGAGTCTTGTGATCAGATGAGACAAAGAAACACTTACCTAAAATATTGAATAATATTTTACCAACTGATCTGATGATTTTCAGGCTCAATTGACAATCAGAAATTAGGCACTCTGTAGAAAGAGATCACTAATTTTAGGGACTGAGCAGCATTCCTTCTTATCAGTTCCTATTTTTCCAGCTATTAATATAAGGAAGTATGTTTCCTAATGGCCCACTAATAGAGACACTAACTGTGTTATCTAGAAAAAATCATTTAAGAACTCTGAACTTCAATTTCCTCATTTATAAAAAAAAGGTAGAGTTAGACCAGATTAATAGTTATCTTTCATACGTAACCACTAGAATCACTTTAGGAGATTTTAGAACCTATCTCCTGCAGGGATTCTAATCAATCCAAGTGATTCTCCTATGTAACTAAGGTTAAAATAAAGTCAATTGGTGATTTTAAAGATGGCTTCTAGGGCTAGGGTTGTGGCTCAGTGGTAGAGCGCTTGCCTAGCATGGGTGAGGCACTGGGTTTGATTCTCAGCACCCCATAAAAAATAAATAAAAGGGGCTAGGGTTGTGGCTCAGCAGTAGAGTGCTCGTCTAACACGTGTGAGGCCCTGGGTTCGATCCTCAGCACCACATAAAAATAAATAAACAAAATAAATGTATTGTGTACAAATTTTAAAAAATAATAATAATAAATAAAATAAAATAAAGTCATTGTGCCCATATACAACTAAAAATAATATTTTTTAAAAGATGCCTTATAGGCTGGGGTTGTGGCTCAGTGGCAGAGTGCTTGCCTAGCATGTGTGAGGCACTGGGTTCAATTCTCAGCACCATTAAAAAATAAATAAAAGATAAAGGTCCATTGACAACTAAAAAAAGTTGAAAAAAATGCCTTCAGGCTCTGAAATAGCTCTTTGATTTTATAATTGTATCATTAAATTTTTGTATCAATTGTAGACATTTATTTTTTGCCCTATATAAAAAATAATGATAAGAATATATTTATCCATCCCTTTAGTATTTCAACAATTTTTTGTTGTGGATCACCCGCAGTCTGGCAGCTCCTGTGCTAGTTACTGGGGATACAGCAATACAGGAGAAACATGTCCAAACCCACATGGAAAAATAAATATTGGGCCAACATTACAAATGTGATAGTGATCACAAAAGAATACAGAGAGATACAAGGACACATAAAAAGGGACTTAACCTACTCTTTCAGGAAAGGCTTGTAGGAGGAAGTGACATTTAGGTTGAAACCTGACAAATGAGTTGGAATTCTGTGTGTGTGTGCAGAGCTAAGGAGAACAGCATATTGGAAGCACCTGAGGTGAAAAGAGGAGTATACTAGAAAGAGAAAGAACACCAAAAAATCTGAAACTAGTAAGCAAAAGGGAAAAAAGCACAAGTGAGGACCAGGCAAGACCCAGAAAGAGAGTTTAGTACTTATCCTAAGAGCACTGCTGAGAATTTGAATGAATACTTTAAACAGGTGCTAAGGTGATAAGATTTACATGTTTTCCCAGTGGCCACTCACTACAGTTTTGGAGCGCAGAGATGCCTGAGTGAGTGGCCACTGGGAAAATAGGCAATTGCAGTAGTCAGGTAAAATATGTTGGATTAAAGTGACGAGAGAAAAATGGGAAAAGGTGAATAGATTCAAGATATCCACCTGAGAAAAACTCAGATGATGTTAGTGACTGATAGTACATAAGAGATAAAGAATCCTGAGTCAAGGTTTCAAAAACTTGAGTAGTTAGGACACGTCATCTATAGATAAAGAATCCTGGAGGAGGAGCAAAAGTAGAAGGGTCATGAATTCAGACAGGGACACACTGAGTGCAAAACACTTGTGTTTCAACTAAGTGGTGGGCTTGAGAAAAATGAGTCTGGACTCAGAAGGAAGACTTGGACTAAAGTTATAAATCGAGAGTTGTCAACATATAAATGACAATGGAAGTCACCAGAGGTGAATGAAATCTCCTACTACATGCCAAGAGCTATGGAAGGCACTGGGACTATATGGTCAAATGGTTCACAGTCCAACAAATAATATCATGCATGTGCAAGGACAGAATTTTAATTCAACTTACATGAAAACTACATTCAAAATTCCCATTACTGATCACAGCTGGTATATCTCTTCTCTGTTCTACTCTCTGGAGGTTTACCTGTCAATTCATCCAAAAGTTGACATGTCAACACTGTAGACTTCAATAAAGAGTATCTCTTAATTTACTTAGAGATCTCACTCAACTTTTAAAAGTAAAATTTGCAAGTTGAAATATATTTGCACTGATTTTACATCTTTTAAATATCATTGAACAAGACAATCTAGGAAGTAAGATTTCATGCTTGGTCATTCCCATAATGATGTGAACTTTATAGTTTACAGGGCTGTGATCACAAAGCCCAAGGTCTGTTAGGTCTGTGCCACACGTAAATAAGTTCACAGTCTACAGGGTTCTTGGGACATGATCTGTTTTTTAAATGTACTTTGTAGCTTAAAAGAGCACTGCACCAAACTGCCAAGCCTTCTTTTTGAAATTTCACTTGATACCATAAATAACTATCTATCAATCTAATAAAATTGACATTTCTAATATTCAATCCTTCTCCAGTAATTCTTTTTCGTTCCTCCCTTCTTTTTATTCTTCCCTCATTTTTCTCCCCCAATCCTCTCTCCCTCTTTTTTTCCTTTAATTCTCTGCATCCCTTCTTTCATTTTTCCTCCATCCTGCCTTCATTCTCCAAACAGTTTCTGCCTCAAGCTTTTATGGAATAAAATAGGATACACATATAAAATCTACACACCATATACAATAATGTTAATTGTCTCTTTTTTTGCAAAGCACTTAGAACCACACCTAATGGTAGTTCTGATGTTAATATATCAGAAGTAGAAGAGCTTGCATAGAATATTTTATCCAGTTTACCCATTTTATAAATCAAGAAAAGGAAACTTGTTTTCAACCAATGTGCTTGAAAATCATCTTAAGATTGATTTGGACAGAATGTTATATTTCACACAAATAATGGCAGACACTATATTGTATTATTTTATTAAGTAAGCAGGTCTAGTATAGAATTGAGATGTGCTATGTGTAAAATACTTAAATGAATTTTGAAGTCAATATTTTAAAAGGTAAAATATCTCAATTTTTATATTGATTACATGGTGAAATAATAATGTTTTGAATATTGAGTTAAATAAAATATATTATTGAAGTTCTTTTTACCTGTTTGCATTTACTTTTTAAATGTGGCTACTAGAAAATTTTATATTAAATATGCGACTTGCCTATTTGATTCATGCTATATTTCTATTGAACAGAAGTATTTCAGAATGATAATATTTATCTCATAAGGTTTTTGTTAGTTAATTAACATTTCAGGTCTTTCTAAGTTCCTAAGTTCATCCAATATTGCTAAAGAAATTCAATTGCCTACAAAAATAGTAAACCACATGTTCTAGAGAATGCAGAGAATGTACTGGTCATAGATCAATAATGCCCCCAAATTTAATGATTTGTCCAAGGCTACACATCTTATTAGTACAGAGATGATATCCAGGCCCAGGACTATTTATTTTCTCATTGACCTTTTATCGTAGTAGAGTTCCATGAACAAAATTGTGAAATGGTTTTCAATGGCTGCAAAACTGGTTTCAGTTGAATTCAACAAATATTTGAATACCTAATAAAAGGTGCCAGCTGGATGCCATGGTACATGCTTGTAATGCCAGCAACTTGGGAAACTGAGGAAGGAAAATGCAAGTTCAAAAACAGACTCAGTAACTTAGTGAGACCCTGCCTCAAAATAAAAAGAGAGAGAGAGAGAGAGAGAGAGAGAGAGAGAGAGAGAGAGAGACAGACAGAAAGGGAGAGGGAAGGGAAAGGGGAGAGGGAAAAAGAAGGAAAAAGGGAAAGAGGAAAGGAGAAAAAGAATGACAGGTGTAACTCAGGTAGAGTGTCCCTGGGTTCAATATATAGTACCAAAAAAAAAAAAGGTGCAAAGTACTTTGCTAAGTAGTAGTAATTATAGGGCTTAAGCTTTATTATTTTAATGTCTGGGGAACTTTAAGTTTAAATGAACAACAAGATTATTTTCATCACACATTTCTCATATTCATAATTTAAGTATGACTTAAATTTCTCATAATCATAATTTAAGTACATTCATGTAGGCATGTTTTCCTAAACTTAAAACTCTACACTGAATATTTGATACATGAAAAAAAGCTATTATGTTGATATAAAACATTAATTTTTACTTTCAAAAATATATAGTAAGCTGGTGTTGTGGTTCAGTGGTAAGAGCGCTTGCCTAGCATGTGTGAGGTACTGGGTTCAATTCTCAGCACCACATATAAATAAATGAGTAAAATAAAAGTCCATTGACACCTACAAAATTTTTTTAAAAAAAGAAATATACATTAAAACCATTATTAACATTTCCCCCAAACAGTAATAATTCTTCTGATTAAAATTTAGTTAAACAGATCTGCAGTGTAATATCTGAAATGTACTATTATGAAATCTTTCCTTATAGAATCAGATTTTGATATCTGTTGATATCATTATGTGTTCATGTCTGCTCACCTGCTACTAAAAAACACCTATTAGTTTTTTACTTACTTTGGGAACTTTTATAAATATCCTTGATGCACTTAGAGTAATTGTACTTCACCCAGGATAATTCTTGGATGCAAGAGTATTAAGAAAATTACTTTAATAACTTTGTTTAAACTCTCTGAACACTGTTGCTTAGTTGTCTTTTTCTATTAACATCTTGGTTTTATGTAGAACATCAACAAGGAAACCATCCTTTGTTATCTCAGAATAAATTCTACTTTGTTGTGGTCTTCTTCCAATATGATAATGGATTCAATATATTAGTATGTTACTTAAATATTTGCATCTATATGCATAAGTATTGGGACTTAAACCATGCTAGCTTCATAAATGGGAGTTTACTCCTTACTATAATGTCTCAGAAAGAGTCCAAAAAAAATCCCTACATAACTTGAGGTATATGACCTCATTTTATGTTTTATTACCAAGATATTAAAATAGCATGGCTTCCCAGAAGTAAAGATGTTATTCTGGGAATTTTGCTTAACTTGGAAAAAATGGGAAAGATGTAGCTTTAATGCCCTCACCCACTTTTAATAATAAGTGATAAGAAAGACAAAACAGTGCTGGGGTTGTGGCTCACTGGTAGAGCACTTGCCTAGCACCTGTGAGGCACTGGATTCGAGTCTCAGCACCATATATAAATGAAAAAAAATAATGGTCCATTAACAACTAAAAAAAATTTTAAAAAAAGAAAGACAAAACAATGCACATACTAAAGAATCCTCTTAAAAGACTTGTGCCACTTCTTAGCACAAAAGAAAAACAAATGATCTCAAAGATGTGGAGAAAATATTACATTTCATTTTTAAAAACAAGACAATACCATTTCCCCCTCTCCCCATTAAATTTATAACACAAAGGATGGGGAAAATATTCAATCTCCTATCATACCAAGGAATCCAAGAAGTAAATGGGACTCTGGTATTTACTGATGTATCTATAACATCTTTTCTGCAGGGCAATTTGTTAAAATGCATAAAAGGTTTAAAAATACATATTTACTTTGTGTTGGGTACTCCACTTCTAGGAATTTCTCTTAAAAATATGAGATACATACAAGTAATTATGTATAAAAAGAATGTTCAGTAGTGTTAGTTATAATAGCAAGTGTTTAAAACAATCTAAATATTTAACAATTAATGGTAAATTTTAGTTTAGTTATGGTTAGACTAAAATAGAAAGACTCAAAATCATAAGTGAAAAAGGAAACTACAAACTGACACCACAAAAAAATAAAAAATAATTAGACATTATTATAAACAACTATAAGTCAACAAATATAATAATCTAGAAGAAATGGACAAATTTTCAGACACATACACTGTACCAAGATTGAATCATGAGGAATTAGGAAACTTGAGCAGTCCAGTAGTGAGTGATGAGATTGAATCAACAATAAAAACTTTCCCATAAAAGAAAAGCCCAGGACCAGATAGCTGAATTGCTGAAATACATCAAACATTTGAAGAACTAATACAAATTCTTCCTTAATTATTTTAAAAACTTGAAGAGAAGGGAATTCTTCAAAGCTCATACTACAAGGACTGAATTACTCTGATATCAAAACCAAATTAGGACACAGCCACAATCATAAAAAAATAAGCTATACATCAATATCTATGATTTTGAACACAGATTCAAAAATCCTTAACAAAATACTAGCAACCCAAATCCAACAGCACATTAAAAAGACTGTTCATCATGATCAAGTGGAATTCATCCCAGGGATGCAAGGATAGTTCAAAAATATGTAAATCAATAAATGTTACACACCACATCAACACAATGTAGCACAAAAACATTATGAGCACCTCAGTAAATGGAGAAAAAGCAATTTGATAAAATTTAACATCCCAGGCTGGTGATGTGACTAAATGGTAGAGTACTTGGCTAGCATATATGAGGCCCTGAGTTTGATGACTAGCACCACAAATAAGTAAGGAAGGAAGGAAGGAAATAAATAAATAAATAAACACCTCTTTATGATTAAAAACTCAGAACTAATAAATTAAGTTATAAAAGAAATATACCTCAACATCATAAAGGATATATTTAACAAACCAACAACCAACATCATACTGAATAAGGAAAAGCTGAAGGCTTTATTATCTAAAGTGTGGAATCAGACAAAGATGCCCATTTTCAACACTTGTATTCAAAATAATACTAAAAGTTCTAGCCAGAGAAATCAGTTCAAGAGTGAGAAATAAAGGGCATTCAAATGGGAAAAGAGGAAGTCAAATTGTCCTTGTTGACAGCCAACATGATCCTACAGAGAGCAAACCCCAAAGTCTCCATCAAAAAAAAAAAAAAAAAAAAGAAAAGAAAACTTCTAGAACTAATGAATTAGCAAAGTTCCAAGATACAAATGAACATATAAATTCAATAGCACTGTCCTACACCAACACAAAATTATCTGAAAAAGAGATCAATAAAAATCAATCTCATTTACATTAGCTACAGCAAAATAAAATACCTAGAAATACATTTAACAAAAGAGGTAAAAGATCTATACAATAAAATTTATAAAACAATGATGAGAAAAAATGGAGAGGACACAGAGAAATTAAAAGATAGCCCACATTCATAGGTTGGAGGAATCAGTAGCATTAAAATGTCCATAAAGATTAAATGTTCAAAGTGATCTACAGACTCAATGAAAGCCTTATCAAAATACCAATGGAATTTTTCACAGAAAATGTAATACTAAAAAATATATATTTCATATATATGTTGAAATATATGAAAATACCAATTTTCATTTTTCATGGGAAAAAAACAATCCTAAAATTTGTATTGAAGTACCAAAAACTGGGAATAGTGAAGGCCAACTTGAACAAAAAGAACAAAGCAGGATCCATTATACTGCCTGACTTTATACTACAAATTGGCATAAAAAACAGATACACAGGCCAACGGAACAAAATACAGAATCTAAAAGGAAACCCATGCATCCATAAACTGATTTTCAACAAAGATTTAAGTAGTGGAAAAGGGACAGTCTTTTCAATAAATGATGTTGGAAAAAATGTATACCCATGGGAGATTAATTAAACTAGACTCCTGTCTCTTAATAGTTACAAAAATCAACTCAAAATGGATTAGACTTAACTTTAAGACCTGAAACTACAAGAAAAAAAATGGGAAACACTGAGGACATTGAAATGGGCAAGAACTTTTCTTGACAAGACCTCAAAAGCACAGGAAATAAAAGAAAAAAACAGACCAATGGTATGACATCAAACTACAAAGCTTCGCACAGGGGTGGGTATGTAGCTCAGTGGTAGAGCACTTGTCTAGCATGTATGAGGCCCTGGGTTAGATTTGTATCATTGCAAAAACAAAAAACTTCTGTCCAGCAAAGGAAACAACCATCAGAGTAAAAAAACACCCTACAAAATAGGAGGAAATATTTTCAAACTATACATCTGACTAGAGTTTAATACCCAGAATATGTAAGTATATTTTTAAAAAAAACTCAGTAGCAAAAAACAACAACAAAAAACAAGTAACTTACCTAAATAGTCACTTCTCAAAAAAAGACATATAAAAAAAAGCTCAACATCATTAATCATCAGGGAAATGTAAATAAAACCACAATGAGATAACACTTCACTCCAATAAGAAAAACTATTATTAAAAAGACAAAAAGAAATAAGTAATGGCAAGGATGTAGAGGAAAATAAATTCTTGTATGCTGTCAGTGTACATGTAAATTATTGCAGTCACTGTGGAAAACAGTATGGAGGTTCCTCGAAACATTAAAATAGAACTACTAAATGATACAGCAATCCCACTATGAGGTATATATCCAAAGAAAATGAAGTCAGCATATTGAAGAGCCATCTGCACACCTATGTGCACTGCAGTACTATATAATAGGCAAGAAATGAAAACAATCTTGTTAATCAGTGGTTAATGGATAAGGAACATATGGTATAAATACACAGCAAAATACTACTAACCCTTAAAAAGATTGAAATCCTGTCATTGTAGCAACATGGGTGGAGTTAGAGGACATTATATGAAGTGAGATAAGCCAGGTACAGATACTACACCTACACCTCACACCAACTACAAAAATGAACTCAAAATACATTATAGGTCTAAATGGAAAATCAAGCTAATATAAAGTAAAATTTATTTTACTCATTTATTTATATGTGGTGCTGAGAATTGATCTGAGGTACTGGGATCAATTCCATTGATCTGATACTACACCTACACCTCACACCAACTACAAAAATGAACTCAAAATACATTATAGGTCTAAATGGAAAATCAAGCTAATATAAATATTTGTGATGTTGGTTTAGGTAAGAACTTTTAGATTAAACCACAACAGCACAATCTATAAAGAAAAAAATAAGTAAACTGGACCATACAATTTAATAATTGGCAGGGTGTGGTGGCGCACACCTGTAATCCCAGTGGCTCTGGAGACTGAGACAGGAGGATCGTGACTTCAAAGCCAACCTCAGCAACAGCAAGGCCCTAAGTTATTCAGTGAGTCCCTGTCTCTAAATTAAATACAAAATTTGGGCTGGGGATATGGCTCAGTGGTCAAATACCCCCAAGTTCAATCCCCAATAACCCCCCACCCAAAAAAGAAATCTATCAAGGGCATAGTAATTAACTGTAAATATTTAGTGACAGATTCCCTGAAGAATCATATTGTTGCTGGTCATTTTATTATTATTATAATTTAAAACCTTACCATCTATCCTAAAGAATTAAAGTCATCATACTATGGTAATACATGCAAACCCCATGTTTATAGCAGCACCATTCACAATAGGCAAACTAGAACCAGTCTAGGTGTCCATCAATTGATGAATGGATAAAGAAAATGTGTTTTATATACACAATGGAGTTTTATTCACCCATGAGGAAAAATGAAATTGTGTCATTTTTAGGAAAATAGAGCTTGTTAAGCAGAATAAGCCAAACTCAAAAAGTCAAGGGTTATAAACTCTTTCTTATGTGGAAGCTAGACAGGAAAAAGGAAGAGAAAGGTAGCAGAGGATCTCCTGAAAATTGAAGAGAGATCAGTAGAGAAAAGGGACCAAAGGGAGGCAAAGAAGAATGGTACCAGCTAAATTATATTGTTCTACTGTGTGTATGTACAAATACATAACAATACATCCCACCATCATGTATAATTATAATGCACCAATAAAATATGGAAAAACCTTTTAATCGTGATTTAAATTAAAAGTATTAGTATGTCTTCATGATGCATTTTATTTTTAAAAAATCATTTCCTAGCTTTTTACTCAGAGAAGACCTAGATAGAACAGATGTGATCATCTCATTAGCAATTAATCATCTCCCACATCAGCACCAAGATTGTGTCTCTAACACTATTTTCCAACTAAATAATGCAGGGCTTCTTGGAAAATTAACTGATTTTAAGTCTAGGGCAAAAAATACACAAAGTGAATCTGCAACATCTTTTCACATTCAACTATCAAAGACTACCATCATGTATAATTATAATGCACCGATAAAAATATGGAAAAACCTTTTAATCGTGATTTAAATTAAAAATATTAGTATGTCATGTTAAAGGACTCAGGAGTTAACTTAAAGAAGATCTCACTGACAAAGATAGAATATTAATAACTTCAGTGATTTGGAAAACATGATACATGTTTAACCTAGATATTGTTAAATTCTACAGAACAACCCCATTTCTTTTTTTAATTTTTTTATTCTAATTTGTTATATATGACAACAGAATGCATTACAATTCATAGTATACATATAGAGCACACTTTTTCATATTTCTGGTTGTATACAAAATATATTCACACCATTTGTGTCTTCATACAAGTACTTTGAATAATGATTCCAATCTCATTCCACCATAATTTCTTACCCCATGCCCTCTCCCTTCCCCTTCCATTCCTTTGCCCTATCCAGAGTTCAGAACAACCCCATTTCTTATCAAATAAACTGTGAATGAGCAGAGAAGAAGAGATTGAAGGAGAAAGGGTAAGAAAAGGAGGAAATCTACAGATTTAAAGAATTGAGGGACATAATAATCAACTGTAATCTACACATATATGTAGAACATTATTTGGACAAAGTATAAAAAGAGAATTTATGAAACAATCTGGAAATTTTAAAATAGTATTTGGATATTTAATTATAGTGAATTGCTGTTATTTTATAAGTAATAACTTGAGAATATATTTTTTAAAAACATTTTGTAGTTGTAGATGGACAGAATGTCTTTATTTATTTTTATGTGGTGCTAAAGATCAAACCCAGTGCCTCACACATGCTAGGCAAGCACTCTACCACTGAGCTGCAGCCCCAGCCCTTAATTATGTATCTTTAAAGTTCTTATTTTAATTTGCAAATGCAAATCAAAACCACCCTAAGATACCATCTCACTCCAGTAAGATTGGCAGCCATTAGGTAGTCAAACAACAACAAGTGCTGGCGAGGATGTGGGGAAAAGGGTACACTTGCTCATTGTTGGTGGGACTGCAAATTGGTGCAGCCAATTTGGAAAGCAGTATGGAGATTTCTTGGAAAGCTGGGAATGGAACCACCATTTGACCCAACTATTCCCCTTCTCGGTCTATTCCCTAAAGACCTAAAAAGAGCATGCTACAGGGACACTGCTACATCGATGTTCATAGCAGCACAATTCACAATAGCAAGACTGTGGAAGCAACCTAGATGCCCTTCAATAGATGAATGGATAAAAAAAATGTGGCATCTATACACAATGGAGTATTACTCTGCATTAAAAAATGACAAAATCATAGAATTTGGAGGGAAATGGATGGCATTAGAGCAGATTATGCTAAGCGAAGCCAGCCAATCCCTAAAAAACAAATGCCAAATGTCTTCTTTGATATAAGGAGAGTAACTAACAGAGTAGGGATGAAGAGCATGAGAAGAAAATTAACATTAAACAGGGATAAGAGGTGGGAGGGAAAGCGAGAGGGAAGGGAAATTGCATGGAAATGGAAGGAGACCCTCATGGTTATACAAAATTACATACAAGAGGAAGTGAGGGGAAAGGGAAAAATAATACAAGGGGGAGAAATGAATTACAGTAGAGGGGGTAGAGAGAGAAGAGGGGAGGGGAGGGGAGGGGAGGGGGGATAGTAGAGGATAGGAAAGGCAGCAGAATACAACAGACACTAGAATGGCAATATGTAAATCAATGGAAGTGTAACTGATGTGATTCTGCAATCTGTATACGGGGTAAAAATGGGAGTTCATAACCCACTTGAATCAAAATGTGAAATATGATATGTCAAGAACTATGTAATGTTTTGAACAACCAATAATAAAAAATAAAGAAAGAAAGAAATAAAATACAAAAAAATAAAAATAAGTAAAGTTCTTATTTTAAAAAGATGCACAATGAATGATTCATGCACAAAATGATATGGAATCTGAGGTCTGCTTCAAGATGAGGGAGAAGACAAGGGGTTGGGGACATATATGAAACAGGAGTCCACAAGTTGAGAATGATTAAAGCTGACTAATAAGAACATAGAGGTTCTCTATTCTCTTCGTGTTTTTTGTATATGTTTGAAAGTTTTCATGATAAAAAGTTGTTCAAAGAAGGTGTTCGTTTCTACCAGGAAAAAGTAAAACTGAAGCTTGTGAACAAACAGAATTAATACTTCTCAAAATGTGGTCTAATGATCAAATGCCTCTTCACAAGCACTTGCAGGGCCTGTTTCAAAATACAGATTCCCTCCAAATCTAGAACCTCTGGGAATCTACTTGGGAATTTTAACTGTGTGTTGAATTTTTTATAACTATTGCTTTATAGCTAAAGCACTTAGGAAAGAAAGGTCTTCGTAGGTGGCTTATTAAGACTGCATCCTTAGAGATGAACTGGGTCTCAAAAGAGCATTTTAAACTCTTTTTCCTGGAAATTTATTTTTGAGTATTACATATCCAAAGGATTTACAATATTAGTTTGTTTTTATTTTTTATCCTATTCATATTTAAGTAACCCTTTAGTGAGTTTCATAATAATAAACTCTTATAATGCAGGTACTTATGATTACACTTATTTTACAGACAAGGAAACTGAGGCATAGAGTTCTTGAAACATTCTCAAAGTTGTACAGTGAATTAGAGCTGTCAGATTTAAAAGTTACAAATTTATATTTTTAGGATGGAATTTTCTTATCCAGAGATGTGAAATAATTTCCTAACTACTTCAAAGAGTAATTGATGGGATGCTACAGTTTTTTTTTCTGCTTCTGTTGCATTTTGTTTTATTTATTGATAGGGATTAAGTTAATTTTTATAATGAAACTCTTCTTATAAGATATTATGATTTTAAAATCCAAAACCACTAGTCATGAATAATAAAGACAAAAATGAGATATTGTATAGCTCAGAAACTTCTATTACTCTAAGAGAACTTATCTCTTTAATAAAGGACTATATTACACTGGCTTCAGAGATCTAGCTTCAGATTTTGTTTCCCAAGAAGGACATGTCTTTTCTACAGATTCCTCTCTAGTTCTTTCTCTAATAAGTAACTTTATTTGTATTTCATAAGGGACATAATATTTTAGCTACTGTCCTTATGAAATTCATTAAAGACTTCATGTTCTTCAAGAAAACAAAGTTTATGAATGAATGAATTCCTGAATTGAATAACTGAAAGAATGATTTAGGATCTCATAAGTCTTCTGAGAGGAATGTTCAACCTAGATAAAGGTTTCTTAAAAGAGTCAAACTAAACACTTTAAACTGTGTACATTGTAGAAGAAAACACAATCACTGGTTTATATCCACAGAGGACTCTATCTACTTGTTTTTTGTCTTAACTTGACTCCAAGTAAAATCACAAGTTTATTAGTACCAGTGGCATAATAATTTCTGATTCTTCAAACAAAATAGCATCCCAAGTTCTAAGTGCCCAACTTCCCTCAAACACTTTCATGTCCTCCCACTTCCCTTGATCCTACATACATTCCTCCTGCAAAAGCCATCCTGTGACACTACTTTCAGAAGGCTTCAACCACATAGCCTCAAGCACAGTGGAAGCCACACCTATGATTAACATTAAACCAACAGTAAGTATTGCTTTGGTGATCCAGAATTTAACCTCAGCCTTACACACCCAACTTCCACTATAAAATCATTGGGCACTCAAACACATATCCATGTGTTGTTTTGTTTTGTTTTCCTAGGTCAAGTCAACATTGCAATGATTTTTAAACCAAACAAAACCTACAGGCAAACACAGGTGAACTGAGGTAACTTGCTTGCTTACACCATAGCAACACAAGTGGAATTTTCCTGACTAGTTGCTTCACAAAGAGAAACTAATTTAAGATGCCACGACAGAAATGTATGGTGGCCATAAATAAATTTTGATTAACAACTTGTTAAAATTTTACTATTGCCAGCTAAGGGTAAAACCACCTCAGCTAAGAAGACTTCTGTATTATAATGAGGGGATTCTATAAAGAAAAATCTACTCTGAATTTGTAAATAGTTATCACTACTATATCATGTATACTTTACTTGTTCTTGTTGATTCACTCAGGTGGACACATATCTGCATGATTTTTCTTCCTTCATTTTTTTTTCAGTACTGAGGCTTGAACTCAGTACCTCATGCACCAAGCTGCCTTCCCAGCCATTTCTATTTTATTTTGAGACAGGGTCTTGCTAAATTGCTATGTTGTAAGGTTGACCTGGAACTCATGATTTTTCTCCCTCAGCCTCCCCAGTAGCTGGGATTATGGTGTGTGCTGCAGCATCTAACTTTCTGCATGTTTTAAAAGTGTCAAATTACAAATTTGGTACAACAAATGCCTAATCACTATTTGCTGCTCCTCTGATATTAAACGTTCAATAACTACTTTATTTAACTGACTCAACCATGTACCATGATCTAGCTCACAGAGATGGCTGTGTTTAATTTTGCTTCTTCAAAAATGTAAACCAGGGTAGGGGTTGTGGCTCAATGACAGAACACTCGCCTCGCATATGTGAGGCAATGGATTCAATCCTCAGCACGACATAAAAACAAATAAAGAAAATATATTTTTAAAAGTGTAAAATAAAACATTTTAAGCATGTCCTTAGTTGTTTGGACATTCAGAGGACAGTGGCATCCATGTGGCAGAGTTCAAAAGAAGATAAGATAATTTTGATAAACAGACATGTAAAGGTATGTAAAGTACAGGCAGCTTGTAAAGCATCGTCCACTGGTGTCATTCACAAGCCACATTGACTGCTAGATTATAAGACAGAAACACCAATAAGAACTCTTCGAATGGAGGTAGGAGGAGAGCAGAGTTGAGACCCGGATAAGAAACGTGAGGTGCCTGGGTGGAAAATTCAGAGAGACACACACTTGCAGGACCTGAGAGTGAGTGCATCTTTAAATTTTGCACCCTAGGCACACACTCATCTCATCCTAAGCCCCTGACCTTACAAAAGCCCCAAAGCGATTGTGGCTACAGGATCAGGTACAAGGGTCCCTAATCTTCACATTCCACAGCTAAAGCTAAACTTCAGTATCAATCTTATCTCAAACAGAAAACATCTACTCACCTCTAGCCCAGTCCTTGGAGATTCTAACTTCTCCCTTGACGGGGCCAAGACCAGCCCAGTGTGCTTTATTATTAGGGCAAAGTCCCTGCATTCTCCCCTCAAACTTCTGTGATAAGAACGGGGTAGTCCCTCTCTCAAATCCTCCAAACATCCTTGTAAACACCAGACCAGTATCCAGGCCCTCTACCTGTGACAGAATTCCTTAGATTGTGATATTACCGCTCCTTGATTTCATCTCCTGGGTACTATCCATATTCCTGCCCAACACAACAACCAGGACTGTCTATTTACTGAGACTGTCCTTTGCCCTGCTAGTCTAGCTTCTTAAGAGTCTGTGGTTCAGTCTATTTCTTTACAAGTGGATCTCAGTTTTTTCTACCCTATCAGAGTTAATAGAACCATCAAATCATTGTGACAACCAAAAATGTCTTCATATATTTTTTAAATCATCAGCTAGGGATACCCCTAGCCTTGATGAGAATCATTGGAAGAAAAGACATATCTTCAGTAAGAAACAAGTCAAGAACTTCAAAGCCTGGATTTTTCTATTTTAATGATTCATAAACCTTGTTTGTGTAAAAATTATCTAGGATAACTGCTGATCTATTTAACACACATTCTTGTAAAGCTTAATATGTGCCTGAAACTATTAAAGAACTCCCTATCAATATAATCTCATTTAAATCCTCACCATAACCCTTTGAGTTAGGCACTGTTATTACTCCCATTTTATGGATTAGAAAACTGGGATTTGAGAGACTAATGATTTACCCAAAGTCACACATCACATAAATGTAGAAGCTGAAATTCAAACCTAGGAGTTTTGAATACAGGGTTAATGGTAATAAGCACTATTCTATAAGGCAAACAACCAGATGCCATGCCCAAATGTTAGACTGAGTAAATCTTTAAAAAAAAAAAGACTAGGAAGTCTGTATCTGAATAAGACTTTCGGGTGATTTTATATATGAGAAGGGCACTCACCTATGGACTGATATTTGGGAACCACAGAACTATACCAGACTTCATTTGGGAGAGACAGTCAGAGGACAAATTTACATTGGAGTATACTGAAAAAGCATGGAAGAATAATAATTGGGGACTGTTCATTCAGAACCTCAGAATACAGGCTAATAGCATCATTTTAATAAAATGATCCATGATGAACTATATATTGTTGGAATAAAATAAAGGATGTAGCATCACAGGAATACTATAAATAGCATTAATAAACATGAAATTATCCTATTAATTAGAATACACAACAGCAATGTATCATGAACAGAGGAAGAATAGCCTAGCTGGTTGTAGAGTGGGCTGTAGATGGATAGTCCTGCACCAGTTGGGCATGAAAAATAATATCACCTAACCCCGAAGTGGGGGTTAAACAGCACAGAACTTGCAGCAACTGAAGAAGAAAATAGAAGCAATTGGATAAACACGAAAAGAAAAAAACTATAAAAATGTTATAGAAACAGGTTAGCACCACGCCAATATGATCATCATCACTTTGTTTAGTATTGTCATCCTGAGTGGTTCCTTTGAAGAAACAAAAACAACAGAAGAAGGCAAAGTCATAAACAACAACCCACTTTTAAAAGGAAATTAACTGATGTATACCAATAAGCAGTTTGTGGATACTCAATATAGACATAATTGTAAGTTAAAAAATCAATTTAAACATTAACTAGAATTCATACTTTTCTAGCCCTTACAATAGATGATGGGGTGCAAAGAGGACTGTATTGGGATGCTCAGTCTCTTTAGTTTTATATATAAACTTCATCTCTAGACACTAGTTAAAAAGATATCCCAATTGATGAAGTTCATTCCAAGGTTTTTGAAAATGGATCCAGAGGTGGTTTAAAAGAGAAATGCCACCAATTTTCATTAATATAACATTTGGCAGTAAAAGTCTTTAAAAAACATTTACCTTGTACCTCAGCCTCCAAAACTAAATGAACTTTTCCAAAATTTCAGCATACTACATAGTTTTTTTAAGGGCCAATTATATTAAGAAAGGTAAATAAAGTTCACTTTCATCAAACCTCTTCAACTTACCATAACCCCAAGTTTCATTTTTCACTGCTCTTTCATATCCTGGAACTAAGTGATACTTACCTTTAGAACCCCTATGTCTTTGCAAAACAAGAGTCTTTCTACTACCCTGCGTTTTTCTATTATATTTTCCCCTAATAGAGTTTCAACCATATTAATTATAACTACATAATTAGTACATAATAATTACATATTAATTATAACATTTAACCAATTTAGTAATTTCTATTTCAGAGAGAATTGGATGGATGTTAATAATTGACAATGGTCACATGCAATCATGTTAACAGATTAACCCAACTCCTAAGTATACAACACAACCATCTACCACTATACCCATTCTGTTCACACCTTCTGAAGGTGACAGAAATGAACATGTTCATTAACATGACCCAAAAGGATAGCTATTCTAAGACATATAAAAACAAAAATAAAGTTTTATAAACTTAAAATTATTTTCATAAATGTTTCCATAATCAACTTTATAAATAACTAGTTTTCTAACACTTAATCATTGACTTAATTCAATATTACCTCAAGGTTTTAAGTTATGGATTTATGTTTAAATTTATGCAGTACAAAATATAATTATTATTGATATAAAAAGTTTATCTGAATGCTCATTTTTTTCATAAATTTAAACATTATGAAGCAGTAATACAAACTTGATTAATCAATAAAATAAGTTTAGTAAATTTCAGTAGTGTATCTTTTATGAGAAAACAAATCTAAATGTTATAAAGTATAAAACATGTACATGTATTTTACTTAACATTGATACATCAGAGAAAAGACATATAATTGCTTTTCTTTATTAAATCAAATTTATTGATTCAATTTCATTTTTCCAAAGATTCACTTTAATTACATAAATGTGATTCTTAAAATGTTTCTGAGCTAGCAGTTTTATAAGAAGAAATTTTTTCCTAAAAGTCTAGCACATTTAAAGTACTGGGGATTTATACAACTGCTTATAAACTCTATAAACCAAAGACTTTTTAAATTAAGGGACATTATAGTAGATTTATTAATACCCTCTAACACAGTGAAATATAAAGCCTGTTAAAAGTATAAATACAGAGACACATACAGAGCTTATTGCTTCAGTTTTACAACCTCAATCTCAGATTGCAAGAAAAACACAGAAACAAAACTTCACCACTTCAAATCTTACATAGCTATTCTCCTTCTTAGTGGGTACAAAATTAATTTGAAATCACAAAAGACAAAAAAACTAACAAACTGGGTTCACTGGCATCTCTCTTCTAAAAGAGACTAGATGTCTGTCATCCAACAAATATCACCAAATGGTTAAACCATAATATAAAATTCCAATCATTGCCACTGCCTCTGTGGAATAATTTATTAGAAATGTAAAAAAGAAAAAAAAGAAACAAAAAAGAAAAAGGTAAAACAATCAATAAAAAGTAAAAATAAAAGTATGAATTTTATAATCTTTAGGATTTACTCAAAAAGCCAATAAAAGATATACCTTGGGCTTACCCCCTGGAGTGCTTTCCTTTAAGTCATACAATCTGGCTTCATCACGAGTCCACTTGACCATCTCCACAGAAATTTGATATTTTCAATATTAGAGAATAATTTTTAAAAATCATGTTTCCCATGAAAATATGAAGTTAGCACAGGGCAAAATTTTATTAAACTTATTAATAAAAGATCCAATAAAATGTTAAACCAATTCAAAGAGCATTTACAACTAGGCAGTATGTTAGTAAAGAAATGTTAGTAAGTCACATCCTGTGGTGTTATCTGGTCCACAAAACAAATTATTTGTACTTCAACCAGACAAAAATCTCTTTCCTTTTCACTCTTCCTCTATAGTTAATCCCTGCCTGAGTTGGGCTGATTTACTGTCAATAGAAAGTCAAGCCCAGAAGAGTGCTGAAAGAACACCCAATAATCTCTTTAGCCTATTTCCAAATTTTAGTCTTTTTTTTTTTTCCTCAGAGGATGAGATATTGCAAATACTGCATGGGATATACACTTAAAAAAAAACTATTCATTCATCTGAAATTCATACAAAACTATGTCTTAATTTGGCAACCCTAACCACAAGTCGACAAAAACGTATCTGGTCAGTACAGTTTTGTTCCAGTACTGTATGTCTTTAATCTTTACCTTAGCTTCTTATCTTTGCCTAGATAATAAACATTAACTGTATTTCTACTGAGCTACTATTCTTTGTATTTACCACTGGGAGGCGCATATAGCCTTGGATGTGAGGGAGTGAAGAGATCGCAAAAGCGCGTCTACCTCCAATCCACTAGGGGACGACTCGGCAACCTCGTAGGCTCCGCAACCAGGTTCTGCGCTTTTCCACGCTAAGTAGCTATGCGCATGCGCATAGATAATTTTGGGCCAGACCTGGTCTGCGCGTGCGTCCAAGTGAGAGTGCAAATGACATTGGTAGGATTCAGAAGGGAGATGGGGGGGGGGGTTGGAGCCTCTGAGAGCGCGCACGCGCCATGTTGGGGACTAAAGGCGGCTGGCGCTTCAAGTGTGCAGCCTGCACATGCTGCGCGGCGTGGAGATGCCCATCCGTGGGACGCGGTCAGACGATAGCGCTGTGTTGGTCTCCACCGATAACTCGACCGCACAGAAGGAGGAGCTTAGCAACAAGGTGAGCGTGGGATGCAACGAGAAACTTCGGGGCCCAGGACCTGGCGTCACTGGGCCCCAGAGATGGTCTGCCGCGAGCAACCTGGGGACTTGGCTCCACCTCAGCTTTGCCGCTCTGCTTTGTTTTTCTCATTCGTAGCGCTTGACAGCTGCAGTTAATCCTTTCCTGAAATAGTTGCGTTAACTTAAGGGAGACCTTGAAACTTGCCTTGAGACTAGACCCAGGTGACGGTCACATTGGGGCGGAGATTTTGGTTGATTATTGCCCCCTTGCTCATTTTAAACCAGCCAAACCTCAAATCTGTTGGGTCACGAATATTCTCCATGCAGTTATCCGTGCCAGCAAACTGGGAGTCATCCTTAATGTCCATCACGAAGACCTATATGTTCTGCCTCTGAAGCTCATTTCAAACATGCCCCTTTTATCTCAGTGCTTAGTACACTCTTAACGCCACCGAGCAGCCACCTTCGTCTCCTATCGGGACCCCAGCAAAGGCTTACTAAGGTCCCTCCTCCTCTGTCAGTTGTTGCTTTTTCTTACCTAGATTATAACATGCGCCCGATTGTCACTTCTCTCCTGAGAAAAAGGGGAAGAGGAAGTCAACATAGCATTAATCTTAACTGCCATAAATAGACAAAATCTTCAAACCTCCATGAAGAAGAATAGGTATAGTCTCTCACGTATAAAGTGTCCTAGATTCTACTTGGTTCTGCCCCAAACTACCAGTGACATCTCGATCAAGTGTCTTTTATCTCCCTATATCAGTATCCTTCTTTGACATAAAAACTATACTTGCCATTCCTAAAATAAATGGGAAAGTACTGTACAAACAAACTAAATTCTGGAGGAGATCGTACAGATTTTGCCTGGGAATCTAATCCAGTCTAGTCCCATACTGTACACCTGTGTCAATTGTGGAGACAGGTGCACATTCATAGTGGTAGGGATGAATTTTCAAAACATAGCCCAGACTGACTGTTACCATACATTTACTACTGATGTAGTTACTGAAAAGAGTTTTAAAAAATTGTTTTACTTGAGCTGTCTTCTATTGATTAAAAGGTATAGTCTAGTTCAACAGTGCCAACACTGTGCTTAGTCTAATATTCGAAGGGAAATGATACAATCACAAAAGTGATAACATTATACTGCCCCAGATAGTACTATTTGGGCATTTAGTACTGTTTGGTAGATCTAAATGTCTGAATGTATCATTTAGTACATAAGTTGTTAAATATGGAAAATGAAAAACCCCAAGATAGTGTAGCCTAGGAAAAGGAAAGAAAAAGCCATACATTGATAGCTTTCATCTCTTTTAGATAAATCCTTTTCAGATGCTGGCCACTGGTGGGGAGAAAGTGTTTCATAAAACTTAGAATGACAGTCTCTATGAAACACTAATCTCTTCCAAGGTAAATCCTCTCCAGGCACTGGTCACTGACCCCCAACCCAAAAATCCAAATTTCTGAGTGCCCAAACTAACACACTCATTAAATCACCTCTCAGTATAACTTACATAAGTTAAGGAGTATAACCCCTCCTTTGGCCAGTGGCTCATTTTCCACTAGGAAAATTCCATTCCCGTGGGTATAATCCCAATCCTGAACAAAAGGCTGAAATGATCTATGAAGTTTGCGTCCAGTCCAGTCTTTTTGTGCTAACATAAGTCATGAAAAGCACTAGCAATTAGAAAAAGTAGCCCACCTCTTAATCCATTTTTTAAGCTGACACATAACTTTTAAAAGTTAATCAAAAGATTGGTATTACTTTTGGTGCATGTTGTCTATTTTTAATAAAAGGTATAAACTGTGTTTAGTAAACTGACCCTTGGCATGAATGCAGCTTGCTAAAACCAACTTCTCTGTCGGAACTCATTAGGTTGCCTAACTCTTGGCAGATAAAACTACTCTCTCCTCCTCTCTTTCCTGTCTCCCCTCATAGACTGCTGTTGGAAAAAACCTATATATTTACAGACTGCCCATTTGGACAATTAGTATGTGATATCTCCTTATCCTAGCTCATCTTTCTAGTTTTAAAAGAGTCACTTCAAGTTCTTTATTGAGCATACGTTGAAAACCTCTGATTTAAAGAGTTTTTCTTTATTTCAATAGATTAAAGAACAAAAAATTGTTGTGGATGAACTTTCTAACCTGAAGAAGAACAGGGTGAGTTATTAGAGTAATTCTGAATAGGGGGGTGTTGATTATTTGTATATGTGTTAACTATATAATAAAGTTATAAGAATTATACATAAGAGTTGTATCTGGCTGGGTACGGTGGCACATGCCTATAATCCCAGCAACTTGGGAGGCTGAGGCAGGAGGACCACAAGTTCCAGGCCAGCATCAGCAACTAAGCGAGGGCCTAAGCAATGTAGTGCAACCCTGATTCAAAATAGAAAGAGCTGGGGATGTGGCTCAGTGGTAAGGCACCTCTGGGTTCAATCCCCAGTAACAAGAAAAAAGAAAAGAATTGTATCAGCATCTTTTTAAATTGTAAACTTATTCCTAGTTTGAGTTTTTTTTTTTTTAATGTGCATATAGATAGATTTTATAGTTGAATATGTTTTCCCCTGTCATATTATCATTCACATTATCATTGGAACAAATGTCACTAATTGTACTTTGGTATCTTGGAGCTATAATCACCATTGATACTATTTTGTACCTGAATTGGTGTTTTCTTTTGAAGCAAATTATCTTTAAATTTGTTGAGAAGAGGGGATACTATTCCTTTAATTGATTGTGGATAACTGTTGAACAAAAAAGGATAAATTGCTTCTCCTTCCCCCCAAAAAATTTTAGACAAATCTCCTAAATATTCAATACGGTTATTTAATACCATTTCCATCAACATATTCATTAATAACCAAGTTACTGCTCCATGTATAATTACACTATGAAAACTCATTTTAAAGTTCAAAAAGAAATGATTCTGAGCTCTTTAAAGCACTTTAAAGATTATTTAATAACTGATAGTTTAGACATTTGTGATATTGTCTCTTGTATGATATTAGAGGTTATGTCAAATTAATGCAAGCTTTCTGGAGGAAGAATTGATGGGATGTAGCAAAGCCAGCAGTTCTATTTGTAGTAATTAATACTTAAGACAACAATGGAAGCACACAAGAATTTAGTTATAGCATAAACTAGTGAAGAGCTGAGAATACTTTATTAGAGGACTAAGCAAATAAACTATAATATGTTTTACCATATGATATTGTAAAAGAACACTTATTGATTAAAAAAAAAGTGTTCTCAATACTTTCTGATAAAGTAAATAATAAATGTGTAGTTTGGTAGGCAGCTTTTTTGTTTAAAAAAATGGTATTATATATACAGAGGGAAAAAAATTTTACTTCAGTATACATAATATCAACGATGTGATTGAATACCTTTATTTGTTCATTTGTTTTTGCTTAAATATTAGTCTTAACATTTTATTCTTGAAATTCAAGAATAAGTTATAACAGCATCTAGAGTTTTCACATCTACTTTTTTTAGACCAAATCTTAATGTTAGCCTAAATTATGTTTTGCAGAAAGTATATAGGCAACAACAGAACAGCAACATATTCTTTCTTGCAGACCGAACAGAAATGCTTTCTGAAAACAAAAGTAAGTTGTTGAGGGTTTTTCCTTTGTTTGTTTGTTTGTTTTAGTGTTTTGTGTGGGAAGGCACAGAAAATCTTTTGTAGGTTTTCTATGAAAATTCATAATGACGCCTCAATTAAATTATATACAAATGTTTAGGGCTGGGGATGTGGCTCAAGCGGTAGCGCGCTCGCCTGGCATGCATGCGGCCCGGGTTCGATCCTCAGCACCACATACCAACAAAGATGTTGTGTCCGCCGAGAACTGAAAAATAAATATTAAAAATTCTCTCTCTCTCTCTCCCCTCTCTCACTCTCTCTTTAAAAATAAAAAAAAAGAATGTAAAAAAAATTATATACAAATGTTTAGATATATGTCTAAAGGTTGATAGTGATTTGTTTCAAGTTATCTTTCCAAATATAGTAACAAAAAAAAACCCATAAGATGTGTTGGAAAGTTATTAACATGCACTTAAGAATCTGACAGATCTATGTAGGAAAAACCATTATACCATTTTCTCCCTTTGTTACTGGAGGTCAAGCAGCGGGGACCAAAAGGAGGCAGATTTAAAAAGGCTGCTGATCGAGCTTTATTGAGATTTTGCTCCTAGGCGAGACCCTCAGACCAACAGGGTGGGTCTGAGGAAAAGTGGACGGCTCAACTGGACTGGAATTTTTATTGGGATTAGGGCAGGAAGGGAGGGTTTGGGACAGGAAAAGGGGATTTTTAGAGTCCCTTGTCCTACCAGGATTGGCCAGGAGACCTCGCTGATTGACAGGTGGTTGGGTCAGCACCTGATTGGTGGTTCTTTTGCGGGCAGGTTGCTTGGTGCTTTGTTCCTCAGCCACCTCCATCGACCTAACAGTGACTTTTGGAGAAATACTTTGATCCTCTAAGGTCTCATGGGGTTTAAAATAAGATTGTATGTAAAAGTGCTTAGCCAAATGCCTGAACTAAAATAAGCACTTATTGCACACTATTTCTCTGAAAGATCAACATGCTTTGTTAGTAACCCATTATAAATTATTATTGGCCCTCACACAGTATGTGTACTTGTTTAGTTTGAGCTTGGTAAGTAGCTGTGTTGGCTTATGAATTACTAAGTAAAAGTTCAAGAATTTTACTTAATATTTTTTTCTTTCTCCCTTCCACAGATATCTTGGATGAACTGAAAAAAGAATACCAAGACATAGAAAATTCAGAGAAAACTAAAATCAAGAAATAGTCACGTTGATTTCATAACAATGTGTGGCATCTGTTGTTCTGTAAGCTTTTCTGCTGAACATTTCAGTAAAGATTTAGAAGAAGATTTACTGTACAGTCTTCAGCGACGGGGACCCAATAGTGGTAAACAGGTTTTAAAGTCTGATGTTAACTACCAGTGTTTATTTTCTGGTCATGTCCTTCATTTGAGAGGTGTTTTGACTGCCCAGCCTGTAGAAGATGAAAGAGGTAATGTGTTCCTATGGAATGGAGAAGTCTTCAGCGGGATAAAGTTTGAAGCTGAAGAGAATGATACTCAGATTATGTTTAATTATCTTTCTTCTTGTATGGATGAGTCTGATATTTTATCACTCTTCTCAGAAGTCCGAGGTCCTTGGTCTTTCATATATTATCAAGCATCTACTCATTACTTATGGTTTGGTAGGGATTTTTTTGGTCGCCGTAGCTTGCTTTGGCATTTTAGTAATTTGGGCAAGAGTTTCTGCCTCTCTTCAGTGGGCTCCCAAAAATCTACAGTGGCAAATCAGTGGCAAGAAGTTCCAGCATCTGGAATTTTTAGAATTGATCTCAAATCTACTGCCATTTCTAGATGTGTAATTTTAAAATTATATCCTTGGAAATCTGTTTCTAAGGAGAATGTTATTGATGAATGTGTTAATAGACTGAGTCAAATTTCAGCAGACTTACCAACATTTGTGTCAGTAATAGCAAATGAAGCCAAACTGTATCTTAAAAAACCTATTATTCCTTTAAATATGATATTGCCACAAGCTACATTAGAAACTCAATGCAGAAACACTTCCAACATTCCACCTACAAGAGAGACACTTCAGGTCTTTCTTACAGATGGACACATGAAAAAAGTAGTTCAGCAGTTCATTGATGTCCTGAGTCTTGCAGTCAAGAGACGTGTCTTGTATTTACGTAGGGATGAAAACCTGGTACCAAATGAAGTTTCAAAACTTTGTAATAGGAAAGCAAATGTTGCAATCCTGTTTTCTGGAGGCATCGATTCCATGGTGATTGCAACCCTTGCTGATCGTCATATTCCTTTAGATGAACCAATTGATCTTCTTAATGTAGCTTTCATGAGTAAAGATAAGATCTCACCAACTAGCTTTAATAAAAAAAGAAGCAAACAGAAAAATTACTGTGAAATACTTTCTGAAGAATTCTCTAAGAATGTTGCTGTTAATAGTCCTGATGATGATAATGTACCAGATAGAGTCACAGGAAGAGCAGGACTGAAGGAACTGCAAGCTGTTAATCCTTCTCGAATTTGGAATTTCGTTGAAATTAATGTTACTCTAGAAGAACTCCAAAAACTGAGAAGAACTCAAATATGCCACTTAATTCAACCTTTGGATACAGTTTTGGATGATAGCATTGGCTGTGCAGTCTGGTTTGCTTCTAGAGGAACTGGTTGCTTAGTGATCCAGGATGAAAAAAAATCGTATCAGAGTAATGCAAAGGTATGGTTCATTATTTCTGCTTTTAAGAATTTTTGAGCCTAATTTTGACCCTTAAAGCTTTTGGGCATTTAATGTTGCAAGAATATAGCATGTTTTGCAGCAATAAAAAATGACAAAATCATAGAATTTGCAGGGAAATGGATGGCACTAGAGCAGATTGTGCTTAGTGAAGCTAGCCAATCCCTAAAAAACAAATACCAAATGTCTTCTTTGATATAATGAGAGCAACTAAGAACAGAGCAGGGAGGAAGAGTAGGAAGAAAAGAGTAACATTAAACAGAGACATGAGATGGGAGGGAAAGGGAGAGAAAAGGGAAATTGCATGGAAATGAAGGGGGACCCTCATTGCTATACAAAATTACATATAAGAGGTTGTGAGGGGAATGGGAAAATAAACAAGGAGAGAAATGAATTACAGTAGATGGGGTAAAGAGAGAAGAGGGGAGGGGAGGGGAGGGGGGATAGTAGGGGACAGGAAAGGTAGCAGAATACAACAATTACTAATAGGGCATTATGTAAAATTGTGGATGTGTAACCGACGTGATTCTGCAATCTGCATTTGGGGTAAAATTGGGGGTTCATAACCCACTTCAATCTAATGTATGAAATATGATATGTCAAGAGCTTTGTAATGTTGTGAACAACCAATAAAAAATAAAAAAATAAAAAAAAGAATATAGCATGTTTTAATTGTATTTAAACTATAATATAGTGGATATGACTTCTTAATAATTGAGCATGTCTTACTATTTTCTGACTTTAAATTTTCTCTAAAAATGTTATCTTTATGGCTATAATTTTTAAGCTTTTATTTTATTGTATTGTACAGTAGGCCATATTTTCATATGGAGTTCTTTAAACTTCTATAGATTATTCTCACTGGAATTGGTGCAGATGAGCAACTTGCAGGTTACTCTCGTCATCGTGTCCGTTTTCAGACACTTGGACTAGAAGGGTTGAATGAGGAAATAGCAATGGAACTGGATCGAATTTCTTCTAGAAACCTTGGTCGTGATGACAGAGTTATTGCTGATCATGGAAAAGAAGCAAGGTATTTCTCATTAGTTGAGCATTATAAGGTGTTTGGGTAAAAACAGTAGACTATAAAAGGAGACTTTTAAAGTTTATATGGAGATTGTTCGTATATGGAGATTGTTCTATGAATGAGGGAACAGCAGTAATGTCTTGGCTTCATTGTTACAGACAGTCATGAGCAAAGCTGGGAGGGGCCAGGGAGCAGTTGTTTTCCAGAACTCTATCTCCAAGAAATGTCTTTTCAATAAAGTTCCAAGTGATTTGGTTACTTTTAAGACTGATAAAGAGACTAAAAGTAAAACAGATAGTGTAAGACCAAGAGAAGGTATTTAAAGAGTTTGTTTTGTTTTAAACAAAGCCAGTATAAAAGCCAGTTTAGTCACATTGCAGATTACTTAAAACCTTCAGAAACCAAGGTACTTTCTAAAGAGTAGAATTCAGTTTAAGTAGTCTACTGTTTTATAGTCTACTGTTTCATCTGATAAGAGTAGTTAATTCTAATGGCCCAGTATAAAAGTATCATGTTGCATTAATATAAGAGTATAAATGAAAAGTGTTTAAAACAGAATTATAACAAATACAAATTATAGTGATTAGAGCTAAATAATTATGTGTCTTTAAATACATAGTAATAGTAATCTGTTTGATTAGTCTGTATATGTATTTTTGAAGTTAGTTCATTCTTATATCCTACATTAAAAAAAAATGCCTGTATGCTTTCCCATCTTTCTACTAAAGGTAGGTAAAAAATATAATAAAATATGAACACTAGTGTCATCGTACTGCATTTTGAGAAATTAGTAGGAGTGGAGAAAGGGATGTTAAAATATTGGAAACAAACTAAAAAGCAATCAAAAATTTGTGGGGAAATAAGTGTAAAGGCAGAAAGTTTTTTTTTAAATCTAATATTTTGTTCTGTTATACTAATTTGTCATCATTTGAACAGTTTAAATGTAATTAAACAATTTGAATACCATAAGTCAGTGTTTTTTGAGTCCAAAATTGTGGAGCCCTTCTATGTTGGTTTTGTATCCTTAAAATTCAGTTTATTTAGAAATGGTGAAGATCAAACACAGATGAGAATGAGTAGTTAACTGAGATCATGCTTGTTTTCAAGGCATACCCAAGATAACTTTGTGAAACAATTTGAAGTTATTTCTTTATCTAATTTATTTGAGACATTATTTGGTAGCGTGTATTAAAATTGTCACATTATGAAATACTTTTTTAATGTGGTTAAATATTAGTCATAAAATTATATGAATAATCTTTAACAGATTGATTTTATTTTTATACAATTTCATTGTTTATCTATTTATTTTAGATTTCCTTTCCTGGATGAAAATGTTGTCTCCTTTCTAAATTCACTACCGATTTGGGAAAAGGCAAACTTGACTCTACCCCGGGGAATTGGTGAAAAATTAATTTTACGTCTTGCAGCTGTAGAACTTGGTGTTACAGCCTCAGCTCTTCTACCAAAACGGGCCATGCAGTTTGGATCTAGAATTGCAAAAATGGAAAAAAATAAGGAAAAAGCGTCTGATAAATGTGATAGACTCCAAACCATTTCTTCAGAAAACCTTTCTTTTAAAAAAGGAGATTAAATCATAATGTCATAATCACAATGTAACAATATTTTCTGAGTGATAGTTTTATAAAAATAAAATATTCTACTTTATTATTGTATAATGTAGTGATTTTAAGTTTTTTGGGTGAATTTTTACTTTTCCTGTCACAAAGGTCCTAAAACTCTTAGAGTTCCCAAACGATGGTAGTGTCTTATTACTTACCCTGAGCCCCTTTTAATCACACTTGTGTTCAGATGTCTTGTGGTGGGGTTCCCTACATAATCTCAGGATGAGGCTGGCCACTAGAAAGACCACGTATTATAGGGTCGTTTTGATCCCTGCCTACCAACTTCTGGACTGGGATGAGGTAGACTGGAAATAAGCTCTATAAATACTCTTGAAAGATTTGTTGAGGCTGGATGTGATGGCTCAGGCTGTAATAGATGTGTAATAAGAATTGTAATGCAAAACAACAAAAAACAAAGTATATGTATAAAGACATGAATTGATGTGAACACACTTTATATACAAAGATATGAAAAATTGTGTCCTATATGTGTAATAAGAATTGTAATGCATTCTGCTGTCTTGTATTTAAAAAAATAAAATCAATTAAATTTTAAAAAAGTACAAGAAAGAAAATAAAGAACTGAATTCAATAAAGTAGAAAATGATTAACAATGGGGAAAAAAAAACAGGGCTGGGGATGTGGCTCAGTGGTCAAGTGTCCCTGAGTTCAATCCCTAGTACCCCCGCAAAAAAAAAAAAAAAGATCTTCCAGTTTGGAAGTACTGGGAGGATGGCAAGACCAGAGATTCCCCCCACCCCACCCCCCACCCGCTGATGCCAACTCAATGCCCTGCCCTATGCATCTCTTCCATCTGGCTGTTCCTGAGTTATATCCTTTATAACAAACCAGCAATGTAAATAAAGTGTTTCACTGAGTTTTGTAAGCCATCCTAGCACATTATTGAAACGGAGAAGGGGGTTGTGAGAAGCCCCAGTTTGTAGCTGGTTGGTCAGAAGTGCTGAGGACCTAGCAGCAATCTTCTGGATTTGAGTCCTTAACTTGTGGCATCCATCTGACATTAACTCTGGGTGAGGTCAGGATTGAATTATATTGTAGAACACCCAGGTGATATTCAGAGAGTTGGAAAATTGATTGGTGCGGGAAAAACAAACCCACAACTGGTATCTGAAGTGTTGTATGAGAATATAGAGAAACTGAGTTTGTTTTCTGGACTTTTCATGGCAATTACTTCTAGAAATAACTCAATTTGCTATTGTTATTGTCAGGGATCTTGGTTTAGATAGGAGTCTGACAGATGAGAGAACTAAGGTTTTGAGAAGCTAAACAATTTGTATGAGATCCACATTAGTGAATAATTCTTTTGAATAATAACATCTCTTTAGATAGCTCATTTTCAAGAACTGCCTCTTTCTAGCACTAGAACTTCTTGGTTTAAGTAAAAGGAATTGAGATATATATATTCTGGAGACTGGAAGTCGAATATCAAGGTGTCATCCAGGTTGCTTCCTTATGAGATCTCTCTCCTTGGGTCACAGTTGGCTACCTCCATGTGTCCTCACATTGTGTGTGTGTGTGTGTAACTTACCTATAGCTAAACCACTCTTCTTTGCAGGGGGTGAGAGGGAATGTCCATCTAGCTATCAAAAGACTTTGTCTCTACCTGTTTTCTGTATCTCTAGTTGTTATGGTTTGGATATTAAATGTCCCCCAAAGGTTTATGTGTTAAAGATCTTGGTCCATAGCTGATGGCAGCGTGGAACCTTTAGGAGGTCAGACTGAATGGAGGGAAGTCAGGTCACTGGGGACATGGCCTTGAAGGGGATAGTATGACCCTGGCCTCTTCCACTTTCTTATAACTTCCCAGCAGCCATGAGGGGAACAAGTTTCCTCTACCATGTGCTTCCCACCATGATGTACTGCCTTGCCACAGATCAAAAGGCAACAGGGCCAAGTGACCATGTACTAAAACCTCTAAAATCATGAGCAGAACTAAATCTTTTTCTCCTCTAAAGTTGTTTATCTTAGGAATTTTGTTACAGCAATGGACAGCTAACACCCTTTTTGCATTTTGGAAACTTTATGCTCTTTTTGATGTCTTCAGCCTCTTACTCAGATCCTTTCTGTCATCATTTTTAATGTTGTAATCTATGTATTTATTAATTTAAATGCACATCCTGATCCTCCATCTTTCTCTACTTCTCATCTTTTTTTTTTTTCTTTTTCTTGGTATTGGGGATTGAACCCAGGGACACATTTTATCACTGTGCTACATTTCCAGTTTTATTTGAGGGTCTTGCTAAGTTGCTTAGGGCCTCACTAAGTTGCTGAGGCTGGCCTCAAACTTGTGATCCTTCTGTCTTAGCCTCCCAAGCTGGGGGGATTATAAGTGTGTGCCACTGTACCTTGCTTCTACCTGCCATCTCTTGCCTCCCATCCACACTTGCTGTCTTCACATTTTAATATGTTAAATCCAACCCAACATCCACCCACATTACTCAACCAATTACTCAACATCCACCCACATTACTCAATCACCACACCAACATCACTGGAAACGGTCCTCTAATTGTGCTGATATCCTTTCTGGATCTGGCCATTCTTTTGATTTTTTTTAATTACAATATGAAATTTTAAGATATTGACAAATAGAAGCCTGTCAAAAGCTTTCACATGCTCTGTCTATATTCCTTGGAAAATGCAATGGGCAAATCAGTCTTAGATATTACCTGCATAGCTTTCATCCCTCCATCTGAAAGCAGGTAAGTTCAAGAATCTCTATGGGGCTAAGCACAAAATTGACATTGCTTGTATCAGGAGTAGATGAACTTACGAGGTGAGTCCCATAATCTAGAGTTGAATATGATAATTACCATTATAATAATACAGTCCCAAACTGAAAACATTTTTACATTCTGCTATGTGCCAGGCAACATTCTATGAGCTTTATATGAATTGTTTATAGTAATGTAATCAGTAGAACCTCTGTAAGAATTTCTGGGTTATCTGCTTCAGTGTGTGTGTGTGTGTGTGTGTGTGTGTGTGTGTGTGTACATTCATGCATTTAATCCACAGGAGTCCTGGTTTACAGCCTTCTTGCAATTTAATCTTATGAACGTTGGGATGAAGTTCTGTATTAATCTTTAAACAAAGGAATAAATCTTTCCCAAGATTTGAGGAACATAGAACAAACCATTTTGTTACCTGAACAAAAAGCCTTTAACAAGAAGAATTTACATATAGGGTTCATATTTCTTATGTGCAAACACAAATCGCTTAAAAGGAGATAGTGATGTTTGACATCACTTGTCTTGGAATAGCTATTACATATTTATTAATATTCATTATAATAATGACATGGTTGGTGTAAAAGATATTCTGCCCCAAACAGTCATCAAAGACCTCCATGTTACTAAATTCAGAAAAGAGTTTCAATTTCTCATGTCTCCTGATCTGGCAGCAGCATCCAATGAAGCTGGCCATTCCCTAATTCTTGAAACATTTCTCTAGGTCTCTGAGACCAGTTTTGATTTTCCTCCTGCCTTCCCAGTTACTCTTTGATTCTCTTCTTTGCTGATTCATACCCTCTCTACCCGACCTTTAAATGTTAAATTTCATAGGTCTCTATCCCAGGTTCTCAACTGTACATTCTCCCTAGGTGATTTCAACATTCACCTGACTTCAATTACCATAAGCCTGCCCAAATTTATACACCTTCCCCCAACTGCCGTTCTTAGCCCAGGTGCAAGACATATTTTACTAATCTCTTTCTTTCAGGTACTTTGGGGTGAATTGTGTCCACAACTGAGTTCATAATCCTGTCCTGACACCCTATGGCTCCTGACAGAAGTTCCAGGGTGGCTTTGACACCTCTTTTTCAAGGACTATTTAATAAATTACAAATAGACTACCTCATTATTTCTCAAATCCATTCACAATGTTGACACCTTCATATCCAGTACCACCACCTTAGCCCAGTATTTTAGAATAAGTTCAAAATCATGATCTGTCCCTCACCTACCTCTGCAATCTCATTTTATGACCATATCTCTTGTTCACTATACAAGGTTTTACTCTGTTTCACAAAAATGTCAACCTTTTTCTTGTTCTTCACCCGCTGTCCCCTGTCCCTGAAAAGCTACTTCAATTCATGCTTCGATAGTTCTTTGTCATCTTATAGGCCCATTTAAAAGTAACTTCTCAGGCAGCCTTTTCCAGTTCAGTGGTATAAGTGAACCTTCTTTCAAATACTGTCATTGCATCTTAAATTAACTACATTGGCAAATGCACCTATTATCTGTTTAATTGAGAGATCCTGGGGGTTTTGTGTTTGTTGGCCCTGTTTTCTAGGGTCTCCAGCTTCTAATAGAGTGCCTGGTTCAATAACTGAAGTTCCATAAATCTTACTGAATGAAAAAATAATGAAAGGTGGGATTCTAATTAGGGACTTCTCACAGCCTGGGGCTTTTGCCTCTGCCACTCTGTGGGGTGTGTGTGTGTGTGTGTGTGTGTGTGTGTGTGTGTTAGCAGAAACAGTAGCACAGTGCCCAGAGATTAAGGCTGGACTGAATTCTAGAAAGAGGTCAGGTGGTTCTTCAACACAGTGCAATCTGAGCAGTGACAAATGACCACAGGCTGGCTGTGGACAGTGTGGCAGGATACACGCGAGAGTTCTCCAACCGGTTGCCCCAGTTCTCGCGAGAGCTCACCTGGGGCGCCTCCGGCTTCTCCCAAGGCCTGTGGACCAACGGTCGACACCCCAGTCCTGGCACCACCAGCCCGGTGTCTGCGGGCCAGCAGAGCCACAGAGCGGGGAGGAGACACCCCCACACCCAACAGGCCTTCCGTGCCAGGAAGTTCCTCTCAGAGTCTTTCTGGAGCTTCCCTAGCTTGCTCCTCCTGGTCGGAGGTCCTGTGGGGTGAACTCCAGAGCTAGCAAGAAGCCTCGCCAGGAAACTACCGTCTCCAGCTTCTCCCAATACTCGGGGAACCACAGCGGACACAGCTTCCCTTGCCTAGCGGAGAAAACAATTACTTCATAGTAAGCGTCTGTCCTTTCCTTGCCCTTTTCAGTGTCCGTGGCAGAGGCGACCTTGGTGACCATAGGTTTTGGCCTTGAGTATGGACACACCTGGTCTCTGATTTTGAGAGGTGTGAAACCTCAGGCATGTGGTGAAGTGGGCAGAATGATTCCTATCTTGCTGAGCTGAGTTCTCCAAGTGTGATGCCCACATTAGCAGCTCTCTAAAGCTGCAATTAATTTAAGATTGAAAAAAAAAAAATGTAATGGCTGACCATGAAAAAAAATCGACCTTAAAAAGATAAAAGGTACAATTTTTTCTAGGAAAATCCAGCTTTATTCCCTTAGTGAATTTTATTGTTTTTCTTTCCTTTTAATCCATTGCAGAAAACTTCAAAAAGGACACACGACATTTACTTAGAAATGTTAAGATTGTCCAAAAAAGGAATACCCAGATTTGATCAAGTTCAAGATGAAGAAATTTACCTGGAAAATTTAGCAATACAGAGAAATGCTTCTGCTTTTTTTGAAAAATATGACCGGAGTGAAGCACAAGAGTTACTAACTACAGCACTAGTTAGCTGGTTGTCTGCCAAAGATGATGTTCGCTCTCCACTGGACATACCATGTGGACTTATGAGTCAAATGAATAACGTGGGCTTCTCTACAGCAATATTACTGACTCCTATGGACCCAAGGGCCCTATTAGACTACAGAGAAGTCCATCAGATCATAAGGGAATTGTCTATTGGAATTTATTGCTTAAATCAAATCCCTTCAATCAGTTTAGAAGCTAATTATGATCAGAGTTCTTCTTGCCAGTTACCTCCAGCTTATTATGATACCAGAATTGGGCAAATTCTGATCCATATTGACTACATGTTGAAAGCACTGTGGCATGGAATATACATGCCCAAAGAAAAACGAGCCCGATTCTCTGAATTGTGGCGTACCATTATGGACATTGATCCAGAGGGGAAACCTCAAACAAGTAAAGATATTTTTGCAGAGTTTAGTTCAGCAGGTAAGAGAATTTAATACTTCTTATTTTTATTAGAAACCATTTTTAGAATCATTTACTTTTGGCTCAGCTTATATTGCCTTTATTTTTTGATGTAAATTTCCAGTTATAGCAGTCATTTCTAAAAGATTTAATTCCAAGGACTATTTTCAATAAAACTTTTTTTTTTTTTGAAATGCCACCAAGATGCCAAGCATCTTGCCTCTTTCATCTTAATCTCCTCACTGCGGAATGGATCAGACTCCAAACCATCTGATAATTTCCAGTTTGTACTTTTTAATCTTATGGAACCTAAGCAGGAAAATCAGTAATAGAACCAAGAAAAGAGTAGAACTTGAGGGCAATGAGAAAAATCTCTCAACTTGAAAACAAAATGATTACCAGAGTGGTTAACTTTTCACATTATGGTTTTTTTATAAACCTCAAAAAAATGAATTATGTAAGAATCCAAGTTGAGAATGAATATGCACTAGCAAAACTAGATCTTGGTATTTTAGTAACATTAGGTTTCATGAAGCTTTTCTTAGTCCATTTAATTTTTATTTCTTCCTCATCAAGGCTATACTTTCTATAGCCTGAATATAAACAATAGATTCTACTTAATCTTGTTGGATCTACATCAGCTTATATAATTTTTTATCAAAGTTTTAAAAAAACGTTTTATTTATGATACCTTTGCAGAAGGTCCAGTAGAATAAGGAGAAAAATAGGACATGAGTGTCCCAAATCTTGCTGCCAACTATTTTCATTGATCAAATATATCTAATAACTTTCTAGTTGATTTCCAGAGTTTCTACATAGGCTTAAAAAATAAATCTCAATTTTTGTACATCTGCATTGTAATTTCATCTGACTGGAGGAGAGACCATAGTGATAGACTTTATCATATCTGAAACTAAAAAAAAAAGATGACAGCCCATCCTTCAGCAATTCAGATGTTTCCTTCTTAGCTATTCTTTTTATTTATTATTATTTTTGCATAAACTTACTGAGGCAGGAAAAGATTAATATTCTTCCCTAATCATCTAGATTTCCCTTGACTAAGTATATCTGATAACTGAAGCTTTTAATGGTAAAGCAGGTGAAAACTTTTATCTGAGTGGAATATACAATTGGAAAGAAAATTATTTGATAAAGTAAACACTTTAATTGGTCAGTGTAGATCTTGTTACTAGATAAAATGCCTTGAAAAGCAAATTAAAGGGCTGGGGATATAGTTCCGTTGGTAGAGTGCTTGACTCACAAGCACAAGGCCATGGGTTCAATCCCCAGTACCACCAAAAAAAAAAGAAAGAAAAGCAAATTAGTTACTTATTAGTATCTCAACAAAATTTGGAAGATTTAATATTGGTAGAACATAAATAAAATTCGTATGACAAGCTAGTTTCATAGATTTATCTTCTTTTTCTTCCTTGGGTCATTGATAGTTAAATCAGAAATTATACATACAAAAATTTGTAAAGGACTCTTATTTGATATATTTATTTTTCAAATATTCATTGAACTATTATTTCTTGTAAAGCTCCAAAATAAGGTCTGTTAAGAACAAGTAAACAATAAGCTTTAGTATAAGCTCTATGAAAATAGGGCCCAAATTACTTTATTTATTCTTGTAAGTTTAGTGTTTAAATATTTGTTAAATTGCATTAAATGAATTGAATCAATGAATAATTACATGGGGAATAAATAGTTATACATAATATTAGGAGGGTTTCTACCATTATTGGTAGATCAGATTGGAGATTAAATATAACATGAGTATCCCCCAGGAATTTAATCATTTTTACTGAGAGAGAAGCCCCCCAATAAGGGTGTCACATCTCTATTCTCATAATAGAGAATATCATGACATGCAGGCCACCTAAAATTTCCTGTATATCGTGCTCCACATTTAGAATATCCCGGGTGTCCAGCTGCTATGGGATCTAAATACGATGGCTACAATTGGGTAGTCATCCCTAAATACCACCTCCAGCACTACACAACACCTCTAAATCTCAGAAGCTGAAATACAGAGGTGTTTGTTTGCTATCTGTACCATTAACTACAGTATGTATGTCTGAAATGCTGTGAAGTTCAAGTGCGTAATGACAGGAAGGAAACCTAACTCACCTCTACCGGCTGGGTTTCCAGAGGTGTTAAGTACCTCCATGACTCAAAGGTAGCTGAGATAACTAATAGCTCTCATTTCTATGCAAGCTAATCAACTTAGTTGAGAGTAGGTTCTAAGAGTAGTCAGAAATTCTCTCTTGGCTGGTGTTAACACCATCTGAATAGATACAAAGTACCTAGAATTGGAGGGTCATTGGACCCTAAAAGAATATAGCTAGCTGTATCTGGAACCTAAAGGACACTGTCTTATTCAGTTTCTTAATTAGGGTGATTAGGGTCAAGAAGTACAAAACAGGGCTGGGCTACATTTCAGTGTCAGAGCACTTGCCTAGCACATGTGAGGTACTGGGTTCAATCCTTAGCACTGCATGAAAATAAATAAAATAAAGGCATGCTGTTCATCTACAATTACAAAAAAATATTTTTAAAATATAAACATTGCCAGTAATATCCAGTGAATTCTGTTAGGTTTTGCATTTCTTTGATTGGTCTGGTCTTTCTTCTCAAAGGCATATTTTGGCATCATGTAGATTCATCTGTGAAGATAATGTGGCATGACCACAGTCTTTAAAAATGTTAAATTTCATCCAGAAATGCTTTCACTGACAGTAGTTTAGGACCTCCAAAACCAGTTAAGACATGTAAATAAAATACAAATAAATTAAGACATTATTCTCATATCATGACACTTCTAGCCTGCAGGAATGCACCATCTGTGAACCAGGAAATGAACCTTCACCAGGCACCAAATCTGACTTCATCTTGTACTTGCCAGCCTCCGGAACTATTAGAAATAAATTTCTATTGTTTCTAAGCTACTTATTTTTGCTATATTTTGTTATAGTAGCTCAAATGGATTAAGACAGGATAGAAGAGAAGACTGCCTATCCATCTATTGGTTCCTGTCCCCCGTTAGTGAAAGAGTGGTTAATGTTTTCACTTTTTCAGATTTGCTCATGTATCAGAAAGGCTGGATGGGTTCTATCAGGATTTCCACACAGTAATAGTAACTCTCCATTGGCATGCTCAAGGAACTGATATCGAATCTTGTAGTTGCAGCTGTATGGTGGCAAGCTGGCAGCATGATTGTACCTCATCATTCTAGTTGGGAAAACAACACCTCCATTCTTTTTTTGAGGGTGGGCGGGTACTAGAAATTGAACTCAGGGGCACTCAACCACTGTGCCACATCCCCAGCCCTATTTTGTATTTTATTTAGAGACAGGGTCTCAATGAGTTGCTTAGTGCCTTGCTTTTGCTGAGGCTGGCTTTGAACTCACAATCATCCTGTCTCAGCCTCCCAAGCAGTTGGGATTACAGACATGCACCACCACACATGCGCCACCACACCTGGCTAGCACCTCCATTCTTGACATCAATGGAAACTTGGTTCAAACCTTGTGATTAAAATTAACCATGCAATGCCTTAAATACAGCGCTACAGTGGGTTTCCCATGAACTGTGCAGGAAGTCAACTCTTTTTTTCTGAGAGCAGACTACTGGGAATCAGTCTTGGCCTAGTTAAATTTTATCTATCAGTTCAAAACCACATTTTAGAAACTCACTCAGTCATCTGTTCATCTTGTGTTTTTTTATTAGCATTTATTATTCCCTTACTGTCATCCTAACAGGATTTCAAGATGAAACCATGTGTACATTCTGCTGTATTTATCCAGAAGCCACATATGAAACTTTTACTATTTAAATTTTTTTCTTGTTTTTCTGTGAAGGTGTGACTGATATTACAAAAGATCCAGACTTTGATGGAATCTATGATGAAGACTTGAATGAAGATCCAACATATGATCCCAATAGTCCTGAAGAAAAAGCTGTATTTATGAAATATGCTGAATATATTATGCTAAAGTTGACATTCAGTACCACACAAGTTCAACAATATGAAAATGTCTTTATATTTGATACAGCCTATTGGCTTACCAATGCTATACAATGTAATCAGGATTATCTTGATATCTGTACCTACCAGAGATTACAGCAAAGGTTGTATCTTCAAAAAAAACTTATTCAAAAACACTTTGAGAAGAAAAGTGAAATCAGAAGAGGCATAGGCTATCTAAAGTTGATATGTTTTCTGATTCCATTTTTACTGAGTTTAAAAAAGAAAATGAAAGTCCCATACTTAAATGGTCTGCTTCAGCCTTTTTCAGGTAAGATACCACCAAAAGTCAAATATAAGATATACATTAAATATATATTTAAATTCAGTTTTTTCAAGTATGTGGTTCTAGGCATGTAAAATGTTAAGAATAAGAAAACAAAATTTAATGTCTCCAATGTAATGAAAAATATGTGACATACATAATTATTTTTATATACTATGCATTTTGTGTTCTCAAAATGCATTATAGGGGATAGGGTTGTGGCTCAGCAGTAGAGTGCTAGCCTAGCAAATGCGAGGCACTAGGTTTGATTCTCAGCATCACATAAAAATAAATAAAAGTATTGTGTCCAACTACAACTAAAAATATATTTTTAAAAAATGCATTATGGGGTTGTAGCTCAGGATTATCTTGATATCTGTACCTACCAGAGATTACAGCAAAGGTTGTATTTTGTAGAGTGTTTGCCTCAAATGTGTGAGGCACTGGGTTCCATCCTCAACACCACATAGAAACAAATAAATAAAATAAAGATATTGTGTCCACCTACAACTAAAAAATAATTTAAAAAAAATGCATCATGGCCGGGCTTGGTGGCATATGCCTGTAACCCCAGCGGCTCCGGAAACTGAGGCAGGAGGATAGAGAGTTCAAAACCAGCCTCAGCAACAGCAAGGCCCTAAGCAATTTGTAAGAACCTGTTTCTAAAATACAAAAAACAGCTGGGGATACTCAGTGGTTGAATGCCCCTGAGTTCAATCCCTGGGCCCCCTGCCAAAAAAATGGGTTATATACCTTATATTGATGAAACCATCCACTAATTTTTCAGTCAGAATATTGAACAAATCTATTCCTTGCTGTTATCTTAGAAAATTGTTATTTTAAATAAGTTATATGTATGGTTTCATTACTTTCCAGAAATATAGACTGGTTATTTTTTTCATTTGAGAAATATCCATCTATTTATTTATAGTGTCTCCTTTTACCTAAACTAACTCAGGTAACTTTTTGTTTATTTAACCAAAGATTTCTAATGCACCAAATTTCAATCTTTTGTGATAATTAGGGGTAAAATATCAGTCTTGAGCTCATTCACAGAAATTAGCAAGTAGAATAATGTTTTGACTATACCTTTGAGATCTCTGTACACTAAAACTACAGAAATGACCAAAATGCATGATATAAATATATTCTTAATGTCATGTATATAAAGAACATAAGTAATTTTATAAATTGTAATTGCCAAAATTTTAATTTCATGTGAAATTTTTTTAACTTTGCTTATATGAAGAAAATTTAGATCTTCCAAATATGACTGTTGATGTGTTATTAACTTTTTAAATAAAATTTTTGTGTTTGTTTTAATTTTTGGAGATGACAAGGTCAAGACCGAGCGAGAACTGCCTCCATTTATTTATGGACGAGATTTTAAATGCCAGCATTTTCACTACAAAGAGAATCAATATTTTCATGTTCATGGAGGAATTGAATTTGATATCAGTACCCCTTCAATTGAGAGTGCTTTGGAAGATTTTAAGGTTTAAATTATTATCATTCCTGACATGGTTTGTTGTTTCACAACTCTTTTTATCCTATTTTTCAACCAGAAAAAGCTTATGTTGGAACAGGCACTGTGTAATTATTCTTACAACTCACCTAATTTTTTCACACATTATTTTGACATACATGAATTAAGTAATATCCAAGGAACTATGTTGTATGTCAGGGATAAAGTGACAAATAACTAGGTATGTTTATTATCCTGTCAGAATTACATATTTCCAATGGAACATATTTGTCTCAGAATAGTTAAGAGTAAAGTAGAAAACTATGAATATACTGACTAAAATTCTTCCATTTCCCTCCAAGATTAATCTTAGAAAAGACACCTTCTAGTTTGGGAATAGTAATTATTCACCTGAGATTTCATATAGACATCACACATTTCAATTGTCATTGATTCTTTACTATAATTTTAATAATTTATTATATTTTTTTCCTTTTGTGTTGTATCCTTCATTCTCAAAGGAGGGATTGGATGCATACAGTTATTACTACCAGGATTTTCTAAGCTACTATATTAAAAATTTGTCATTTATAAGTATATAATTTCATTTAAAGTAGTCATAATTTTTAAATTTGTTTAAAGATATGTACTTAGTAACATAACTCATATTTTAGAAAAATTTAGAGAAAATACGGGATTGTGCTGCTAATACGTTTGCAGATGATTCAGGCTACAAAGAATATTACTCAATACCAGTTATGGAATTTCATGGGAAAAGGTAAGGAACTTTCAGTAGTTATTCACACTAACCACATATTGTACATTAGCAGGAAACAGGGAAAGTGTCAAAATGCTCAGGCTAACTTAAAACCTTATGTTGGTGATCCTAGAACAATAATGGCCTCATTCAAGGCCAACATCATACTGCCTCAACAAAGTATTGTTATTGTTGTTATTTCTGAACTTTGATACATTCTGTATGTTAATCCTTAGAGTTTATAATTAGCGTAGTGGTTAAATTGAAATGGAGATGGGAAGCAAATCCTCTGGGGTAACTGAAAGCAGTAGAGTTGTTATACAACACTTCATTTCCAAAAAGAATATGGCTTAAAGTCCTTTTCTACCAGTTTGTTGTGCCTGTCAATTTTTTGAAGTGGTATGTTTCCTCCCAGTATATCTAAGATCTTGTATGTGCTGTATTCTTGAATTTTCACACTTTCAACACTGAATTTTGGAAATATGAGATTTAGAGCTTAGAAGAAACATCTGGATTACAGGTTGAGAATTAAAAGCATATAAGAAGATTTTGTTTGTTTGAAGGTGTGGAGGTAGTTGAGAGGATAGGACCAAGTCTAGAACTCTGGAGCATAGTAACTTTTAAGAGAGGTGAGAAGAGGGAGAAAAGGAGTTTGAGAGGGACTGATACAGGTAGACGAGAACCAGGAGTGTGTGACAGCATGGAAGCCAAATGGGAAGAATTTTAAGAATATGGAAACAGGTAAAAGCATCAAATGCAACAGAGAAAAAAAATACTGAGTCAATTTCAGACTGGTGATTTAATCAGAGAATTTTAGTGGAGTTTTGGTTAAAGAGTATACTTACCAAATTTCTAGAGATATATGACCTACCCAAATTAAATTAGGAGGACATAGAAAATTTCAACAAATCAATTGCAAGCAATGAAATTAAAGACACCATCAAAAGTCTACCAACAAAGAAAAGTCCAGGACCAGATGGATTCTTAGATGAGTTCTATCAGACTTTCAAAGGAGAAAGAATACCAGTCCTCCTCAAATTATTCCATGAACTAGAAAAGGACAGAACCTTTCCAAATTCATTCTATAGAGCTAGTATCACCCTGATACCAAAACCAGACAAAGACACACCAAGGAAAGAATATTTCAGACTAATATCCCAGATGAACAGAGATGTAAAACCTCTTTAAAAATACTGGAAAATCGCATATAAAAACATATTAAAAAGATAGTGCACCATGATCAAGTAGTTCATCCCAGGGATGCAAGGTTGGTTCACCATGAGGAAATGAAGAAATGGGTGAGCATCCTGGAAAGGAGATCAGGAAAGCCGGCCTGGGAGAAGCAGAAACCACAGAAGGGCTGAAAGAGGGCACAGCCTGAAGGCTTCAGGATGGGTGTGGATGGGGTGGGGACTAGGACCCCAGCAAGGAGCCCAGGCAAGGGACCTAGAGGAGGGCCCATCATTGTTAATAGACTTAAAGACGAGAATCACATGATTATCTCAGTAAATGTCGAAAAAGCATTTGACAAATATAGCAACAATTCATGTTCAAAACACTAGAAAATCTAGGGATAAAAGGAATATACCTCAACATTGTAAAAGCTATATATGCTAAATTCAAGGCCAACATCATTCTATATGGACAAAAATTGAAAGCATTCCCTCTAAAAATGAATAAGACAGGCATACCCTTTTTCACAACTTCTGTCCAATATAGTCTTAGAAACTCTACCCAGAGCAATTAGACAAAAGAAAGAAATTAAAGGGAGAAAAATAGGAAAAGAACTCAAACTATCCCTATTTGCTGACCACATGATTCTCTATTTAGAAGACCCAAAAACTCTACCAGAAAACTTCTAGAACTCACAAATGAATTCAGCAAAGTAGCAGAATATAAAATTAACACCCATAAATCAATTGCAATCCTAAACATCAGTGATGAATCAACTGAAAGAGAAATTAGGAAAACTATCCCATTCACAATAACCTCAAATAAGATAGAATATTTGGGAATTAATCTAACAAAAGAGGTGAAAGACCTCTATAATAAACCACAGAACACTAAAGAAACAAATTGAAGAAGATCTTACAAGATGGAAAGAAACAAATTGAAGATCTTACAAGATGGAAAGATCTCCTTTGGTCTTGGATAGGCAAAATTAATATTGTCAAGATGGCCATACTACCAAAAGCACTGCACAAATTTAATGCAATTTTTATTAAAATTCCAGTGATGTTCTTTGTAGAACTAGAAAATGCCATCATGAAATTCATTTGGAAAAATAAGAGGACCAGAAAAGCCAAAGCAATCCTTAGCAAGAAAAATGAAGAAGAAGGCTTCACAATACCAGACCTTAAATTATACTATAGAGCTATAGTAACAAGAACTATGGGGAAGTGGCAAGCACCTCACTAGGGGATTCTTCTTCCTGCCCATGAGGGTGTAAATCGCCAGAGAAAATGTCAGATATAATTAGTGAAGAACAAAAGACAAAAAAATAAAATCAGAGTTATAGTTTTAAGGTAGAGTGCTTGATAAATCCAGCCCAAACAGGAGCTGGAGCTAGGCAATTTAAAAATTACTCCCATCTATGTTTTTTTTTTCCAAAGTCAGGAATAAGGTTTTAGGGGTAGAGTCTTGTTTTATGATGTCTTAGAGTCAGCAGGTTGATTGGCATCTTAGCAGGTAACATCCTTTTCTGAGAGGCTGTGTGGCTACAGCAGGTCACCGCATCTCAGGTTCTGTGGGACCTGGGGCAGAGCTTGGACAGGGCTCACAATATGTCTGGGCAGTCTTGGCTGGAGGAAATTTCCACTAGAAGTTCCCAGACACCAGATTCTCCTATTCACTAGGATGCGATGCTGACGTAGTCCACACATAGCCTACAGATGGCTCTCAAAAAAAAGGAGCATGGTATTGGCACCAAAACAGATATGAAGACCAGTGGTATAGAATAGAAGACACAGAGACAAGCCCACATAAATACAGTTATCTCATACTAGACAAAGTCACCATAAACATACAGTGAAGAAAAGACAGTCTCTCCAACAAATAGTGCTGGAAATCCATGTGTAACAAAATAAAAATTTTTTTTAATAAAATTGACATGTAACAGAATGGGGAAAAAATATTTGTCACATGAACCTCAGATATAGCACTAATCTCCAGGAAATACAAAGAACTCAAAAAACTTAACACACACCAAAAAAAAAATAACCCATTCAATAAATGGGCATAGGAACTGAATAGATACTTCACAGAAGAAGAAATACAATCAGTCGACAAATAATGAAAAAATGTTCAACATCTCTACCAATTAGAGAAATGCAAATAAAAACTACTCTGAGATTCCATCTCACTCTAGTCAGAATGGCCATTATCAAAATACAAGTAACAAGAAATGTTGGCTAGATTGTCAGGGGGAGGAGTACACTCATACATTGCTGAAGAGACTGCAAATTGGTGCAATCACTCTGGAAAGCAGTATGGAGATTCCTCAGAAAACTTGGAATGGAACCACCATTTGACCCAATTATCCCACTCCTAGTTTTATATCAAAGGACTTAAAATCAGCATACTACAGTGATGAAGCCATGCCAATATTTATAGCAGCTCAATTCAAAATAGCTAAAACTATGGAACCAACCTAGGTGCCCTTCAACAGATGAATGCATAAAGAAAATGTGATACATATACACAATGGAATATTACTCAGCCTTAAAGAAGAATAAAATTATGGCATTTGCTGGTAAAAGGATGAAACTGAGACTATCATGCTAAGTGAATAAGGCAATCCCCCAAAAACCAAAGGCCAAATATTCTCTTTGATATGCAGATGCTGACTCACAATAGGAAAGGGTCTGGAGAGTGGAGGTTCATTGGATTGGATGAGATGAATGGGGTGGAAGGGAAAGACAGTAGAATGAATTGGACATAACTTTCCTATGTTCATATATAATACACAACCAGTGTAACTCCACATAATGTACAACCACAAGAATGGGAAGTTATACTCTATGTATGTATGATATGTCAAAATACATTCTACTGTCATGTATAACTAAAAAGAACAACAACCAAAGAGAATGTATTTACCATGAGTTGAAGGGTATATGGGGAAAAATTAATGAGATGGAGAGGTAAAAGTAGAGTTTATTAATTTGTTTCAAGATGCAGGACAATGAGGAAAATAAGAGAACTAAGGCATAGGGAAATGCAGCATAAAAGATAAAAGGTGGATCTTCCTGTTGAATACTGCCTGGGTGAACATATGATACTAGAGCTGAAGTCAAAGACTATGTGACTAGTGTCCTCCATGATTTTGAAGGATGTAGGTCAGCACATGGATGGAGATATTTTTGAGGATATATTTACTTTTATTTGAGAGTGTCATTCCACCATACATGGAATCCACATACCAGATCTCATGCCTCTGGAATGGCCAGGTAGTGCACATCTCTCTTCAGGTGAAATCTCTGGCTCACAGACAGAGCTCCCATTGATACACTTGATCTTTGCCCAAGCTGAATAATGTCCTGGAGACATTTATATGTAAACCTTTACTCTTCTGGTTCTGTCAGGCTTCTGGGACACCAGCATTCCTGGAACTACAGGGAAGCAGGTAGGATATAAGTTACACTTGGTGAGAGGTTGTTTGGGTGCAGGAGTGTGGTTGATGTACGCATACTGCCAATGTAAGAGACTCTGTCATGTTGTTGCAATGGGATTTCATAGTGGAACTGTTTCTTTAGTTTCTGACTAAAGCGTGTTTGGTCACCAATGTTGGTGAATGATAGGTTAATTGATATGAATTTTCAGAACCAAAATAAGCTTTTTTTTTCTGACCCCAGCCAGCATGAAGTAAAAGGAAGAACCCACAAGTAGAGTGATCTAATAATATCTTGTTGTTCTCAATACCAATTACTAGAGGACCTCAGTCCCCTATAAAATCCAACCCCCATAAAAATATTCCTAGAATCTCATATACTAATGGGTGAGTATTCTCAGCTACCATGAGATATTTTCAGTTTCCTCCTTTCCTGCTCTGTCTTCTTGTGATTCACCACTGGGTCTCCAAAGCCCAATAAGCCCCAAGAAGGCAAACACAATGCCATTGTTATCTCTGACACTGTAGCTTCTGGTTGTGGGGCTGGAGTCATCTCTAGGGCCGGCTCCTTTTGATGCCTGGAAAGTTGAATGCATTGACTGTGAGACTTGTTAAAACCTATTCAACAAAGTAAGAATTCCTTGCCCAATTTATTGGTTTCAAAGATGTGCTGCATTAAAACTCTAATAATTTGGTGAAAAACTGCTTTTTTCAGTCATTTTGCTTGTGGTTGTTCTTTTCTGTAGCGTGGAAATCATTCTAAATCGGGATGGACTAGAGAGTAATCCAAAAGATTGAAAGCATGCCATCTCTGGGGCTGGGGATGTGGCTCAAGCGGTAGCGCGCTCGCCTCGCATGCGTGCGGTCCAGGTTCGATCCTTAGCACCACATACCAACAAAGATGTTGTGTCCGCCGAGAACTAAAAAATAAATATTAAAAATCCTCTCTCTCTCTCTCTCTCTCTCTCTCTCTCCCCCCCTCCCCTCTCTCACTCTCTCTTTAAAAAAAAAAAAAAAAAGAAAGCATGCCATCTCAAAATCTTTTCCCTTCTTTGTTTCTAGGGGCATTTTTTTTTAAATTTATTGTTGGTCGTTCAAAACATTACAAAGTTCTTAATATATCATATTTCACAATTTGATTCAAGTGGGTTATGAACTCCCATTTTTACCCCGTATACAGATTGCAGAATCACATCAGTTACACTTCCATTGATTTACAAATTGCCTTTCTAGTGTCTGATGTATTCTGCTGTTTATCCTATTCTCTACTATCCCCCTTCCCCTCCCCTCCCCTCCCCTCCCCTTTTCTCTCTCTACCCCCTCTACTGTAAATCATTTCTTCACTTGTATTATTTTTCTCTTACCCCTCCTTTCCTCTTATATGTAATTGTGTATGACCCTGAGGCTCACCTTCCAATTCCATGCGATGTCCCTTCTCTCTCCCTTTCCCTCCCACCTATCATCCCTGTTTAATGTTAATCTTCTTCTCAAGCTCTTCGTCCCTACCCTGTCCTTGGTTACTCCCCTTATATCAAAGAAGTCATTTGGCATTTGTTTTTTAAGGATTGGCTAGCTTCGCTTAGCATAATATGCTCTAATGCCATCCATTTCCCTCCAAATTCTATGATTTTGTCATTTCTTAATGCAGAGTAATACTCCATTGTGTATAAATGCCACATTTTTTTTATCCATTCATCTATTGAAGGGCATCTAGGTTGGTTCCACAATCTTGCTATCGTGAATTGTGCTGCTATGAACATCGATGTAGCAGTGTCCCTGTAGCATGCTCTTATTAGGTCTTTAGGGAATAGACCGAGAAGGGGAATAGCTGGGTCAAATTGGTGGTTCCATTCCCAGCTTTCCAAGAAATCTCCATACTGCTTTCCAAATTGGCTGCACCAATTTGCAGTCCCACCAACAATGAACAAGTGTACCCTTTTCCCCACATCCTCGCCAGCACTTGTTGTTGTTGGACTTCCTAATGGCTGCCAATCTTACTGGAGTGAGATGGTATCTTAGGGTGGTTTTGATTTGCATTTCTCTGACTGCTAGCGATGGTGAGCATTTTTTCATGTACTTGTTAATTGATTGTATGTCCTCCTCTGAAAAGTGTCTGTTCAGGTCCGTGGCCCATTTGTTGATTGGGTTGTTTGTTATCTTATTATCTAATTTTTTGAGTTCCTTGTATACTCTGGATATTAGGGCTCTATCTGAAGTGTGTGGAGTAAAGATTTGTTCCCAGGATGTAGGCTCCCTGTTTATCTCTCTTATTGTTTCTTTTGCTGAGAAAAAACTTTTTAGTTTGAGTAAGTCCCATTTGTTGATTCTAGTTGTTAACTCTTGCGCTATGGGTGTCCTATTGAGGAATTTGGAGCCCGACCCTACAGTATGTAGATCATAGCCAACTTTTTCTTCTATCAGACGCCGTGTCTCTGATTTAATATCGAGCTCCTTAATCCATTTTGAGTTAACTTTTGTGCATGGCGAGAGAAAGGGATTCAGTTTCATTTTGATGCAAATGGATTTCCAGTTTTCCCAGCACCATTTGTTGAAGATGCTATCCTTCCTCCATTGCATGCTTTTAGCCCCTTTATCAAATATAAGATAGTTGTAACTTTGTGGATTAGTCTCTGTACCCTCTCTTCTGTACCATTGGTCCACCCGCCTGTTTTGGTACCAGTACCATGCTGTTTTTGTTACTATTGCTCTGTAGTATAGTTTGAAGTCTGGTATCGCTATACCGCCTGATTCACACTTCCTGCTTAGCATTGTTTTTGCTATTCTGGGTCTTTTATTATTCCATATGAATTTCATGATTGTTTTATCTATCTCTACAAGAAATGCTGTTGGGATTTTGATTGGGATAACATTGAACTTATAGAGAACTTTTGGTAATATCGCCATTTTGATGATGTTAGTTCTTCCTATCCATGAACAAGGAATATTTTTCCATCTTCTGAGGTCTTCTTCTATATCTCTCTTTAGGGTTCTGTAGTTTTCATTGTATAGGTCTTTCACCTCTTTTGTTAGGTTAATTCCCAAGTATTTTATTTTTTGGGGGGATATTGTGAATGGAGTAGTTGTCCTCATTTCCGTTTCAGAGGATTTGTCGCTGATATACAAGAATGCATTTGATTTATGCGTGTTGATTTTATATCCTGCCACTTTGCTGAATTCATTTATTAGCTCTAATAGTTTCTTTGTAGACCCTTTTAGGTCTTCTAGGTATAGAATCATGTCTTCTGCAAATAGTGATAATTTAAGTTCTTCTTTTCCTATTTTTATGCCTTTAATTTCTTTCATCTGTCTAATTGCTCTGGCCAGTGTTTCGAGGACTATGTTGAACAGAAGTGGTGAGAGAGGGCATCCCTGTCTTGTACCAGATCTTAGAGGGAATGCCTTCAATTTTTCTCCATTCAGAATGATGCTGGCCTGTGGCTTATCATAGATTGCTTTTACAGTGTTGAGGTATGATCCTGTTATCCCTAATTTTTCTAGAGTTTTGAACATAAAGGGATGCTGTACTTTGTCGAATGCTTTTTCTGCATCTATCGAGATGATCATATGGTTCTTATTTTTAAGTCTATTGATGTGGTGAATAACATTTATTGATTTCTGTATATTGAACCAGCCTTGCATCCCAGGGATGAATCCTACTTGATCATGGTGTATAATTTTTTTTATATGATTTTGAATCCGATTCGCCAGAATTTTATTGAGGATTTTTGCATCTTGGTTCATTAGAGATATTGGTCTGTAGTTTTCTTTCTTTGAAGTGTCTCTGTCTGGTTTTGGCATCAGGGTGATGTTGGCCTCGTAGAATGTATTTGGAAGTTCTCCCTCTTTTTCTATTTCCTGGAATAGCTTGAAAAGTATTGGTGTTAGTTCCTCTTTAAAGGTTTTGTAAAACTCTGCTGTATACCCATCTGGTCCTGGGCTTTTCTTAGTTGGTAGTCTTTTGATGGTTTCTTCTATTTCCTCTATTGTTATTGGTCTGTTTAGGTCGTCTATATCTTCCTGACTCAATCTGGGCAGATCATATGACTTAAGAAATTTATCGATGCCTTCACTATCTTCTATTTTATTGGAGTATAAGGGTTCAAAATAATTTCTGATTATCTTCTGTATTTCTGAAGTGTCTGTTGTGATATTGCCTTTTTCATCCCGTATGCTAGTAATTTGGGTTCTCTCTCTTCTTCTCTTCGTTAGCATGGCTAAGGGTCTGTCGATTTTATTTATTTTTTCAAAGAACCAACTTTTGGTTTTGTCAATTTTTTCAATTGTTTCTTTCGTTTCAATTTCATTAATTTCCGCTCTGATTTTAATTATTTCTTGCCTTCTACTTCTTTTGCTATTGTTTTGCTCTTCTTTTTCTAGGATTTTGAGATGAAATATGAGATCATTTATTTGTTGGTTTTTTCTTTTTTTAAGGAATGAGCTCCAAGCAATGAATTTTCCTCTTAGAACTGCTTTCAATGTGTCCCATAGATTCTGATATGTTGTGTCTGTGTTTTCATTTAACTCTAAGAAGATTTTAATTTCCTCCTTAATGTCTTCTATAACCCATTGATCATTCAGTAACCTATTGTTCATTCTCCAAGTGATGCATGATTTTTCCTTCCTTCTTTTATCGTTGATTTTCAGTTTCATTCCATTATGATCAGATAAGATGCATGGTATTATCTCTACTCCTTTATATTGTCTAAGAGTTGCCCTGTGACATAATATATGATCTATTTTTGAGAAGGATCCATGTGCTGCTGAGAAAAAAGTGTAACTGCTTGATGTTGGGTGGTATATTCTATATATGTCAATTAAGTCTAGGTTGTTAATTGTGTTATTGAGTTCTATAGTTTCCTTATTTAACTTTTGTTTGGAAGATCTGTCCAGTGGTGAGAGAGGTGTGTTGAAGTCTCCCATGATTATTGTATGGTGGTCTATTAGACTCTTGAACTTGAGAATCAAGTTTGCTTGATGAACGTAGCTGCACTATTGTTTGGGGCATATATATTTATGATTGTTATGTCTTGTTGGTGTATGGATCCCTTGAGCAGTATGCAGTGTCCTTCTTTATCCCTTTTGATTAACTTTGGCTTGAAATCTATTTTGTTTGATATGAGTATGGACACTCCTGCTTATTTCCGCAGTCCATATGAGTGGAATGATTTTTCCCAGCCTTTCACCTTCAGTCTATGTATATCTTTTCCTATCAAATGCGTCTCCTGTAGGCAACATATTGTTGGGTCTTGTTTTGTGATCCATTCAACTAGCCTGTGTTTCTTAATTGGTGAGTTTAAGCCATTAACATTTAGGGTTATTATTGAGATATGGTTTGTTCCTCCAGCCATATTTGTTTATTAATGTTACTAAACCTGATTTGTTTTCCTCTTTGATTACTTTCCCCCCTTTACTGTCCTACCTCCCACTGATGGTTTTCAGTGTTGTTTTCGATTTCCTCTTCCTGTAATGTTTTGCCAAGGATTTTTTGAAGAGATGGTTTTCTAGCTGCGAATTCTTTTAACTTTTGTTTATCGTGGAAGGTTTTAATTTCATCTTCCATCCTGAAGCTTAATTTCGCCGGATACACGATTCTTGGTTGGAACCCATTTTCTTTTAGTATTTGAAATATGTTATTCCAGGATCTTCTAGCTTTCAGAGTCTGTGTTGAGAGATCAGCTGTTATCCTGATTGGTTTACCCCTAAATGTAATCTGCTTTCTTTCTCTTGTAGCTTTTAAAATTCTCTCCTTATTCTGTATGTTGGGCATCTTCATTATAATGTGTCTAGGTGTGGATCTCTTATGATTTTGCACTTACGGCGTCCTGTAGGCTTCTAGGATTTGGGATTCTGTTTCATTCTTCAAGTCTGGGAAGTTTTCTCGTATTATTTCATTGAATAGATTGTTTATTCCTTTGGTTTGGAGCTGTGTGCCTTCCTGAATCCCAATGACTCTTAAGTTTGGTCTTTTAATGTTATCCCATATTTCTTGGATGTTCTGTTCATGGTTTCTTAGCAGACTTGCTGAGCTGTCTATGTTCTCTTCAAGTTGAAATACTTTGTCTTCATTGTCTGATGTTCTATCTTCTAAGTGATCTACTCTGCTGGTAGTATTGTCAATTGAGGTTTTAAGTTGGTTTATTGCTTCCTGCATTTCTAGGATTTCTATTTGTTTGTTTTTTATTATCTCTATCTCACTGTGAAATTGATCTTTTACTTCCTGGATTTGTTTATGTAGTTCCTTGTCAAAGTGATCTTTCATTGTCTGGTTTTGCTGTCTCATGTCTTCCTTGAGACTCCAGATCATCTGAAGCATGTATATCCTGAACTCTTTATCAGACATTCTATCTGTTGCAGCTATTACCTCTTCTAGAGTTGAGTTGACCTGCATTGCTTGTGGTCCTTTCTTTCCTTGTCGTTTCATACTGCTCTCATTTCTTTCTGCTTGGTGAAATTGATGTGTTTTTGAAATTTTCCCCCTATTTATTTATATTGCTCTTGTATAGTTGGGAGATCTCTCTTGCAGGGTGGGTAGTGGCTGTGCTCCTACTCTAATTAGGGTGATCTATCTACCACGCTGGTTGGTCGCAGGTCTGCCCACCCTGCGGGCACGGGTGGCGGTTCTACTCTGCCCCCACTCCAATTGTGGTGACGTAACTACCACGCCCTCGGGTCGTTGGACCTGATCCGGATGTGGGCGGCAGCTCTGCTCCGCCCCTACTCCAATTGGTGTGACGTGTCTACCACGCTGGTCGGCCTCTAAGCCTGTTCCACCGGTGGGTCGCAGATCTGCCTACCTTGCGGGCTCGGGCGGCAGTTCTGCTCAACCCCCACTCCCAGTGGGGGTACCTAACTGCCTCTCCAACGGGTCGCTGGGCCTTTTCCGGACACGGGCGGCGGCTCTGCTCAACTCCCACTCCAATCAGTGTGACGTGACTGCCTCGATGCTACTTGTCCACCACATTGGCAGGCTGCCGGGCCTGTCCTGCCAGTGGGTCGCAGGTCTGCTTACCTTGCAGGTTCAGACGGCGGCTCTTCACAGCCCCCACTCCAAATGGGGTGACTTGGCTACCATGCAGTCGGGTTGCTGGTCCTGTTCCAGGCGTGGGCGGCTACTCTCCTCGGCCCCAGCTGCAGTTGGGGTGTCGTGATACCACGCCGGCGGGTCACTTGGCCTGCTCTGGGCGCAGGTGGCAGTTCCACTCTGCCCCCCAGGCCCCCACAGCACCCAGCAGGACCCGGACCGAGAAGCAGACCCTGTAGGTTCCCCAGCCCTGGGCCAAAGCAGCTTTGGGAGCCAGAACCCGGCCTCTCCGATCCCAGCCACGCTCTGCTAGGAGCAGGCTCCACAGAGCAACCGCCGCGGATTCCCAAGCCCCAGGCCAAAGCAGCCCCGGGAGACCGAGCCTGGCCACTCCAAACTCTCCCAGCTCGGTGCACGCTCTGCTAGGAGCAGGGTCAAAGACGCAGTCCCCGCGGGCTCCCCAGCCCCGGGCCAAAACTGTTCCGGGAGTCAGAGCGCCGCGGCCCCTCAGCGCACGTTCCACCTGGAGCTGGCGTCAGCTTGCAGTCCCCACGGGTTCCCCAGCCCTGGGCTAAAGCAGTTTCGGGAGCCAGAACCCGGCCTCTCCGATCCCAGCCACGCTCTGCTAGGTGCAGGCTCCACAGAGCGACCCCCGCGGGTTCCCGAGCCCCAGGCCAAAGCAGCCCCGGAAGCCCGAGCCCAGTCGCTCCAAACTCTCCCGGCTCGGTGCACGCTCCGCTAGGAGCAGGGTCAAAGACGCAGTCCCCGCAGGCTCCCCAGCCCCGGGCCAAAACTGTTCCGGGAGTCAGAGCCCTGCCGCCCCTCAGCGCACGTTCCACTTGGAGCTGTCGTGGGCACGCAGTCCCCGCAGGTTCCCCTGCCCTGGGCCAAAGCAGCCCGGGGAACCAGAATCCGGCCCCTCAAAGTCCGCCGCACGCCTTGCCAAGAGCGAGCCCCGAAGAGTATTCTCCTCAGGTTCTCCAGTCCCGAGCCTGAGCGATCTGTCTGCGAGACGCAGGCAAATACCAGCCTGGAATCACCTGTTCCGTAGTTGAATGCGCTGAGATCAGTAGAAAACAGGGATCATTACATCAGCTCTCCAAGATGTCGGCTGCTGTCCTCCTCCGTGGTCCGACCGGTGTCGAGAATCGAACTGGACCGCTTCTCTCCTCTGTCTCAAAGCCGGAACTCAGCACTAAGCACGGCCAGTGCACCGCTGGCAGGAGGATTCTGGGGAGAATCCGCATCACTGTACTCCTGCTTCGGTACCTCGCCGCTACTCAGCGCGCGCCCCAGACTCCATCCGCGGGGCGGTCCGCCGAGCAGGTTCTGCTACCCTCCGTGCGGAGAAATCGCCCGCGACCGAGCCCCCGCAGTCGAATCCCGCACACTGGAAATCCGTCCTTTAGATTCTGGAGCACCTCGATTTCACTGGAAATTCCCAACAAGGTAGCCTTCAGCCGGTTCACCTCGTCTTTCTCCTGCACAGTGATGCGGCGCACTGGGGTGATGCACTCCCATCGCCACCATCTTCTCTCTCTCTAGGGGCATTTTTATTAGGCCAAGTTCATAAATCCTGATGTTCTCTTTCCTCAGAATGATTTGTTTCTGCCAGGTGTGATGGTATATACCTATATCCCCAGCTTATTCAGGAGGACAGTAGACCTAGGTGGGATGGTCACTTGAGCCTAGGATCTTTGAGAACAGCCTGGGCAACTAGTGAGACCCCATTGCAAAAAAAAAAAAAAAAGACATTTCTTAGGAGAATCTGGGTCTCTTATGAAAATAAAACTTATTCCACTTGGTCCTGCAGTCATACCCAGAAACATCTGTATCATACATTCGTTTTAGACTCTCCCATCATATCAGAATCAAAAAAAAAAAAAAAAAGAGGGAGATACAATCAGATATCCAGTGATTTGGCAGTATTTAAGAGCTGAGAAGACAAAGTGTAAAGATGAAAATTCCTGAAGCGAATTAATTCTATTTGGAGAACATACCAGCACCATGAAGCTGTTTTACTGTTGGAGAGTAGAATTAGAAATTAACTTAATGTGACAGATATGTCCAGAAAGTGTGATATTATAAGCTCCTCACCATATTCTCCAGCTAGGTGCTTATTCCTAGTCCAACAAAAGTGGGGGGGATTATTTTTAAAGTTAGGCTTTCCTAAAGTCCCTGCTGATAACCACACTAAGGATTGAGTAAGAACATTAGAATGTTACCACGTAGTAGTCATATGAGAGCTACTTGGCTGAAGTATTCAGCCACTAACCTTTTAGTATTGACTATCTTGGATTTCTGTGCTTCTAATGATCATCTCTTTGTGTTCAGTGTTACTGTCGCAATGGGCAAAATGTGGGACTTATGCAGCCGAGGGGGAGAAATAAAGAATGTCCATGTGCTTCTGCCCTTTTCAAAGCTTTATTCACTCAAATCACTCAATACAATTTCACTCTATAGATTCTTAATCAAGAAAATGATAATCCTTAATGCTAGGTACTGCAATAGACATAATCAGTTCCCAGCAAACAATTCTAGATTAATTCTAAGCACTGCAAACACATTTAATCATGACAGGCTCATGACAGACATTCCCTCTGCATGCTAAGCTCAAGTGCCATATCTAAAGTCTCAAGCCTTAGGCTTTAAGTCCAACAGATGCACATTCACTCAGACCACGGTGATCAGATCAGGAACCAAGGCAGTCTTCTCCTGGGGTGGAGCTGATGGCTGGCTGAGGAGCGGTCATAGGGAGAAATCCTCTTCTCACCAGAGTCAACAGACTGCTATAGAGTTTGAGAGAAGTGAGAACAACACAGGGGATCAGGCTGATAGAAGAGCTAGGATGTCAGTCCAGGACCTCATTAGGCTCTTAGGCTTGTGTGCAGCAGTGTCGGCTGGCTGAATGTCTGTTCATTTGCTCCATCATTTTTACTAAATTTTGGGACTTCTGACCACCCTTTCAATCCCTATCAGCTGCTACCAGATTTCTCAGTGACATTATTATTCATCTTGAGGTTAAAGCATCTGGTCTGGTGGTCCCCACCCTGATTTTCTTGCTTTTCTTATCAGGGCAAGAATAACAAGCCAGAGACTTCCTTCACTCCAAGTTTTTCAGGATGGGGAGAAGTGACTCATTTGTGCCTGGGGGTCATACTGGAGGGCTCCATAGGTGTGCTTGGTGAGACTTTAAAATGGAGTTGCTTAGGCTTAAGGCCTAAGGCCATCCTTATGGTTGGCCTTCTGTGTACTGTTGTGCATCCAACCCTGGGAGTTATAAAATTCTCTTGGTCAAAGCCCACAGGGTACAGTAACCTTTACCATCTGTTGTTTTTTCAGTTTCTGGACTAGGAGCTATTCCTACAGGTTCTGGATATTTTGTTTGTATTAGATTACTAAGCATAATTTCTAGGAGGAAATGGTGCACGTTCCCTTAGTGTTTGTTGAATTTCTAAGTCTTTTCATTGCATGAGCAGTGATCTTAAGAGTACCAGGGTCTTAAAGGTGGTGAACAGCACCTGTTCCCATAGCAATAACAGCCAGCATTAACCCCCAGAAGAAACAGATGAAAAGACAGGTTGCTGGCACTGTGATTCTCATGGAACTGCATATTGTAGAGCTGGATAAAGCTGGTTCAATCAAAGTTCAAGGACAGTCTCAGTATGACTTCTGATACCTAGATCTATGGAGGCAATCTTTGGGAACATAGGGTACCCACTTAGGGGTTTGTAGTATTCTCTTTTATCAGCTTGTACAATACCAAGGGAAAGTGGGCTCTTCTAAAAATTTAGCTTAAAAATCTGATACAAATTGAGCATGCACATTTGAACCATATAGTTAAAGCCTAAGTAAAATTTGGGATATCTGCACCTTGATTTTGGAGGCTGGAATTTAATAAGCTAGTGTAGTCCCCATTGATGAGGGTGGCACTTCTCACTAGTGAGGACCTAGGAACAAGTGAAAAGCCCCTGTGAGATGTGTATTAAGATATCCTTTTATATTGTTGTGGTCTAATTTCCTTTTGTGGGGAGGTAGTGGTGGATAAAAAGAATGATACCATCAAATAAAATGAACAGGTCCTCAGACATACCTTCATTCATATACTGAGATCGATTATGTTGAGAAAATTGGAGTTGAAGTGAAGGTCAAGGAAAAGGTAGGAGCCTCTGAATAATTCATAACAGAGCCTTGCCTACAACCTTCCTGTAATTGAACCTTTAGGCCCAATTATCCTCTACAAGTCAATAAACAATGAGTTTCCTTAGCATAGTCATTAACTTACTTCCCTAGGAACAAATTTCTCAGCACTCAGGAAAACTGATAGCCCCTGGGCTAAAGGAGAGGGGAGTCACTGGCAAGAATACTGTATTAACAGCAATAAGTAGTTGCATTTTGAGGAGAAACCTAGGAAACCTCAAGAGGCATCTTACTGACAGGGGTGGCCCCTGAAGGACTCAACATTGAAACCTGGACGTTTGGAAAGGTACCTCAAGGGAAAGTGGAAGAAGACCACCAGTTTTCTGATGATAAGCAATCCCAGGGAGCGAAGTAACTATTCCATTCTGTTCCAGAGTGATAGGGACCCAAGGTTGTCACAAGCCCCAACCTCATATGCCAGGGACTCAGTGATTTGGGGCTTTCCTCTAGTTTACCGCGCCAGTGGGTAAAAGCCATTGGAGTCATTACCCAAAGCATTATGCTAGTAAGACTCAAGGTAAACCCTTGAAAGAGAAAATTGGGTTATGGGACATAATTAGGTTAAAAAAAATTAGAGGAGGAAAAGCAGACAGAATATAAACCTGGAACTCTTTTTATCAGTTTTGACTTTGAAACAATGCTGCTAATCTCTGACATGGGAAGGACAGAGTCAATCCAAAGGGTCTATATGGGGAAGATACCTTTTATATAAAGATTTGGTTAATAATGGCTAATAACTGTAGTTAATATATTTATAATCAAGTACAATTTAAACTATATTACTAAAAAAATATTTTGTCGGCATAGAAACAAGTAGCAAATCATTTCAGAGTTAGAAAAAAACATATTTTTTTCTTTTTTCTTTCTATAGCTACTATGTGATCTATTTTGATCTTGAAATTTTCTATCAACAACTATATAAGACACAGTGGTGGGGAGCTATAAATGAAATAGTGAACACTTTAAGAGTGAAAAGACTTCCACTGACAGATGCTCAATTACATGAACAATTTAAAAAAAAGTTTGGCTTCAAAAAAGCTATAAAATGCAAGGTATTTCAGTAACTACCACATAATTTTATAAGAAGTTATCAATAAATATGTATCTCAAATTTCTTAGGAATAAATAATAGGCTTAATAAAATTCCTCAATACAAAATAAAAATTCCATATTTTAGTAGCTATACATTTGTGATTTATAAATTTTGAACATAGTATTAAATAACCTATTAATGAACTAGATTGTGATTACTATTTATTGATTGCTTATTTTATATGCCTGTCACTATTCTAAATTTTAAAGAAACATTTTTAAGTTGCTAGTTTTGTTATCATTCCTATTACACAAATGAGAAAGAAATTTGAGATGTAGAGGGTTAAGAATCTTTCCCAAATTCACACATTAGTAAATGTCAGGACCTGACTCCTCCTTTCTAGAAATGAAACCCAAGGAACAAACCTAACAGCCTGTATTAAATTTCTCATGTCTATTTAACAAATCTTGACACAGTTTCTGGAATTGATCAATGAAGCTCGCCAACTTCAAAGGTAGTCTGGTATTTGCTTTCCATTTATTCATTTTAATGTCCATAATTTTAAAATTTAATAACCAGTTAGTTTAATTTTTAAATTTTAGTAGTCAGAATGTCTAAAAGAAAAGCATGACATTTTAAACTCTTCATTTTGAGACATAGAGCAAAGAAAACAAACTATTTCCATAGCTATATATTCCAAGTTTCTGGACATCTAAATTAGATTTTCCTTAAATTAGAAAAAGGAATCCAGCAATCCAGCTTTTTGTTTTGTTTTGTACTGGGGTTTTGTACTGGGGTTTGAACCCAGGGGCACTTAACCACTGAGAAATACCCTCAGCCCATTTTATTTTTTATTTTGAGACAAGGTCTCTATAAATTGCTAGGGCCTCACTAAATTGCTGAGGCTGGCTATGAACTTGTGATCCTCCTGCCTTAGCCTCCTGAGCTGCTGGGATTACAGGCACATGCCACCATGCCCAGCTCTATTTGCTTCTAAAGTATTTTCAGAAAAATATTTGTCTTCCCTGCTTTCATTATTTTCAAAGGAGGATCTACAACTTACCCTAAAGGGTAAAAAGGAAGGAAAGAAGGAAGGAAGGAAGAAGGGGAAAGAGGGGAAAGGAGGGGAGGGGAGGGAAGGGGAGGGAAGCCAAATATTTATTTTTAAAGATCCCAGTGTTTCTTTATAGTCTAACAACTTTCAAGCATTTCCCAGTGAGAAATTTTCAATTGGATCTTGTGAAAATTCTACTATAATTGAGCAGTATTTATGTGATCCTGTTAATGTATCTTGGTTTTTATTTCCTTAAAGCAAACCTAAGGTATACTTTTAAAAAACTAATTCTGGCCTTCTTAATAATTTTAGAGTATCCCATTTGGTTTGAAGGCTGCTGTAGAAAGAGGGTTATCTGCTGTTTTCCATACATTTAGCCGAAAAACCTCAAGCTCAACAATCAATGTTTCAGATGAAGCAGGTTATGCCATCTTCCATCATGCTGCTCTGCACAACAGAGTGCCTATTATATGTCAACTGTGCAATGCTAAATTCAACGTCAACCAAAGACGCTTTATTATGTTCAGCCAAGGTACTATAATGTTTTTAAACCTGAAATATTTCTCTTTTTCCTTGTTCAGCATTACCAATGCATGTTGATTTTAGAGCAAGGTTAAAATCTGGTATTAGTTTCTCTTGCAGAGTTTGGGGTTTTGTTTAATTTATTGAAGATGGTCTCCTTTTAGTTTTCTATCACTTGTTGGCAGTTTATATAGTACTGTTTGTTGTGTTGTCCCTCATTGGGATATACACTTTATAAAGGGCAAGGATTTGGTCTACTTTGTTGCCATGGTTTCCTAGTGTTCAGAAGAAAGCTTAGCATTAGATAGTTCCTCAGGAAATATTTGTTGAATGAATGGGTAGATGGATGGATGGATGCAGGATAGTATTTGATAAGCACTGGCATAATTAATATATACTGATGGACTATAGAAATTGAGAGGAAAAAACAGATAAATATGAGTATTAGGTTCCAGTAGAATATTCTTATCCTTTTAATTATTAAATTATATTTAATAATAAAGCATTCTTTTATAATAATATAAGAAGACTATCTTGGTTTAAACCTTAAAACGCCATTTTTTTTGCTACATATTTTTATATTCACTGAAATAAATTTAAGTAGCTGGAAAAATAATAAAGTTGAAAATGAAAGTGGTGGTTCTCTATAACTGAAAAGGGAAATAATGATAAATTGTCAGAAATGACTGATGCAACAATATTGACAAAAAGAAATGGTGATTTTTATATCGCAATGAGGTCAGTTAATAAGCTGTGCTAAATTTTTGCATATGCCAAAATAAAATATTATGCTTTAACAAATTCTTTCCTCTAAGCTGGGCATGGTGGTGCACACCTGTAATCCCAATTGCTCGAGAGACAGAGGCTGGAGGATCTCGAGTTCAAAGCCTGCCTATTATGGTTTAGATGTGGTATCCCCCAAAAGCTTACATGTGAGACAATGCAAGAAGGTTTTGGAGGAGAAATGACTGGGCTATAGCTTTAACCTAATCAGTGGATTAATCCCTGATGGGGTTAATAGAGTGGTAACTGGAGGCAGATGTAGTATGGCTGGAGGAAGTGGTTCATTAGGGGCGTGGATATGAGGTATATACTTTGTGTCTGGAGAGTAGAGTCTCTGCTTTCTTATCACCATGCAAGCTGCTTCATTTCTGCCATACTCTTCCACCATGATGTTCAGCCTCACTTTAAGCCCCAAGGATGGGACCTGGCTGTCTATGGACTGATACCTCTGAAACTATAAGCCTTCTAATAAACTTTTCCTCCTTTGCAATTGTTCTGATCAGATCTTTTGGTCACAGCAGCAAAAAAGCTGACTAAAACACAGCCTCAGAAACTTAGTGAAACCCTTTCTCAAAAAAAAAAATAATAAATAAAAAAGGAGTGGGGATGAGGCTCAGTGATTGAGTGCTCCTGGGTTCAATCCCCAGTACCAAAACAAAACAAAACAAAAAAACAAATTCTTTATCAGTATGACTCAAATGTCTTATATAGCTCAGTGGTAGAGTACTTGCCTGGCATGTTCAAGACCCTGGGTTTAATCCTCAGCACTGAAAAAAGTTTTTTTATATGGCACTCAGATTAATCAAATTCAAATAAAATATTCCATCTTATTATAGAGTGAACCTTGTTAAAATAAAGCACAGTTTAGTTAAATTTAAATGAAATGGGTTGCCCATAATTTAAAGATGTTATCTTTAAAACTTTTTTTGAGTAGGTACTGGGGTTTGAACCCAGGGACATTCTACCACTGAGCTATGCCCATAATCCTTTTTATTTTTTATTTTGAGACAGGGTCTTGCTAGGTTGTTTAGGTCCTTGCTAAGTTGTGGAGGCTGGCTATGAAGTTTTGATCCCCCTGCCTGAACATCCTAAGTCACTGGGATTATAGGCACACATCACCATTCCCAGCTCTTTAAGCCTTTTTTACTGTGAAAAGAAACTTTGACAAATTGAAGTCTTATTCATCCTCTAACTTCTTAGATTTATTTCTATATGTTGAGAATTGAGTATATATTGAACTATGAAAAATGTATAACTCTATTAACAATATTATTGTTTAAACAACACAAAATTATCCCAACTATGGGTTTTGACAAGCCACTTAAAAAGTAGTTTCCAAATGGTCTGATGTGATGTCAGGTGCAAACAATGTGCTACAAGGGCTGGACCAGAAGTCACACTCAGCACTGTTTGATGTTATCCTGCCTTTTATATCTAAATATAGTCTTTTTATTTATAGACATCTTTCTGACTAATTTTAGGAAATTGTTAGATATGAATAATAATCATGTTTCTATGTGTGTTACCTTTTAAAACAGAGCCATCCAAAATGGACATGAAAAAAGAAAGAAATGGTAAGACATAAGTAAGATAAAGTATTTTTAAAGGTGACTGTGTATATTAAAACTTTTCTAATAGTATATAATCTGAAAAAGGCTTTGTCCCTTGAGAATGTCACATAATAATGTTTCATATTTATTTTGAAGTGTAAATTTTTTATGTGCATGGTTATTTGTTAATACTCCACATATATTTTGGGTGCTCTCTCTCTCTTTCATCTGTAGAATTTGTCACCTCCATTTATTTTTATAAGTTCAAGTCCCTAAGTTGTTTTTACACCTTACAAAAAGCAGTTTGTTTAGATACTATGCCATCCAGTGTCAGTAATGATCTACAAGTTATGAGGAATGATCATCTTTTGCTTCCTTTTTAAAAAATTTTTAAATTTTGTGTTTCTGAAGATTGAACCCAAGGCCTCATGCATGCTAGATAAGCACTCTACTGCTGAGCCACATCTCCAGCTCTGGAATGATCATTCTTATATGAGGCAATAGATTTGATATAAATATTGGGTATGGAGAATAACAGAAAAATATGATGTTTCACCTTTCTCTATTAAGAAACTGGACCTCCACACTCTAAGATAATTCAAGGAGAGTTTATTTATAAATAAACCACTTTAAAAGATCTGAACTGACAAGGGAAGGGGATAGTTACTTGAACTGATCACCTTACAGTGGTGGAGGAATACAGCAAACCTGAAATGACCTTACAGAGGGAACTGGGCCTCATTCTTAGGCCTCCTCTGATTTCCTGCCAGTGCTCCCCATTGGCAGTCTCTGACAAGAAACCAGAGGACAAGGGTTACTAAATCTGCAGGGGCACAGAGCAGGGTAGTAAAGGGACATTAGTATACTCAGAGGGGAAAAGGGAAGTGTAGCTGGCTCACCTACCCTATAGGAAATTACAGTGAGTAACAACAGTGTGCCTCTCTCTTTTATGCTTTTTATTTTTACAAGTATCACTATATAAAATTATTTGTATCTTCTTCACTCGAATTTAGTTACCTCAAAGGACAAGGGTTTGGTCTCTATTGTTTACCAGAGTTCCCTAGGACCCAGAATAATGCCTAGCCTTAGTAAGTGCTCAGGAAATAATTGTTAAATGATTACATGGTAATTGAGTACAGGTAGCTTTTGATGATCACTGGCATAGTGTGTACTATGTGTGTACACAGTGTGTACTATGGAAATTTAGAGGAATAGATAAATATGGCTCTTGGTCCCAACTACAAGGTTCACAGCCAGAGAATAGTGTTTTTAGACTATATAAATACCTTCAGAACTTTTCTGATTCTAGTGTATCTTAGGACAGCATTTCTAATCCTCACCATCATCTTCATTGTAGGCTCCATAATTCTCTGTTGTATGTAAGAATCACCCAGGGATCTTGTTAAAATGCTAATTCTGATTCAGAGGGACAAGGGTGGAAACCAACATTTTGCGGGTTCTATTAAGCACACTTTCAGTAGTAAAGGGGGAAATACGAATTGGATTCTTTCCTTGAGGTTGTACAGAAAAAATTTTTTTTTTGAGAGGAAACAGTATTTGTGGGGAGCCTGGCATATTTCTGGGGGTGGGGGAAAGAACTCTTCAGGTCATTTTTATGTTTCTCCTGCTGAGAGTAGCTAACTGATTTTCATGGATTGAGACCAACCATGATTGAGGCTATTCAGAAATCTCACTTACAAGCTAGTGTAGCAGACTTTTTTTTTTTTTTATACTAGGGATTGAACTCAGGGACACTTGACCACTGAGCTGTCACATCCCTAGCACTATCTCCATCCTCACTTTTGCTGAGGTAGGCTTTGAATTTACAATCATCCTTGAATTTACAATCATCCTGCCTCAGACTCCTGAATCACTGGGGTTACACACATGTACCATCATGCCTGGCATATTGCCATACATTTTCCCCATCTTCCTGTCTGACTACCCACATTTCCACCCTCCCTGTGAGGCCTTTTTACTCCATTGAAGAGTGCTAGCTTGATGTGGCTCCAGTTTGGATTTATGGGTAACACATCTCATCAACACTCAGCATATTTTCAAAGTTCCAGCTTTGGTCTGACATATGCCAAGTCTTACTCCTGCCTGCACATGTGCTGACACCCCAGTTTTACCTAGTTTTCTCTCTTGAACATAGTCGTAACTAAATATGGCTTCCCTTGGACATGTTCTGGACACATTCTGGAGAGATTCCAAAATCCTTCTAGAGAAGTATGTTAATCAGTTTTATGTTACTGTGACAAAATACCTGAGAAAAACAACATAAAAAGATTTTTTTTTTGTCTCATGGTTTCAGAGGTTTTGGTCTACAGTTGGCTGGCTTCATTGCTTTTCATCCTATTGCAAAGCAGGACTTTATGGCTGCCAGGAGCATGTGACAGAGAAGGCTGCTCATCTCATGGTGGACAGGAAGCAAAGAGAAAGAGAGAAAGACAAAGGTCTAGGGTTCCAATATCCTCTTCAAGGGCATGTCCCCAGTAACTACCTTCCTTCCAGTAGTCACCACCTTTTTTTTATAATTTGTTCTATTTAGTTCAATATGACAGTAGAATGCATTTGACACATCATACATAAATGGAGTATTGTTAAACCATGACGTAAAGAGAAAACCACTGACTCCAATTTTAAGTCAAATTAAACAAACTTGTAATTCTGGCCAGGACTGTCTCTTCTGAAAACTCTGGGCTAAAGAACAGTATCCCAGCTCTTTAGGAGCATAGTTTTATAGCACAAAAAGTTGCAAAGGGCGGGGATGTCTTGAGAACTTACAGATAACAGGATTTTGACAAGCATAATACAAAGGCAGATAGTAGCTTAATGATCTACATGGCTTAACATTTCAAGGTAGGGAATAAATTTAGATCCCAGCATCAGAATTTATGAGGCACCACTGAGGTTTCAGAAAGGGTTGTTATCTGGTCAGGAAAAGCTAGGCATGGGTGAGTTCAAGGCACGGACAGGAATTCCAACCAAGTTTAGAAATCACAGTAATTTATACTAAAACAGAAATTAACTTTTCATGACTTTGTGACAAGATGGCTCACAATCTTAAGGTGGAATTAGGCTGGGTTCATCAGTATAATTTCTCATTCTTTGCGTTGTACATGATATAGAGTTACACAGGTTATATAATCATATATGCATATAGATAATGATATTTGATTCATTCTACTATCATTCCTACTTGTATACCTCCTCCTCTACACTCACTCCCCTTGGTCTAATCCAAAGTACCTCTATTCTTCCATAGCCCCCACCCCCTTATTGTGAATTAGCATCTGCATATCAGAGAAAACATTCAGCCTTTGATTCTTTGGAATTGGTTTATTTCACTTATATGATATTCTCCAGTTCCATCCTGTTGAAGTATAACATTAGAGAAGCACACCAAGGCAAGCGTATAAATCCGGGTTTATTTAAAAAGAGGTAACATAGACTTCTCCAAGGAGGGAGAAGCTGGTATCTTGGTATCCCGAGAAGTGAGGCATTCTGCCTTTTTTTAATATGTCCTAGGCTTCCGTTGTTCTGCTGCTCTCTTCCCCTTATCTTTCTCTTTCCTGCATACATGAATAGGCCCAGGAGATGCTTGATGGGATGGCCAAGAGGTGAGAAACAGGTGGCTGAAGGGGGAGGGCCGATAGGATGGAGCAGCCCAGGACACATTAATTAAAACCGTTTACAACTCAATGTAGGGAGGGGCAATTCCTGGGATAGGTTACCTTAGCAACAGGTTGGAGCAGGGGCAGGTTATCTTGATAGGATGGAGGGCTCTGAAGGCATTTCATTCCCTCAGATGGCAATCTCCAACTTCTCTGACTCACTCAAATTGGCCTCCTTGATCCGACCTGACTTGATTTACCTATTTATACTAACTGCCTGTCTAATTCTGGCTTCAATGCCATAATTTCATTCTTCTTTAAGGCTGAGTAATATTCCATTATGTATATGTACCACATTTTCTTTATCCATTCATTTGTTGAAGGGCATCTAGGTTGGTTCATAGTTTTAGCTATTGTGAATTGAGCTGCTATAAACATTGGCGTGGCTGCATCACTGTAGTATGCTGATTTTAAGTCCTTTGGTATAAAACTAGGAGGGGGATAATTGGGTCAAATGGTGGTTCCATTCCAAGTTTTCAGAGGAAACTCCATACTGCTTTCCAGAGTGGTTGCACCAATTTTCAGTCCCATCAGCAATGTCTGAGTGTACTCTTCACCCCCCGACACATCCTGGCCAACATTTCTTGTTACTTGTATTTTTTTTAATATTTATTTTTTAGTTTTTGGTGGACACAACATCTTTGTATGTGGTGCTGAGGATCGAACCCGGGCCGCACATATGCCAGGCGAGTGTGCTACCACTTGAGCCACATCCCCAGCCCCATTACTTGTATTTTTGATAATTGCCATTCTGACTGGAGTGAGATGGAATCTCAGAGTAGCTTTGATTTGCATTTCTCTAACTGGTAGAGATGTTGAACATTTTTTTATATATTTGTTGACAGATCATATTTATTCTTCTATGAAGTGTCTGTTTAGTTCCTATGCACATTTATTGATTGGGTTATTTGTTTTTTGTTAAGTTTTTTGAGTTCTTTATATATCCTGCAGATTAACACTCTGAGGTACATGTAGTAAAGATTTTCTCCCATTCTATAGGGTCTCTCTTTATGTTGATTGTTTCCTTCCTTTGCTGTAAAGAAGCTTTTTAGTTTGACTCCATCCTGTTTACTGATTCCTAATTTTACTTCTTGTGCTTTAGGAGTTTTGTTAAGTCAGTTCCTAAGCTGACATGATGCAGATCTGGGCTTACTTTTTCTTCTAGTAGGCATAGGGTCTCTGGTCTAAAGTCTAGGTACTTGATCTACTTTGAGTTGAGTTTGGTGCAGGGTGAGATATTTGGGTCTAATTTAATTTTGTTACATATGGATTTCCGGTTTTGCCAGCACTGTTTGTTAAGAGGCTATCTTTTCTCCCTGTATGTTTATGGCACCTTTGTCTAGTATGAGATAACCATATTATGTGGGTTTGTGTCTGTATCTTCTGTTCTGTATTATTGGTCTTCATATCTGTTTTGGTGCCAATACCATGCCATTTTTGTTACTATGGCTCTAGAGTATAACTTAAGGTCTGGTATTGTGATGCCTCCTGTTTCACTCTTCTTGCTAAGGATTGCTTTGGCTATTCTGGGCCTCTTATTTTTCTAAATGAGTTTCAAGATTGCTTTTTCTAGTTCTATGAAGAAGATCATTGGGATTTTAATATGAATTTCATTAAATCTGTATAATGTTTTTGGTAGTATGGCCATTTTGACAATGTTAATTCTGCCTATCCAAGAGTATGGGAGATATTTTCATCTTGTAAGGTCTTCTTCAATTAGTTTCTTTAGTGTTCTGTAGTTTTCATTGTAGAGGTCTTTCACTCTTTTGTTAGATTGATTCACAATTTTTTTTTGAGGCTATTGTGTATGGGGTAGATTTCCTATGCCCCCACCTCTTAAAGGTACCATTATCTCCTAGTAGTACCACAGGGTGGCAATCAAATCTCTAACATGTGGCTTATAGGGGACAACTAAGATCTAGACTATAACAAGAAGTGAGATTCAACTTAGGCCATCAAGTTGAGGTAGTATAGGTAGGCAAAAAGGAAGGAAGATGGCATTTCAGTTGAATAGAAGAGTAAAAGCAAAGACCTTAGGTTTGAAAATGATTACTGTTTAGCCTGCTATGGACAGAACATTCCAAATTGAAGAAAATTAAGCAATGTCTAACCCCCACTGCCCCTTCCCTCTACCTCTTCTATCCCTCCCCCTGCTCCCTCCCTGTCCCCTCTGTCCCTTTCTCCCTCTCCCAATCCTCTCCCTCTCTGTGACTTTTAGTAAATTAGTAAACTTCATTTTTTTTCCAGTGGGTTTTAGATTTACAGCAAAATTGAACTGAAGCACAGAGTTCCTAAACATATATACCTTCCAACACTATTGACATCTTACCACATCTGCTAAAATTAAGGACTTGTATTAACACATCATTACACAAAGTCTGCAGATTAAATTAGGGTTTATTCTCGGTGTTTTGCTTTCTATGGGTTTAACAAATGGTTAATGACATGTAGTATCATACAGGATGGTTTCACTGTCTCCAGTATTCTCCCTACTTTCAACCCCTGGTAACCAGTGATCTTTTAAATGCCTCCATGGTTTCCAGAATGATATCTAGTTAAACTCATACAATATTCAGCCTCTTTCATGTAGTAATATGCATTTACATTTTTTCCATGTCTTTTTATAGCTTGATGAATCATTGTTTTCTTATCACTGAATTATATTTCATTGTGTGGATGTACCACAGGTTATTAATCTGTTCACCCTTTAGTTGGATTTTGTTTTTTGATCAATTCTGATGATCCCTGTGTTTTAATTGGTATATTTAGTCCATTGAGGTCTAAAATGATGTTGATATATTGTATTAATATCTACTATACTTATGACTCTTTTCTTTTCATTGCTCTTGTTTTTTGTTCCTGTTTTTCTCTCCCACACTTTTTTTTTGCCTTTTATGGTTTAATTTAGCATTGTACATGATGTTATTTTCTCTTCTTCCTTTGCATATTGTTTATACTTCTGTTTAAAACCTTTTTTCAATGACTTCCCTAGAGTTTTTATAATAAATATAATGCAAGTCTACTTTCGAACAACACTATACTACTTAGGTAGTACAAGTATTTTGATAGCAAAATATTTTAAAATCTTCCTCCTGTCCCTGTATCATTGCTGCCATAATTTAATTTATGCATATGCACAAATAAGCATCTGTCTTTTTCTATATGTAGTCGAAATATTTGTTATTATTTTGAACACTTATCTGTTAGTTCAATTAAGAAAAATTGTTATTCATCTCTTCATTCTCTTAATATCCTTCTTTTTTAAAAAATAAATTTAACTTTATTTATTTATTTATGTATGTATGTATGTATGTGTGCTGAGGATTGAAACCAGGGCCTCACCCATGCTAGGGCAGTGCTCTACAACTGAGCCACAACCCTGGCCCCTAATGCCCTTCTTTCTTTCCATTATAGAGCTAAGTTTCTGGCCTATATAATTTTCTTTCTCTCTGAAGAAATTTTCAATGACTTTCAAGTCAGGTCTACTGGCAACAAATTCCTTCAAGCTTTGATTATCTGAGAAAATCTTTATTCCATTTGTACTTTTGGATAATAATTTCACCATGAGAAGAATTCTAGGTTCATAGTGTCTTTCTCTGTATTTCACTCCACTCTTCTTGCTTGCATGGTTTCTGGGTAGAAAGTGGGTATAATTTGTATCTCTGATCCTCTGTAAATAAGGTGTTTTTCCTCTGGTTTCTTTCAGGAATATTTTTAAAATCTTCTCTTTTCTTTAGTTGGAAAATTACATACTAAGATGTATTGTTTTGTTTGTTTGTTTGTTCACTTGTATTTATTCTAGTTGGTCTTCCCTGAGCTTCCTGGATCTATGGTTTGATATGTGGCATTAATTGGGGAATAGTATGTCATTATTGTTTCAAATATTTCTTGGGTTCCTTTCCTTTCTTCTTTGTTTTTTTTTTTTCAGTCTTTGCTTTTTAGTTTGAGGGGTTTCTATTGCTATATCTTCAAGCTCAGAAATTCTTTCCTCAGCTATGTCCCATCTACTAATAAGCTCATTAAAAGCAATCTTCATTTCTATTACAGTGTTTTTGATCTCTAGTATTTCTTCTTGTTTTTTCCCTTAGGATTTTCCTCTGTCTGCACACCTATTCTTGAGTACTATATACTTTATCTATTAGTACACTTAGCACATTAATCATAGCTGTTTTAAATTCCCTATTTGATATTCCCAACATTCCTGCTATGTTTGGTTCTGATGTTTACTCTTGTCTTTATAAAATGTTTTTGTGATTTTTAGTATGTCCTGTAAATTTATCTTTATAACTGGACATGATGTACTTGGTCAAAGTAACTGGTAAGTAAACCTTTAGTAATGTAATAGTAAGGTATGAATGGAGGTAAAGTGTTCTATAGTCTTATATTACATTTCAGTCTGTTAGTGATTGTATGCATCTGAACTGTAAATTTCATCAGTGCTCCTTGGCCCACTCCTTCTATCCCTTAAGTGGAACAGAATGTCTAAAGGAGGATGGAGTTGGGCATTTTCCCCTTCCCTTAGGTGAGTCAGTCTCTGAGAAAAATCCAGCATGATAAAATAATTTTTCCTGAAGGTAGACCTTGTTAAGAACAGAATGCTCTGGAGTATTTAAAAACGGGATATTTTCTCTCTTCCTGCCAGAAGCATGAAGAGATTTTTCTCTAACACTATATCCACTGTGAGGGTCTGAACGAGCTCCTGGAGATAAAACACATAAAAGCATGGGGCTCCCCCCATAATTGGTCCATCTAGTTTTTTTTTGTGAGGGGTGCCAGAAATTGAACTTAGGGGCACTCGACCACTGAGCCATATCCCCAGCCCTATTTTGTATTTTATTTAGAGACAGGGTCTCACTGAATTGCTTACTTCCTTGCCTTTGCTGAAGCTGGCTGTGAACTTGAAATTCTCCTGCCTCAGCCTCCTGAGCTACTGGGATTAAAGGTGTATGCCATCACAGCTGGCTCCTATAGTTTTTAACTCTTATATTTGTTCATGCTGAGTCTCTACCAATTTGTCAATTATAGTTAAGGTTTTCCTCTCCCAGTACTGGTTTCCACTGAAGTTTTTGTTTGTGAGTTTCTGCTCCAGTAAGTTGTGATTCTCTGTATCTACCTGACTGACTCTCTAATTTGGGGGGCATCAGTTTACCCTGTGACCTCACTTCTCTGATGAATCAAAGAGGGGATATTGATTTTTTTAACTGTGTTTGGATTTTTTACCTGTTAGGATGCAGCAGATTTATTTATTTATCTATTTTTGCAGGACAGGGAGAGTGGTGGTTTGACCTAGCTAGGTTTTCGTGCAGGCCAGGCAAGTGCTCCACCACTGAGCCACATCCCCAGTCCTTTTTATTTCGTTTTATTTTCAGACAGGAGCTCATTAAGTTCCCTGTGCTAGCCTTAAATTTGTAATCCCCATGCCTCAACCTCCAGAGTTTCTGGGATTACAGGCATGCAGCACTGCACACAGCTTCTGGAGTGATGGTTTCTAAGCTCCTCACATGCCAAACCAGAAACTGGAAGATTAAGCAATAATTTGAAATATGGTGCTTCACTGATGAAATACCATTTAAGCTGAAGAATGAATGGGAGTTAACTAGAGTCTGATAAGAGAGGAGCTGTTTGGTAGAAGGAAGATGTCAGGGAGCAGAAATATCCCAGCATGACCAGATAATGCATCATCCAAGTCAGGGAGTCTTGAAAACAAAAGGAGGAACTCCTAATGATTATGGTAGTGGAACAGGACAGACCAGACCTTTCCTGGGCAATATGGGATGTATGATCACCCTACATTTGGGGAGCTATAAGAAACCAGAATGAAGAAAGTGAAGTGTGATTGGGTGTTTGAGAGTTGTAGCTGGTTGTTACTTGTAATCAGATGGCCTTGAGAAGCTACTTAAAAGTTTAAGCAAGGAGATGAAAATATCAAGCTCACAATTTGAAAATATGGATAGGGTAAGTGAAATAACAAGGTGAACACATTAGTTAAGAGGCGAATATGGCTTTGATCAGGATGGTGGTAGCAGTGGAGATAGGATTTTGAGATACATAGTCTTAGTGATGAACTGATTATAGAGATGAAATGAGAGGGGGGTGTTAAGAAGCATTGTAGGGTTTTTTTCCTAGAACTGATTAGACCATTTTTTTTTTTTTTGGCAGGGTCGGGGGGTTACTGAGGATTGAATTCAGGGGCAATCAACCACTGAGCCACATTGCCAGCCCTATTTTGTATTTTTATTTAAAGATATGGTCTCCCGGGGCTGGCGATGTGGCTCAAGCGGTAGCGCGCTCGCCTAGCGTGCGTGCGGCCCGGGTTCGATCCTCAGCACCACATACAAACGAAGATGTTGTGTCCCCCGAGAACTAAGAAAAAATAAATAAATGTTAAAATTCTCTCTCTCTCTGTCCCCCCCCCCTCTCTCTCTCTCTCTCTTTAAAAAAAAAAAAAAAGATACGGTCTCCCTTTGTTGCTTAGCGCCTTGCTTTTGCTGAGGCTGGCTTTGAACTTGCAATCCTCCTGTCTCAGCCTCCTGAGCTGCTAGGATTACAGGCGTGTGCCACCATGCCTCCTGGCTCAATTAGATAAATTTATGCCAAGGTAACCAGCACCCCAGTAGAGTAGGTTCCTGCTAGGAGGTGTAAGTTGCCTGGGAAAATAAAAAGCCTGGAAAAATCAGTAAGAAATAAAGACAAAGCCAGAGATTAGATTTAGAAAGCAGGGCATCTGATGGTTCTTCCAGCTCTGATAGGAACTGGAGCTGAACAACTGAAAAAGACCCCAATTCCTTATTTAAGGGGAAGTACATCAAAGTCAGGGATATGGTTTCAGTGTGGAAGGGTGCCGCAGTCTGGCTGGGCACAAGATCATGAGCCACCGCACAGCTTTGTAGATTCAAACAGCAATTCTTTATTCCCGAACTCACACCGGCCTCTACACACGTTCTGGGGAAATCCCAGTTCTGCCACACAATTCACGTCCCAAAATACTTTTTTTCAATTCCACGAGAACTCAACGAGAACTCAACGGGAACTCAGGCAGCAGGATACGCCCTATTCCCAGCAGCAATAACCTTAAACCTGGAACTTCCTTAAACCCAGATTGTCTTAAACCGGAATGCCTTAAACCCAAATTATCCTAAACCAGGATACTTCCTAAAACCTGGAGGATACACCCTAAACCTGGATCCACCCTCGTCCTTGAGCAGGGTCACCTTTCTCAAACACACATGCAATGTCACAACGAATTTCCAAGGCAAGTCCATTTAACATGGGGTATGCTGGCAAGGAAATTTCGATGCGTCATTCCTATTTGGCAATGGCCCTCAGCATCTCCCCCCTTCTGATTAATTAAACAACAAGCAATGTGGCTTAAGGACCGTGCCTGGTAGGTTGTCCAATTCAACATATGGTTCTTACCCGTCATGGGAAAACTGACCTCTAGGCGTCAGCCTCCTGTCTTAGGTTGATACCACTGCAATTGGATCAACCCGTCACTGACTACCCGTCCAGCATTCAGCTATACTTGTGGATAGGCCTATGCACCAGTGGGGGGGTGAGGTTCTTTGCCTCACCTCTGTTGGCCCCCAAATTTTAGACCATCACTAGTAGAAGGGAGGAGAATACAGAAATGCCACGACACCAAGCCAATTGACGGCTCCTTTGGAAAAATTGCATCACTGGTGACACCATCAGCAAAGATATGCCAGCACTACCACAATTAACATGGGGTACACTGGCAAGGAAATTTTGATGCGTCATTCCTATTTGGCAATGGCCCTCAGCAGAAGGGGTCTTGTTTCAATATAGCAGGGATCTTGTAGTAAACAGGTTGTTTGGTGCTTGGCAGGTTTTGCCCATTTCTGGGCTACTGTATTTGATCTTAAGGTTGTGAGTTAAGGCAGGGTTCCAGCATGATCTGGGCTTTCTCAAACCAGGGAATTCCACCCATGAGTTCCCAGAAAAGCAGCTTCCCTGCCTTTGTTGGCTCAAACAAACCCATAATTCATATATTGTTTCCAATAGACCGTGATATCGTTCACGGATTTAGGGAGGAATGAAAGAGGACCAGGTTTAGAGAGGACAGGATGTGATGTGTGGAGATGCTTTAGTGAGATATTGTTGTTGAAGATCTGGAGCTCAGAGAAGAAAAAAGACATATCCTGGAAGGCATGAATTTGCAGATGGTAAATAAAACCACTGAGAATAGAAAAGGGTCTAATATGGAGCCTTAAGGTTCATTTAGATACTGGGACAAAGGGAAGGTCCCAAAGGAAAAATGCAAAGAAGTAGCAGGTGAGGGAAGAAAAATAGAGACTATGATATCATCAATGCAAAGGGAAGAAACTATTTTAAATAGGAAGAAGTGGGAAACAGTGTAAAATAAAATACTGTTGACAGATAAATGAGAATTGACATGCAGTTATGGTTTGGCTCTGGAATGTCCCCCAATGACTCATGTATCGAAGGCTTGGTCCTCAATGCAGCTGACCTCAGGTAAGGCTTTTGGGAAGTGATTGGTTGGATCATGAGGGCTGTGACATCATCACTGTTCATTGATAGCTGAATACTACTGGAAGGTGGTAGAAACTGTAGGTAGTAGGACATGGTCGGAGGAAGTAGGCCACTGGGAATATGTATGCCCTGGAATTTATTTCTTGTCCTTGATTCTTTCTTGACCCCTGCTCCCGACCCCCCTTCCTAGCTGCTATAGGCTGAGAAAAAACCTTCTTCCATATGCCCCTTTACCATGATGTTCTGCCTCACCTCAGTCCCAAAGCAAGGAGCCCACTGACCATGGACTTCTGAAACTGGGCCAAAATAAATCTATTGTCCTAAGTGATTTTCCTCAGAATGAAAAGCTAATACAAATGCCCACTAGATTTAGTGACAGAGAGGCCTTTTGTAAACATATTTTTTTCTAATTTCAAAGGATCTTATTTCTTACTACAAAGCATTTGAATAAAATAAAAAAATAAAAATTAAAAAGAAATAGCTAATTTTACAATTATTTTAAAATTTCAAATATTTAATATTTTCAATGTTATTTATTTTTCTTCATTTATAAAGAAATGTGATATTTTAATGGTCAGATATCCTGAGTTAAATAAATTCATCCTTATAGTAATTATTTTGGGGATTTTTATATCATATAATCCTAAACTCTGTGGTTGGCTACCAAAAAGGCATGCTTTATAGGAGTGCTAATTCTTTAACGACTGACATAATTGTTCACCCATTGTAGGCCCAACACCTCTGCACCTGGCTGCACAGGCTTGCTCATTAGAAACAACCGTCTGTCTACTCTGTTTCAAAGCTGATTACACACTTTCTGAAAAAAGAGGATGGATGCCGATTCACTTTGCTGCTTTCTATGACAACATCTGCATCATCATTGTCCTTTATAGGAAGGATCCTACTTTGCTAGAAGCTGAGGCTACAGCTGAGTAAGTTTTAAGCATTCATAAGAATATAAATTTCTGCTTTTTTCACACACTGACAATATAATACATGATTGATATGGGTGATTTGAAACATAGACAAAGCTAACTCTGAAGTCCTTTCTGATCTGATCACTGTCTTTTTCTCCTACCACTTATCTTTAGAATTTAAAAAGATCTTCTATCAACTTATGTATGCTTTCTGGATGAATAAGGACTGAGCCCTAGGGAGATTTTCCTACCTTGTCCTAATAATATGGTTCCACAAATTCATTGATCAGGTTAACTACTTAGTGCCCTGGAGGAAGTCTGAGACTAGGCATTAGAACACTGTTCTAAATTGGACCTTCTGCAACCATGAGGTAGCCCTTGACTCCTCATGAAAAGGGCAGGGGGATATCTAGTAGTATATGGAAGATAAATACAGTGAAAAAAAAGAATACTTTGAAATAATAAAACATCCCAATCTTTTGTTTCATAATTTAGCTGAGAATCAATGTTTAGGGTGGCGGCATAACTTCTTCTGAAGGTACATTCTTGTCTAGGAATCTAAAAAACAAGTTAGTATTTTGAATCTCTGAACCTTTTTAAAGTATATTTCATTCATGTTTTTCTATGTCTTCCTAGGTCTAGCCAGTCCATTATTATTCAGTGGCCTCAGGCTAGCATACTGGTTTGACAGTTATAAGGGCACTGGCTTCCTCTTGTTGCTCCTTCACCTAAGACTTCCATGTACACAATGACAATTCCACTTCCATTATTGCCTACATTTTAGCCAAGAGAAGAGAGAAAGAGGAAAAGTATCGGCACATTCCTTTCTCTTTAGGGAGTGGCCCATGTAACTTCCATTAATGTTTTGTTGACCAAACATGGTCATATGGTCATACCTATCTATAAAGGAGGTTGGGATGTAATACTGGGCTGGACAGCCATGTGTACAATCAAAAGATCTTTACTATCTAAAAAGCATTGATGGATTTTTCATAAAAGCTGTTACTTTCTGCTACAATGAGAAAGTTGGGATTTGAAAACTGGAAATGAAGTATGAAGAAATGGCATAACTACAAACTGAGCTTTAGGTTCATCATTTGTGAAATGTGCTAAAAATACTTGACTTCCTTTTCCCTTCACTCAAGAATTGTTGAAAGGAGGAGAAAGGATAGTTTATTCTAAGAACTTTGTGCATCATAAACTTTTAAATAAACTCTAAGACTTGATATATATGTTGGGAAGGAGGACAGGGGCTAATACTAAGGACAATTAGTGGAGGCAAACTGTTTGCATGTGGAATATACAGGATGAGAATTCCTAAGGAAGAGAAAGAAGGTGTTGGTGTAAATCAGAGTGCCTCCAACAGCACTTGGAATAGCTTAACAAAAATGAAATATGACACTATAAGTGTGCTTAAATATTATTCTAATGCATTCCTTGATTTTTAGGAATCAGTGTACTCCATTGCTACTTGCTGCTACTTCAGGAGCACTGGAAACTATTCAATATCTGTTTTCTCTTGGTGCTAACTGGAGAAAAACAGATATTAAAGGAAATAATATAATTCATTTATCAGTGCTAACCTTTCACACAGAAGTACTCAAATATATAATAGAATTAAATATTCCTGAACTTCCAGTTTGGAGAACTTTAGTAGGTGAGTATAGAATATATAATTTCTTTGTAAATAAATGTTCTAGTTATTTGGCTTAATTATTGATATTTACACAGAAATGGGTCAAATAAAATGATACATATATCATATCTTATATGTTTAAAATAATGAAATAAAACAAATTAAAATCAGAAATAAAAATGCAAATGATAATGATCTATACTTTTCTATGCTAAAGTAGTTTTATTTCTAAATTAAAGATCTGTATCCCCAAAAGACTATATTTTACACAATTATTTTTATTTTACAAAGTTCTCAGAAATCAAACCACCCTCTCCTCCATCCAAAAAGTGAATTTTTTTAAAAATGGAGGAAAATAAAATTTAAGTGGAAAAGGCTGCTTCTAATTTTTTCCTTAATGCTTAATTTAGAGACAAATTCAGCACACTTTTCATATTTTGGTAAATATTTTATGAAAACTTATGTTTGGAGAAATTTCCCCAAATTTGTAGTCCATCTAGACAGAAATATTATAAGAGAAAGTGTTACTACACCAATGCAATGTATACATATAATTTTACTCCTTCTCAAGACCCCAGTAAAATTATATGAAGATTAAATAATAATACCACCACTGGTAGCAGAAAAGTATTCAAGGAAAAATAAGAAAAGATACAGCAGTAGTAAAGTGTTAAGATGATGGAAACATGTGCAAGTCTTAGGACTTAGCTGGCTAGAGAAAATCATTGCAAGTCAATGATGGAAAAGCAGAGAACCTCTAGAACTTACACCAGTTCCTCAAAAGACTTAAGAAACAGCAGTGCTAGTCAGAAGTGCTCTCCTTATAGCCTAACCAGGAAAGACCCAAAGATACTGAGGCTAGATTCTCCATGAGGAACAGAAGGGGAAAGGACCTGGGAAACTGAGAGTCTGACCCAAGAGAGAAGCAAATTTAACTTCATGGGTGATAGTAAAGGCTGAAGTTCCAGAATGGAACTGTGCATCCCGCCCTAGAGGGAAAAAGCAGGAGGAATTTGTCAATAGGTAGAAACAATTCTAAGAAAATGAAATAAGGAAATTATTACCTACACTGAGAGATAATAAAAGTGAGAAATGAAAGACAATTATGCTACACTATAACACTCTTCTATGAATAGCATTTATATAGGCATCTTAATGAAGTGCTGAATATTGATTTCATTAAAAGCTATAAATATGATCAAAGGGAAGAAAGAGGAAATGGCAATGCAGTGTTGAAAGAGTTTGTTTCCCTTTTTTCATAAAACATTTGGTAAATAATATCTAAAATTGATATAGCAAAATGTTGCAGTGTGTGGAAATAAGTAGAAATATGGAGATGTGTAAAGAGCAGAAGGTGTTGGGAAGAAATCAAAGTGGTTATATTTGGAGATATGAACTCCCCTCCCCCCCGGAAAAAAAAAAAAACACAAGGAAGGTAAGGCCACAAAAAATATTTTGTTACAGGCCTTTTAGTAACATTTACCTATAAATCATGAGTATGAAATAAAAACACATTAAAGCAAAAATAAAATAATTGGACAGTAAGGCCTGATTTTTTCCCCCAATACTTTATATATCTTTAGTGGGACAAATACATTTACGATTTTCAACTCTATTTCCTTGGTTTCAGAAGTCTGAATATCTGGTTTCAAAACTAGCTTAGTACCAATTTTAGAATTTTCTGGGTAACAGGAACATATTCCAAGTATATCAACCCCAAGAGATGCTGGAAAAGTTTTCAGTGTTTATTTATATGCATATATATCATTATATATCATTCTTTTATTATTTATTTATTTATTTGTGGTGCTGGGGATTGAACCCAGGGCCTTATGCATGTGAGGCAAGTACTTTACCAACTGAGCTATATCCCCAGCCCTCTCATTCTTTTTAGAGAGAGGACTATCTTGTTATTTTTAATAGACTAAACCATTGCAAATACCTACCGTAATAGCAGGAAGTTTGGCTCCTAACAAGAACAGCTTAATGACAAAAAAATAAAATACCTCAAAATATCATGGCCACTGCTTCCTGCAACCATTGTTTAGAAGTCTTGATAATGAAGGAACAGAACAATAAACATGAACATCTGGCTTGTTGCTTTGCCTTGAGTTCTGCAACAGCTCTTCCACCTTATACTAGCCTGCTGCAGTCTGGCTGGGCACAAAATAACCGAGCCACCACACAGCCTTGTAGATTCAAACAGCAACTCTTTATTCCCGAACTCTCACCGGCGCTCTACATGCACTTTTTGGGAAAATATACTCCCTCCACCAATACAATCAGAACCCTGCGAGAACTCAACTCGAACTCTAAAGGAGCGGGCGCCTGAGGCAGCAGGATACCCCTAATCCTGGAGACACCCTATTCCAGCAGGATCCACCCTAAACCTGGAGCCGCCCTAATCCCTGAGCAGGGTCATCTTTCAAACCAAAATGCCATGCGTCATTCCTACTTGGCTATGGCTCTAAGCCTTTTCCCCTATGGGTAAAAGAGAATTAGTTAGTTTATTAGAAGTCTCCAGGATTAGTCCTTGGAGTGGAAGCTGAATTTCAAAACAGTTCCATGAGTGAACTAACCGAAGTTGTACCATCATAGATTTGGTAGTAGAATGGGTAGATAAAGAGATAGAGAAAGGATATGTCTGTAGATATTTCTCACACCTTATTTTGTTAGATTTCTGTTGATGTAACAAATACTTGAGATAATCAATTTAGGAAGAGGACAGTTTATTCTGGCTCACAGTTTTAGAGGTCCATGATTGGCTGGCCCCATTGCTTTTAGGCCTGTGCAGGAAAGTAAATACATCATGGCAAGAGCTATGGCAGAGGAAGCCCATTTACCTTATAGCTGAGTGAGGAAAAAAGAGGAAGAAAAAGGGACATTCAAAGGTACGTCCTCAATGATCTGTTTTACTGGGCCCCACCTCTTCAAGGTTATACCACTTCCCAATAGCAAGCAATGAGCTAGGGACTAAGCCTTTAACACATGGACCTTTGGGAGACATTTCAGATACAAACTTTTAGCACCTCACAGAGAGAGGGCTATGCCTAGAGGAGAAATTAATGCATGCAGTTGTTGGTCACCAGTTGATCTTAACCCTTGGGTTAGCTCTGCTTATATGGAAACAGAATGAATCATTTCACTATCTCTTATGTGAATTACAGCTTGTGTTTTTTTGTTGAATACTTACCAGAAATGTTGCAGTGTGAAAGTTTTAAACGAAGGATGATGGCCGTCATGTCCTTAGAAGTAATTTGCTTAGCAAACGATTGCTACTGGAAATGTATTTTGGATGCAGGTAATGCAAAATCAATTAACTATATTTTTCTTATGTTATTTTAAGTAGAGCTCTATCATATTTAGGTCAACCACTTTTTAAAAATATATTTGAGGGGGTGGTTCTGGCAACTGAACTCAGGACCTTGTATATGTAAAGCATACCTTCTACTTTGAGCTGTACCCCTAGCCCTAATATATTTTTAAATTGTAAAAGAATCTTTTTAATTGGATATAAGATTTTCCCTGTTTTTTCCAAAGATACAATACTTTATTTTATTTATTTGTTTTATTTTCCATGTGGAAGTTGCACAGGATTCAAAACTATATAAATTTTACAGAAATTCTATTTCTCTAAAAGTTCACAAACTTAAAAACTCATAATAAATTACTTATCATACTACTCTTATATTTAGAATTTATCCCAATTCTGTCACAGAATTTATTTTTAAAATTATAATAGCAGAGCAAGTGTTAGGCTGGATTTGTAACTATCTGTGCATTTAGAATTAAAATTAATTTCTTAGTCTTTCTAGCCTGGTTCCCTCATTAATACAATGGTTTAATGTCCTAAGTTCTTTTGAGAACAATACTGTCCAATATAACTTCCTGAAATGATGAAAAAAGCCCTATTTGTCCTGTTGGATATGGTAGGCATTACCCTAATGTGGATATTGAACACAGATAAAATGCTCTGTAAGCATTATTGGATCAATAAACTAAAATTATTTAATTATAGACAGTCACCTAAGAGCATGTAAAAAACAGTTTTTTTGTCCAAAAAAAAGTTAACCATAGACTTAAGTAATAAAGGATGTTTCATTTCAGGTAGCTAAACATATAAATAAAGCCCTAATTATACATATCATATTTTCTAGCTCTTTGTGTATGTTCTACAAGGTGCTATCTTTTTATTTCATATTGAACTGACGTAACAAGCATCCAACTGAAGCCAGATTCTTTATTTTCACCATGCCAAATAATTTCCAATAATGAGGCTAATGTTGAATTTTACTAGATTCTGCACTTTTTGTTTTTTGCTAATTGGTATAAAATATAAAAGTATCTTTAAATACTCACACAAAATTGATGCAATAACCAAAGCTGAACTCTACTATGTGAAAGCTCAAAAATTTATCAATGATTGTAAGCCAAAGTACAGTGTTTTATAGACAAATGTTTTAAAATGTATGATTGTGTGTTATGAATAATGAGAGTTGCCTATACTAGGGATAAGAAAGAAAAGTATATTCATGTAATTTCAAATTATTGTTTTATATCTCATAGAATTATTTGCTAATGATTTATATTGCAGTGCCCATAAACATCATTTAAATCTTGTCAAGATAAATTGACTTCAAATAATTTGTGCTTTTTTGTTTTGGTCTTTTCTTTTCAGGCACCATTCCTGCCTTAACCAACCTATTAAAAATTCCCAAAATAAAATTACAATGCAAAACTGTTGGGTTATTGAGTAATATTTCAACTCACCTAAGTGTAGTGAATGCTTTGGTAGAAGCAGGAGGCATCCCAGCTTTGATTAACCTTCTGCTTTCTGATGAACCTGAACTACACTCTCGCTGTGCTGTCATTCTGTATGATATCGCTCAATCTGCAGACAAGAATGCCATTGCCAAAAATGTAAGCTCTTTTCACAGAACATCACTGTGTGTGTGTGTGTGTGTGTGTGTGTGTGTGTGTGTGTGTGTTGCTGGGGATTGAACCAGGGCCTCATGCATGCCATACAAATTCTATTACTGAGCTGTATATCCCCTGTTCTCATAGAACATTCTTGTCTCATAGTAATTCCTTAATATACAAGCTAGAACAAACATGAATTGGGGGGGAGTATACTATGTATACAACCAGAGATATGAAAAATTGAGCTCTATATATGTAATAAGAGTTGTGATGCATTCTGTTGTTATATATAAATAAAAAAAGAAAGAAAAAAAGAAGCTAGAATGAGAAAGAGACCCAAGTTGATGGAGGAATGAGAGGGAACTTGGGGAAAAATATTTCACTAAGAAGTTGACCTAAATTAGGGGTGTTTTTTCATATGTTCATATATACTGATTGTTTCTTGCTGTTTATAAGAAGATATTAGAAGAAGCACGACCATTCTAGCTATCTCTATCTGGCTGAGAAATGGAGTCTAATTGTGTACCAAAAAGAATGAATTAGAAGAAAATTATTTTTTTGGTGAACTCCAAGCAATCTTTTTCATGCTGTATTTCTTCAAATTCTGCTTTATTATGTCTGACAACATTATTTTATTAAGATCTTTTGATAGATATTTATAAGTGCAGTTCCTTTATATAATTTTCTTTGGTTTTATATAGTTGCTTCTTCATTATGGATTGAGTCTTTTGCAATATAAAATGTACATTTTTCTCAAGCTTAATACTTTTACCTTAAATTCTACCTGTGCAAAATTATGTTTGTGTTCTATTTTCTTTGTGCTCATATTTAATCTGCTTTTGCTCATGCTTTTATTGTTATTTTTTTGGAATAATTTTAGCTACAAGTGTTTGTTACCAATCATTTGTCAATATATTAGCAATAATAGAGACATCCAGGCCTACCTCCAGGTTAGTCAGTCTTATTCACTTAGATCTCACAATGTTTCACTGGTAATTTGACAGAATTAGAATAAATTTGTCTCTTCTATGCAGTATACATAGGTTGTGCTTTGTCATTAACTTTTTATTGAGTTAGTCACTTACCTGTATTGATGTGTATGTTTCATTTTAGTTCTGTCATAATATTGTATTATTCTATTTTTTCATATGTTCTTTAAATTTTCTACTATTTTGTGCTATTCTCCCTTACCTCTTTTTCTTTATTCTTATGTGAAGTTCAGGACTTACACATCAAAATTAGTTACTCCTTATTTCTTATACTTGGTATATCTTTTTAACATATACATTTGCATTCTTTCATTTTGGAAATGTTTCTATGAACTCATATCTTTAACTTTTTTGTGGTATTATTTTAGTACATTCATAAAAAAATATTTATTGATACTATTCCAGATGCTAGGGTTATAGAAGTGAATAAAATAGATACAATCACAGCTTCTATATAGTTTTTATCCTAGTTGATGGTTACAAGACAACAAACAAAACAAATAAGCCAAATATATAGTATGGTAAGAAGGAAAATAAAGTAAGAAAAGGGGGGAGAAGAAGTCTGGTGAAAAACAGACATTTTCCAGTATTGATCAGGGATTGGTTTCAGGACCTGTGCAGATACCAAAATCCCCAGATGTTCAAGTCCCTTATATAAAATGGCATAGTATTTGTATATAACTAATGCACATCCTCCTGCATACTTTAAATAATTTCTAGTTTGCTTAAACCGCCTTATATACAATGTAAATACTATGGAAATAGTTGCCATGCTGTATTGTGTAGGGGATAATGACAAGAAAAAAATTGGTATTCAGAACAGATACGTCTTTTTCCCATTTTTTAAAATTCATAATCAGTTGAATCCACAGATGTGGAACCTGGGGGTATGAAGATCTGATGAAGAAGTTAACATTTGAGTATAGTCCTGAAGTAAATGAGGAAGTGTTTTCATATGTTTTTCTATTGATAAGTGCATGCTAGGCAGAGGAAATAAGAGTAATGAAGTAAATAAATAAATGAAGTAAGATTGTGCCTGGCATGTTTGAGGAATAGCAAATCATAAAAGCAGCCTAAATTTAGCTGATCCAGAGTCTGTACTTTGCACTGGTGCTTAAAAAGTGCTGTTTTTCAGAAGGCCACCAGGAAGGTGAACCGCCATCTTGAGGCAGCTATGCTGCAGCTGCTGTGGAGCTGGGAAATCACAGCAAACCCTGCAACACCATCCCACCATGGGGCTGTCATGCAGCCTAGGGTATACCTAGAAGAATGTGAGTGAAACAAGCACAGAGATTTTACCCAGGGAGATTCAAGTTGGAAGCAAAGGGGAATACAAACTTGCTTCTTCTTTGAGTCTGGTGGATCACATGACCTACTGAAGAAGTCAGGAATCTGAACAGGCAGGTGTGAATACACTCAGGGACTAAGCCTAGAAAGGATGTGCTCCTGGAGTATTGGCTCCTCTGAGATCTAAATTCCTAATAGAGATTGGCAACTGCCATACCCTAGGGGTGTGTTGATCTACTCTCCAGAGCAGACATCACCCCCAAAAGCCCCTAAGGCCTGATGAGAACTAAGTCCCACACATTGTAACTCCCCTCATAGAACTCTGCAGCAGTCCTACCCTTAGAGTGCATCATTTGGTCTGTGCAGACAACACTCCAAGTGATAGTACTTCTCATTCCATCCTACCTCATACTGGTAAGAAGAGAAGCTGTGACTTATTCAACCAGCTTTAATTTTAGGCCACTCCAACTGGCAGCTCAGTACACAAAAAGAGCAAGGTGTTTACCCCCCCCCCCCCCCCGCCCTTGCTCTTATTCTCAGTACACAGATCAAGAAGAAATGGAAGGACAGTCAAGACATAGATGGTAACCATCCATTCTCATCAACTATTTTGACCACCTCAGTGGAAATGATTCCTTCATTTCTCATTAAGAATCTTTTCCTTATATGTTCTTATGTTTCTTTTTTGTTTAGTTATTTTTGTCTTGAGTTGCCTTTTGAGGATTAGGCTTTTAATTTGTATATTTTGGTTTTGCTTTGTATTGAATTCATTTGTTTCTCATGTTTCTCTTTCTCTCCTTCTGCTAATGACCAAATTCTATTGTTTCTCTTATTTTTTCTCCTCCATTATAATTGTCAACTGATACATCTCTTCTTCATTTCCGTGGTTCATGTTTTGAAATTATCTTTTCTACCTCCCTATTACATTTCTTTTATCTTAATTAACTGTATTCTTACCATCATTTATAATTGTCACCTGCTGCTTATTTTAAATCCAAATATAGTTTATTGTTTTTGTTTTTACTGTTGACAATTACTGATGAATCCTGTTTATTTATTTATTTATTTATTTATTTATTTATTGTGTGTGTGTGTGTGTGTGTGTGTGTGTGTTGTATGTGAATTAATGTTGTTGTAGTAGAAACTGGATATTTACTTTAATGCTGTATATCGTTTGTATCAGTTGTTATCATTGTCTGCTTCCACCCTATTCTGTGAGGTACTAAACTTAAAGGAATGCTGTAAGTTCACAGGGTAGAGACTGTGGTTGAATTAAACTGACAAGGTACAAAAGACAGTGTACCTTGCTCCACACACAAATTAATGATGTTCTGTTTTTAACTATACAAAGAATAGAGAAAAACTCAAACTAATGACCAGGCCTCAAGTGGAAATGGCTCAGGGTGGGGCCACCAGGTTCCACCCACTGCAGCAAAAATAGAATTAACACAAGGCTGGAGGAAACCACACCTACAAAGAGGTCTCAATCTAGATATTTCTAGGATCTTTTGGTAAGTGAAAGACTGTGCCCTGCAAAGGACCACACATGAGAGTGGAAGAGAAATCCCTCCCAACAGATGCATAAAATCCAACACAGGTATAAAAAAATATTTTAAAAAGAAATTCCAATAATTTCTAAGTTCATATTTCACCAGAAATTGACTCAAAGATATTGAAGTGGATAAAATATCAGATAAAGAATTCAAAAGAATCATTATTATTAAAATGATCAATGAATTCCAAGAGAACATGGAAATGAATTAAGGAAGTCAGTACAAGATATGAATGAGAAATTCAGTAAGGAGATAAAAATACTGAAAAAGAATGAAACAGAAAACTTAGAAATGAAAGATACAATAAATCAAGTAAAATGTTCAGTTGAAAGTCACTTTAATAGAGTAGACCAAGCTGAAGACAGAATCTCAGAGCTAGAAGAAAAAGTGGCTGGCCTTGAACATTCAGCATTAAAGAAAATAGTAATGTTCAAAAGATAATGTTCAAAATAGTAATGTTCAAAAGATACAAGAACTCTCAGGGGAAACATTGAGAGACCAAATATAACAATCATTGGAATTGAAAATGGTTGTGAGAGGGAGGACATGGAGGACATATTTCTTCAGGGAAATAATAACATAAAAAATTCCAAATTTTCAGAATGAGATGGACTTTCAGATACAGGAGGCATTCAGAACCTCAAGTAGACAAGATGAAAAAAAGAACTCTCCATGACACATTATAATAAAAATGCCTAACACACGGAACAAAGATAGAATTGTAAAAGCCTCAAGAGAATAACACTAGATCACAAATAGAGGCATGCCAATCAGAATCACTTCCAATTTCTCAGCAAAAACTCTAAAATCCAGAAGGGCGTGGAATGGTGTGTTCAAAGTCCTGAAAACAAATAAGTGTCAACCAAGACTGCTATATATAGCAAAGTTATCTTTCAAAAATTAAAGAGGAAATAAAAACCTTCAAAGATAAGCAGAAACTAAAAGAATTTATGACTAGTAAACTAGAACTACAGAACTTTATAAGAAGTATTCCACAAAAAAGAAATAGAAAACAAATCCCAGAGCTCATGAATGAACAAATCTCACTTGAAGAGTAGCTAAACAAATTAGAAACAGGAATAAATTACACAGTAGATGGGGCTGAGGATGTGGCTCAAGCGGTAGCGCGCTTGCCTGGCATGTGTGCAGCCCGGGTTCGATCCTCAGCACCACATACCAACAAAGATGTTGTGTCCGCCGAGAACTAAAAAAAAAAAAAAAAAATTAAAAAAAAAATTCTCTCTCTCTCTCACTCTCTCTCCTTTCTCACTCTCTCTTAAAAAAAAAAGAAAAAGGAATAAATTACACAGTAGAAATAAATAAAAATAACAGGAATTAATAAACATATCTCTAGAATAACATTGATTGCAAATGGTCTCAACTCTCTAATTAAAATATGTAGGCTGTCAGAATGGATAAAAAATCAAGACCCAACTATATGTTGTTTGGAAGAGATGCACCTTATAGGCAAAAAAAGACACAGGCTGAAAATGAAAAAATGGAAATTGATATACCATGCAAATGGACCACACAAACAGACAGACAGACACACACACACACATACACAAAGCAGGAGTAGCTACTCTCAAATCTGACAAAGCAGACTTTAAGCCAAAATTAATCAGAAGACATAAGGAAGATACTGGAAAAAGGAATAATCTAACAAGAAGATATAACAATAATGAATATTTATGTTTCAGATTTGGGTGCAACTACTCAAAGCCCCAGATAGAACCCAGTACAATAATATTGGGTGATTTCAACACATCTCTCTCACTGTTAGATAGGTCATCCAAACATAAACTTGATAAGGATTCTTTTTCCTGAAAAATATTATATATCAAATGTATTTAGCAGACATCTATAGAATATTTCACCCAACAGCAGCTGAATACACTTTCTTTTTTTTTTTTTTAAAGAGAGAGTGAGAGAGGGGGAGAAGAGAGAGAGAGAGAGAGAGAGAGAGAGAGAGAGAGAGAGAGAGAGAGAATTTTTAATATTTATTTTTTAGTTCTCCGAGGACACAACATCTTTGTTGGTATGTGGTGCTGAGGATCGAACCCGGGCCGCACGCATGCCAGGCAAGCGCGCTACCGCTTGAGCCACATCCCCAGCCCCCTGAATACACTTTCTTCTCAGAAACACACGGAACCTTTTCCAAAATAGACCATATTTTAGGCCACAAAGCAATTCTTAGCAAATACAAAAAATTGATATTAATTCCATGCATCTTAACAGATCATAATGGAATAAAATTAGAAATCAACATGACAAAACCCTACAGGAGTATGAAATATGATATGTCAAGAGCTTTGTAATGTTGTGAACAACCAATAAAAAAAAAAAAGACAGTAAAAAAAAAATAAACCCTACAGGAACTATACAAACGTGGAGATCGAACAATACACTTTTCTTTTTTTGTATGAGAATTGATCCCATGGGCACTTAGCCACTGAACCACATCCCCAGTCCTTTTGTATTTTTGGTACTGGGGATTGAATTCAGAGGTACTTTGCCACTGAGCCATATCCCTAGCCCTATTTTATATTATTTAGAGACAGGGTCTCATTGACTTGCTTAGCACCTCGATTTTGCTGAGGCTGGCTTTGAACTCATGATCCTCCTGGTTCAGTCTCCCAAACTACTGGGATTACAGATGTGCACCACTGTGCCTGGCTTCCCCAGTCGTTTTTTGTATTTTATTTAGAGACAGGGTCTTACTAAGTTGCTTAGGGCCTTGCTATGTTGCTGAGGCTGGCTTTGAACTCATGATCCTCCTGCCTCAGCCTCTTGAGTTGTTGGGATTACAGGTGCGTGCCATCATACCCAGCACACTTTTGAATGATGAATGGGTGATAGAAAAAATCAAGGGAGAAACTAAGTTTATAGCTGAGTGCCTATATAAGAAAATCAGAAAAATCCCAAATAAGCAACCTAATGATGCACCTCACAGGCCTTGAAAAAGAAGAACAAATTAATTCCAAAACCAGTAGGAGGAAGGAAATAATTAAGATCATAGCTGAAATCAAAGGAACAATGCATTGGTTGGTTCTTTGAAAGTTAAATAAGATTGAAAAGCCCTCAACCAAACTAACCAAAAAAAAAAAAGGGGGGGGGGAGAAACCTCAAATAATAAAATCAGAGATTAAAAAAAAGAAATCACCACAGACATCACAGAAATCCAGGCAATCATTAGGGATTATTTTGACAATTTATATTGGAAAATCTAGAAGAAATGGATACATTTCTAGACAAACATTATCTGCCAAAACTGAATCAAGTGGACATAGAAAGGCTAAACAAACCAATAACTAACAATGAGATAGAAGCAGTAATAAAAAGCCTTCCAACAAAGAAAAGCCCAGGACCAGATGAATTCTCAGCTGAATTCTACCAAACCTTTAAAGACCTGTGCTAATACTCCTCAAATTATTCCATGAAATAGAAAGGGATAGAACACTTCCACATTCATTGTATGAAGCCAGTATCACATTCATGCCCAAACCAGATAAGACCACATCAAGGAAAAAACACTACAGACTAATATTACTAATGAATTTAGATGCAAAATACTTAATATTAGCACATCATGTTCAACAACCTATTAAAATTATTATACACCATGACAATTTGGTTATATTCCAGAGATGCAATAATGATTATATTATACACAATTCAATAAATGTAATTCATCACATTAATATAATTAAGGACAAAAATCACTTAGTCTTCTCAATAGATGCAGAGAAGGCCATCAACAAAATTCAGCACCCATTCATGATAAAAACACTGTGTAAACTAGGGATAGAAGGAAGCTACTTGAACATCATAAATGTTATATATGAAAAACTCAAAGCCAGCGTCATAGTAAATGGGGAAGAACTGAAAGCATTTCCTTTAAAATCTGGGGCAAGAAAATTATGTCTACTGTCACCATTCCCATTTAATATAGTGCTATAAATTCTAGCCAGAGCTATTAGTCAAAGAAAGAAATTAAAAATAGGGATAAAAATAGGAAGAAGTCAAAATGTTGCTGTTTGCACATGATATTAAACTATACCTAGAAAATCCCCCAAAACCTACACCAAAGGTTACAAGAGCTGATAAATTTGGCAAAGTACATTACAAAATCAAAATACAAATATCAACAGCTTTCCTATATATCAACAATGAATGTGCTGAGAAAGAAACCAGGTAAACAATTCCATTCACAGGAGCCTAAAACAAAAGTAGGAATAAATCTAACCAAGAAGGTGAAAGCCTTCTACAATGAAAACTGTAGAACACCAAAGAAAAAAATTGAAGAAGACCTCAGAAGACCACCCATGTTCATGCATAGTAAAATTAATATTGTTAAAATGGCCACACTTGGGGCTGGGGTTGTGGCTCAATGGTAGAGCACTTGCTTAGGACATGTGAGGCCCTGGGTTCGATCCTCATCACCATATAAAAATAAATAAAATAAAGGTATTGTGTCCAACTACACCTAAAAAAAGTTATTGAGATTCAATGCAGTCCCCATTAAAATATCAATGGCATTCTTCACATAACTAGAAAAAACTGTCCTAAAATTCATTTGGAGGAATAAAAGACCCAGAATAGCCAGCACAATTCTAAGCCAAAAAAGCAATGCTGGAGGCATCATAATGCCTAACTTCAAATTATACTACAGAGCTATAATAACAAAAACTGCATAGTACTGGTAGAAAAACAGACACAGAGACCAAAGGTTCAGAATAGAAAATGCAGAGATAAACCCAAACATCTACAGTCATCTGATTCTTGACAAAGGTGCCAAAAAACATACATTGGAGAAAAGACAGCATTTTTTTTTTTTTGAGAGAGAGAATTTTTTAATATTTATTTTTCAGTTTTCGGTGGACACAACATCTTTATTTTATTTTTTTTATGTGGTGCTGAGGATGGAACCCAGCGCCCCGCACATGCCAGGCGAGCGCGTTACTGCTTGAGCCACATCCCCAGCCCAAGACAGCATTTTTAATAAATGGTGCTGGTAAAACTGGTTATCCGTATGTAGAAGAATAAAACTGGACCTTAACTCTCACCCTACACAAAAATCAAACTCTAAATGGATCGAAGACCTAGGAATTAGATGAGAAACTATGTAACCCCTAAATAAATATGGAAGAACAACACTCCAGCATATAGGCACAGGCAACAACTTTCTTAATAGGACCCCTAAAGCTCAGGAAATAATGCTAAGAGTTAAGAAATGGGATGGCATCAAATAAAAAGCTTCTGTAAGTAAGGGAAACAACTAGTTATGTGAAGAGAGGACCTACAGATGTGAGAAAATCTTGCTAAAATCACAGAGGATTAACATCTAGAATATAAAAAGAACTCAAAAAACTTTATACCAAAAAATCAAGTAACTCAATTAATAAATGGGCATATGAATTAAACAGAAACTTCTCAAAAAAAGAAATGCAAATGGCCAAAAAAACATGAAAAATGTTCAACATTATTAGCAAATAGGGAAATGCAAATCAAAACTACACTGAGATTTCATCTCACATGAGTCAGAATGGCATTCACCAAGAATACAAACAATAATAAATGCCTGAGAGGATGTGGAGAAAAAGGAACACTACTACACTGTTGATGGGATTGTAAATTAGTACAATCACTATGGAAATCAGTCTTTCGTCAAAAGACTAGGGATGGAACCACCATATGACCCTGCTATCCTACTCCTTGATATTTATCCAAAAGAACTATAGTGATACATGCACCTCAATGTTTATAGCAGCACAATTCACAATACGCAAACTATGGAACCAGCCTAGCAGAATGGAAAAAGAAAATGTGGCATATAAACACAATAGGATTTTATTTGCAGGAAATAGGTCATCCCTCAGGGTCAAGAGATGTATATTTTCTCTCTCATGCAGAAGGTAGAGAGGGAAAAGGAAAATAAAGGTGGGGGGAGTTCATGAAAATCAAATGGAGATCAGTAAAGGAAAGGGAACAAGTGGTAGGAGGCAGAGGAAGCGGGTAGGTGCTGTGGAGTGATAGTGTCAAAATTATATCGTTATATTGTGTGTATGAATGCATATGTAATAAATCCCATCATTATAGCCAACTCTAATGCACCAATGAAAAAAGTGGGAGGGGCTGGGGATGTGGCTCCAGAGGTAGCCCAGTCGCCTGGCATGCTCGGGGCACTGGGTTCGATCCTCAGCACCACATAAAAAATAAAAAATAAAGATGTTGTGTCCTCTGAAAACTAAAAAATAAATATTAAAAAATTCTCTCTCTCAAAAAAACAAAGAAAAAAGTGGAAAAAAAGGTTGTAACGTAAAAATTAACTTTTCTGTGTTTTAGTATCTCTCCCATGTACTCTTGTTTTATAGTGGTGTTTGGCTCATTTTTTCATTGATCATAATACACTGCATTTGTTTACAACTTTCATCTACTTTGTGGCAACATTTTTCTGATGAGCATTTGTCTTAATATGTTCCTGCTGCTATAACAAAATGCCACAGCAAAGATAATTTATAAACAAAAAATATAACTTTATTTTCTGATAGTTTGAGAGGCAGGGAAGTCCAAGATCAAGGTGGCAGCATGTTCAGTGTTTGGTGAGGGTTGTCCTCTGCTTCCATGATGTTGTATCCTCAGAAAGTAGAAAAGAAAAAGGGCCTAGCTATTTCTTTCTGACTCTTTAATTAGTCACTTCCTGAAAGCTTGTGTATTAATACTATCACAGTGGGACTTAAGTTCCTATCTAGGAATTGGCCAGGAGTGGAGGGACACATACATTCAAACCATAATATCATTTTTCATCTATTATAAGGGTTTCTGATTTTTTTTTCTTATACTTTGGTGAGATCCTGTATATGTTCTTTTTTGATCATTACTCATATTCTATGAGATAAATTCTTTCTGGTCCAGGAAGCATATGTGGGAAAGGACCTAGACACATGTTCTAGGATAGCAAGCCTATTTCTTATGCCTTGTACTAATGCATGTGTTCTTTTGGCTTTACTTTTACCTAGCCAACACAGATAGGTGGTTCATAGTGCCTCATAAAGCAGATTCTACTCCATAATGTGAAGTCTTTCTCTTCTTTTTTACCTCACCAATACACTATTTCTTCCAAACTTATATTTTCAGCATGATTCCTGGTTCTCTGATTTTTGATACTATATAGTACTGGCGTTCTACCATTCTAAATGCCTATTCCTATTGTTTCAAACATGGCATTCTGTTTTAACTCTATCTTGAGTTACTTAATTTGGAAAATTACTTTATCAGCATTTCCTGTGATTTGTGGCCATGGGAGTTCTCCATCATACCTGTTGGCAACATGTACACATTTATTATATTTCAGCATTGCAGATGTCCCCTTGTCTCTCATTTTTCTTGGTATTCTTGCATTACTTTTGTTGGCAAGAAGAAACGACATGTTTACTCCATTTAAAATTAGGGAATTATATTAACATTTAAAAATAATATTTGGTGTTACACAAACATAATTACCAATTACCAGTGCAGTGTCCACAATGGCAAATATTTCCAAATGGTGTAATATATTCAATTGATCTTACTAGTTGCTTCACTTCTTAGATATTTATTAAATGTTACAGTGAAATTGGAGCCTCAAGTTGTTCTAGATGCTATTTTTAAATGTATTTATTGAATTCTTGCCATAAATATCTGCTCAAAATTGTGCTGTCATTTATCACATCAGTAGACACAATCATTTATAGTCAATTGTTGTCCTGTAAATAAGCAGATATTTACAGCAAGAAAGATTATAGACTTGTTTCTAAACTAAGATTACATTTATCTTAAATAAATTTAAATGTAATTACTTTTTGTTTATTTTTAGAATGGAATCCCAGCTCTGATAAATCTCTTGACAGTAAACATAGAAAGCGTGTTAGTAAATATTATGAATTGTTTACGTGTATTATGTATAGGAAATGAAAACAATCAAAGAGAAGTAAAAAACCATAAAGGCATCCCACACCTTATCAGATTTCTGAATTCTGACTCTGGTGAGTCTATACTTCTGTTATTTAAAAGTGATCAGATTTATTAAGTGAAGCAAACATAAATTTGGACTTGTCCTGTATGAATATATGTGTCATAGAATTGTCTTTAAGTGGATCTAGACATTTAATGCATCTAGACATCTATAACCTAAATAGCTGGAATACCTGAATTTAAACTACTGAATTTATAAGTAATTGACTCTCAAAGCATTATTTATTTTATTGAACCCAGGGCCTCACACATACTAGGTAAGCTGTCCACAACTGAGATATATTCCTAGCCCCTTAAAAGCACATTTTTAAAAAACATTTAATTAGATGGTTTTATAAATGGAAATGCTGGCATAAGTCATGAAAATGTGCTCAGCGAAATAGATGTCTGTGTGAATACTATAAACATTGCTCATTGATAGCTATTTTACAAGTTACAAGAACTTCATAATTGCTGTTACACATTTTATATTAAAATTTAAAGCAATTAGGAGGCATTAGGTCAATTATCAGTTTCTAAAGTACACCTTAGTACCAATAACATCAGAAGACATAGGCTTTTTTCGACAGCTACTGTAAATAGTCTCTTAGGTTCTTTAAGAATAATCTCATAAATAATTTCACTCCATAGTCTCTTAGGTTCTATAAGAATAATCTCATAAATAATCTCACTCCAGTGAGCGTACTTAAGAACAAGTTTCAAATTGGGAAAGAGAAAAAAATCAGGAAAAGCTTGTCCCTTTTTCTTCCCGCTCAGCTTATCATCTTGTGTTCCAATTCACCAGAAATAAATACAGAATATATACATTGGTAAAATATAAGTGGAGGGTTTGGATAAGGAAGTATTGCATAGGGCTTTCCTTTCCTTTATTTTTTTCTTCCTTTTTGGCTTTAGGAACCCAGGGGCATTTTACCACTGAGCTATATCTCAACTCTTTTTAGTTTCTATTTGAGAGAGGGTTTTACTGTTTGACTTGTTACTTGCTGTGGCTAGCCTCAAACTTGTGATTCTCCTGCCTCAGCCTCTCCAGTCACTGCGATTATAGGCATATACCTCCACGTTTGGCAGCTTTCCTTTACAACGTCAAATTTAAGCAAGTGTCATCTTCCAAGAATGTGTATCATGCAGTGAAATCATTTGAAAGCTCTCTATTCAAAGTTTTCCTCTATCACTTCACTAATTAAGGCTAGTTTTAGAGAGGATCACCTTTTAAGCCTATTTTTAACCATACAATTTTCTTTTTTTGTGGTGCTGGGGATTGAACCCAGGGTAATCATATATTTTTTACTTTTTTAAATTTGATTTTAAAAAAATTTTTGGTTTGCATTTAAAATTTTAAAGCCTTTATTTTCCTTTATTTTCTTTCAGCCGGTACCAGATATTGGAACAAAGCACAAATTACTGCAATTTGAATAAATAAATGAAGTATGAGTTCCTGGAAGAAAGCCATAGAAATCAATTATTGAAATAATTTCTCTTTTTTGCCTTTGCCTTATCTAAATTTTAAATAAAAGTATTTTTTCCTTTACTGGTTTACATTATTCCTGCCCTACCAGTCCAAGGAAAATGAAGAACTTAATAAATTTTAATTATTTTTTCTCTTTTAAGTCTCATATCTAACAAATAATCCTCTTTGATATTAGCTGGGTTGATAAGTTATAGGGGATTGCAAAGGAATTTTATTCATTCTGGTATCTTCTTGACTATTTTTAACCACTCTAAGATTTCATGCACTAAGGTAAAATCGCTCCAAAGTAGGTTCCTAAGCATTTTCTTCAGGCAATGGCCTTGTTGATATCTCCATGGTCTAAATATCCACGTCTAGATTCTTCAGGTTTAATCTTGCTGAGGTCCCTTTTGTTTTAGGTCTTTGTTTCATCTAGCTTTAGCCATTTGTATTTATACCGTTGCATGCACAAGCACATTTACATGTGTGCATGTGTGCATGCATGCTTGCCTTCATTCCCACAATGCTGCTGATTTTTTATGGCACACACCTTCTTCCCTTTTTTTCAAATTGAAGCAGGGACATAGGAATAGACATGGATAGACATAGGAATCAAACAGAGACCAAAACTTCAGCCTCAATGAGAGAAAGTTTGCTTTTGAGAAAACAGCAAAAAGTACTAAAAAGAATGTAGGCCATGCATTTGCAATAACTCATTCTTCAAACTTATTCCTTTGTCTCAGAGGGAGGAATAAGAGAGGAGTATTTTTATTCTTAACATTTCTGAGTTCGAAATGGGTGAAGAATTTCTACTTTTTTGTACTAATGCAGGAATACTGGATAAGATGAATGGTTTTCCCTACATTCTCAATTTTTCTAGAATGATAATATTTAAAATGTAAAAAGTTGACCATATCTTCTCCTTTAAATTATTCAGACTCTTTTTATCACCTAAAATAAGATCTACATTTCTAGCATGGCCTGTAAGTCTTCCTAACTTCCTTACTTCAAGAACAAATGACCCATCACTTCCTATCATTCTCTGTCTTATATTATTTTCAAGTAATATTAAACTTAATGCTATTCCATACCCTAACTCTATCATCTTACTTCACAAGTTTAAGGACATTATTTTGTTGGTTCACCATTATATCCCTATTACCTAGAACAGTGTTTAGCACATAGTAACTATTCAATAAATATTTGCTGAATGAATTATGTAATGACTAAGCAAAGAAAATAATCAAAATAAAAATAATATATTTGATATAAATTTATATAAAGTGACTACACAATATTGGGGATGTAGCTCAGCAGCAGAGAGCTTACTTATTAACATGCATGAGGCCTTGTGTTCAATTCCCAGAATGCAAAAAAAAAAAAAAGAAAAAAGGAAAGAAAGAATATATAAAACCAGTTAATAAGCATATAAGATGTTTAAATTAAACAGTAACCAAAAATACAAAATAAAATGAAACACCATTTTTTGCCTATCAAGCATATATATATATATATATATATATACACACACACACACACACACACACACACACACAAATTTAATGATAATACCTGTTAAAAAAGACACAATAACATTAATACTCAAACTCTGATTACAGACAGTTAAAATGCGATTATTTTTGTAAAGTACTTTACTGAAATGTACTGAGTTATTCCAGTAATTCCTGGAATACTATGCTAAGGGAAAAAAATACAAACAGGAAGGAAATATCTTACATGCTAATAAGATTTCTCCTGCAATTGATTAAAACAGTGAAACCTTTAAAATAACATATTTTCAAAATGTGAATGGGCTAAAAAATGTGATATATTTGCTAATGGAATATTTAGAAGACATCAGTGTTCATAAAGAATGGGAAAATATTTTAATGGTAAATAAAAATGCAGAATATTGCTTTTGTAGCATGACCATATTGAATATATACAAAGTTGTCTAAATCCACCTATCCTCATAAGAAATAACAAATGAAATTAAATCTAAAGTTTTATTATGTTTAGGTGATGGATCCACAGTTTTTCTTTTACTATTTTTCACTCTAAAATTTCTTTTAACATTTTATAAATGTAATATAATATGGGAAAATGATGATATATATTGCACTTTGGTAGTTATTTTATAAAAGGTCTCACACAACTTGTTCTTTGATTCATTTGAAGATGTGTTGAAAGCTGTTTCATCTGCTACAATTGCTGAGGTTGGGCGTGACAATAAGGAAGTTCAGAATGCTATAGCTATGGAAGGAGCGATTCCTCCCCTGGTAGCTCTTTTTAAAGGGAAACAAATTAGTGTCCAAATGAAAGGTGCAATGGCTGTGGAATCACTGGCAAGTTATAACCCTTATATACAGAAGGCATTTCTGGAAAAAAATTTAACTAAATATCTCTTAAAACTCCTAAAGGTAGGAATTTTATCATTAGTAACTATCTTTCTTAGATGACTTATTTCCATTTTAGATTTTGTTTAGTGAATAGAAAAACAAAACTAATTCTGGAATAAATATTTTATAAAATATACACCTCAAAATTGTTCAATAAATATTCACTGAATGAATGGAATTTTTTAAATAGGCATTTCAAATAGATGTTAAGGAGCAAGGAGCTGTAGCACTTTGGGCCTTGGCAGGACAAACACTGAAACAACAAAAATATATGGCAGAACAGATTGGATACAACTTTATAATAAATATGCTTCTGTCACCATCAGCTAAAATGCAGTATGTTGGTAAGTTATTTTCCATACATTAATCTTCCAATGTATAAGCACATGGATTGTCATACTTATCTCTTTGTTTACTAGGAGGTGAAGCAGTCATAGCTCTGAGTAAGGACAGCAGGATGCATCAAAATCAAATATGTGAAGGGAATGGAATTGCACCATTGGTTCGTTTACTAAGAATTAGTAAAATAGCTGAAGGCACACTTCTCAGTGTCATCAGAGCAGTGGGATCCATTTGTGTTGGTTTGTACACTTAATCTCAACTTCTTAAATATCTTTAAGAAAAAGAAAGAACTTGGTTAGAGAAGTAGAAATTGATCTTTTCCTCTTGAAACCCACCGCTAGAGCCCTAAAACATATAATCTAGAAAGGCTTATAAAAATTTTCTCCGAGACCTTAGTAAATATCTGAGGTTTAATTAAAAACTTTGCATTGGTTTTGCTCTTGAACTCTGAGTGGAACTGAGACTTGACTATTTTGACTTAAAGCAATCTCAAAATAAATACCTAACATGCACTGAAAGTTGCTTTCAACAGTACAACGCTCTGTTGAATCTTCATAAATTGTCTATTTTTTCCTGGCCATTCAAGAAAAAGAAAAGAGAAAGAGAAAGAAAATAAAACTCTTCTTTGAATTTTAAGGGCTATGTTTTTTGAAGATCTTGAAGAGTTCCTAATATCAAGACACATTTTTCCATCCCAGTCTCTTTTCATAGTAATTCTTTTGTTTATAAAGTGGCCTTTATTGCAAAGGGATTGATGTTTTGAGTTACCTGGAAAATGTTGAATTGTCAATGATTGACCTGCCAAAAGTAAAAATTTGGGTTCTTTGCTGACCTTCATGTACACAGTGAGCTGACAATGTACACAATGTTTCTTGCAAACAAGGGGAAAATAAGATTTTTATTTCTAGGTCACTGTATTTCCTGAAAAGTAATAATACAGCTGAAGGAAGTACATAGATATTAGGTTCCAAATTTTCTTTTCTTTTTGATTATTAAAACTACTTGCAGAAATTCATTAACTCCAAGGTAATCAGCCACAGAAGAAAATGTTCCTTTATTTTATTTTATTTTGGACAGAGACTATAGTATAAATTAAAAGTGTTCATAAAATTCTGGAAAATGATTTTATACACAAAGTTGCTTACACATACATATACACAATCAATTTCTTTATATTAGTTCACTACATATCAGTGGAGGATGGAGGAGAAAGTAAGGGAACAAAAGTATTCTTTGTTCCTTCTAATTTCCCCAATTCTTTCAAACTTCCCCCAGATAACAGTCTGTGGCTGTCTTTTCATTGTTCATGAAGAGACCCAATCTTGTATTCATATTTAAGTATACAAACTTAATATTTGTATTTTGACATTTATAGGACAAAAAAGAATTAAAACTGTGTGTGTCCACTACAAAGAGATGACCAGAGTTCTCCATTTAGTTTAAGTCTGCATAAAGTTGTAGGTTATAAAGACTTATAGGAAGTTTTTTTTAGTACATGTAATTTAAGGAATCTATAAATCTTAACTCAGTGATTTACCCTAGTCATTTTTGTAGAAATAAACTTTTCATGGAAAATATTAATTATACACTTGAGTACTGAGAAAAATTTTTTTCCAATAAATGATAGCTATTGTTATTCCTTGATAATATAGCATTTTAAAAATTTATTTGCTGTATGTCTATTAGAAATCCATCTATAATTCTAATAATAAATTCTCCATGTTTGTTAACTATACTTTTTTTAAAAAAAACTTTTTTAGTTGTAAATAGACACAATACTTTTGTTTTATTTATTCATTTATTTATTTTTATGTGGTGCTCACATGTGCTAGGCAAGTGCTCTATTGATGAACTATAATCCCAGCCCCCTAACTATGCCTCTTAATAAGTTAATAAGAACTTAAAATAGGGTTGATATAGCCTTTCCTTTTGTAATTTACTAACCACATTACTAACCATCTTATCAACCAATAATACCAAGTTACAATTGACTTTGTCATTTACAAGATGGAAAGAATATTACCTCACTGACATGTGAACTCTTACAGGTGTCGCCCATACCAGCAATCCTGTTAGTCAACAATTTGTTGTAGACGAAAATGCCCTTCCTATACTTATCCAACTACTAAGAAATCACCCTTCACCTAATATTAAGGTACATATCAAAGTTCAAAACTTTTTTTCTGAAACAGCAAAAATTAACATAAAGATCACATTTTAGAATAATTTTTATGTTTATCATAGTTCACAAGCATAAAAGTTTCACCTTTTTAAAGAAAATCTTTTAAGTTTTAAACAAAAAGGCCACTACAAACCATAAGAGTAGTAAATTTTTATTAAAATATGATTTCTTGAAATATGACAGGAAAATATTATATTCTTGTTGTTTAAAGAAATGTTTTCCTGAGAATATTCAATTATTTATTCAAAGAACATCCTTTCTATTTGGTGTGGAGAGTGAGGAAGAGTGATTTACATGGCAATATATTGTTAATGCTATACCATCAAAGCAGGCCTACCTTCCACTAAGTAGCATTCTAATGAATTACAGAAAGATTATGACAAAAAGAAGGATTTAAAGTGCTCTGGTGTTCTTTATTATCTTCCCTTCTTTATGGTTTTCCCAAGGCTTGACATTACAAAGAACTACTTTGTTGAAGGGTTATTCACTCTTCCATTTACTTCTAGTAAAATGTGCTTAAGAAAATAACATTCACATCTCTTCAAATTCTTTTAACAAGGCTTTAGAAATTGACCAGGCAGGAAATTATAACAATAAAACATACATTTTCTTGTCAAAATTTGGTAGGGGCTCTGTTGGAGACAAAGAAATAGACAATATAAGGAGGAAAATATGTAAGTAAACAGCAATCTTTCTTTTAATGGATATATTTGCTAGACAAATTATGTGGCCTCTCTGTCTATGAAGAAGAGGTTATTATAAGAGTTAAGAAAAAAGAAGCATATGCTAGCAAAGTTTTCAGGTTTTACTTTTGACTTTGAGTATAAGGAAATTCCTTAAGACTGGAAAATGCCATGTAAAAATAACATTTTTATTTTAAAATGTGCATTGACATGAGAAAATAGTTTACTTCAATGGCATCCAGCAATATTTCAGTATGTATTTTTAATGGGTTTTGAACATAAGTACTTTTCAATATTTTTCCTCAAAAATAAGATTCTAGAGGCTGGGGTTATAGCTCAGTGGTAGAGTGCTTGCCTAGCACCACATATAAATAAGCAAAATCAAGGTTCATTGCTAACAACAAAAAAAGATTCTATAATGTATAAATATTTCACAACAATTCAATAATTATGTTTTTTGAATTCGTAATGTTTTCATATAAATGCATAGTGTAGCATTTTAAAACCTATTCTACTTAATCTCAGTAATATTCAAGGTTTATCCTCCTAATGGGCTTAAAAATAACTCCAAACCTAGAGGAGAAAAAAAGCTATATCTCAGTCTAAATCACAAAGCTTTGCTTAAATTAATAGAATATTTCTCTAGAAGTTGTGTCAGAGAATAGTCAGATAATTACAATCAATGGATTATTCCTCAGCAGATTTTATAATATCATTCCACAATATATCTGATATAAATGTTTGTATAATAAAATATGCCATTTGGTAAAAAATAATTTCTAAAAACCACATGTTTAGGTTGAAGTGGCATTTTCCTTAGCATGTATTGTCCTAAGGAATGAAGAGTTGCAGAATGAATTACAACAGAAAGAAGGATTTATGTATTCTGATGTCCTTTATCTTCTTCACTCAACAGATAAGGTATACCTTTACAAAATATTAGAGCTCCTTGGGAAGAAAATAGTTTGTATGCCATACTTTCAAATTATAACCAAATTTTCTCCATGTAAATATTCCAATGTATTACTAAAGGAACAAAATGTAAAAGATCTCTTTGTAGGTCGTTAGTTTATAATGATACAATAACACAGCTCCATATTTTTCATAATTATCATATTTCATCTTTGAAATGCAGCAATTTTAATGCTTGGTGATAAGCCAAAAACTCACTCTCTTCTGTCCTGAACCAAATCTTCAATCTAATTTTAGGCTCTTTCAACACTCAGTCGTATACTTTTTATCCAATACTTCAAAGTTATACTTCTCAATTTGTGATAAAGAAACAGATTTCCCCAGTAGTGCCCTAGAGTGATGGTTTAAAAAAAAACTTTTAATTTTTTGAAATAATTTTAAGTTTTCCAAAAATGTATAAAAGTAGTACAGTGGTATATCCTTCAGTTTTCCAAAATGTCAACCAGAACATTAATACTGATATAATACTATTAACTAATATGCAGACCTTATTTAAATTATGCCACTTTACTTATCAATATATCTGTTCTGGCATCCAATCCAGGATGGTGTATTACATTTAGTTGTCTCATCTCTTTAGTCTCTACTTTGTGAAGCTGAGTCATTCTGTGTCTTTCATGATTTCATGTCTATCCTAATTTTGGTATTTTTGATGAGTCCAGGAAAGTTATTTTACAAATTGTCCCTAAATTTGACTGTATTTGACATTTTTCTCATAATTAAATGGAAGTTGTGCATTTTAGCAATATCACAGAAGTGATGTAGAAGTTCACTCCCTTCCCAGTGCATCAAATCAAAAGGTGAATCACGTTAGTCTTACTACTGGTAATGCTTAACATCAATTACTTAAAAGTGTTCTCTGCCACATTTCCCCACTATAAAGTTACATTATCCCCTTTGTAATTAACAAGCATCTTAAGGTGAGACTTGAGATTATTCAAATATTCTGTTTTGCATCATGCTCACCAATTTTAGCATCCATTGATGCAAATATATATATATATTTGGGGATGTGAACAGGGGATTAAGCCCAGAGGCACTTAACCACTGGGGCACATCCCCAGCCCTTTTCTGTATTTTATTTAGAGACAGGGTCTCACTGAGCTGCTTAGAGCCTCACCTTTGCAGCCTCCCAAGCTGCTGGGATTACAGGCATACCCCACCACACCCGGCCCTTGTCTCTATATTTTTAATATTGGTATTCAAATATAAGGAAAAGTTGTTCCTGTGTGTGTGTGTGTGTGTGTCTGTGTGTGGTGCTGGGGACTGAACCCAGGGCTTTGTGCATGCAAGGCAAGCACTCTATAGACTGAGCTATAACCCCAGCCCAAATTGTTCCTTTTAAATGTTTATTCTCAGTGTCTGCTATTCTGTTGCCAACTTGTGTTGACTGTCACTGGTCCATGGGTTGCACTTTGAATAGCATCATTTTAGAGAAGGAGGAGCTGTCCTGTCTGCAGGGAAGAACATTACCAACTATGTCTCAGTTCTATGACATTTTAGAGGGACACAGGAGGATTGGGAGGGCATCTTATTTTTTTTTTTAATGTAAAACTTTACTGTGATGTGCAAAAGACAGAAACAAAATATATGGGAAGTAATATGGTAAGGAGACTAAATTTATGTATGATTCTCTAAGCCCCAGTTTCCTTCTACTCTGTTCTTTCCTAATGTTTCTCTTCTTTATTCTCTCCCTCATACAGACCCTTTCCCTTTGTGCTACCACTTATGTCACTCTCAAGCATTCTTCCTTCCCTCCCAGATGTTACCACTTGTTTCACCCATGTTTGTCTAATAATAGATACATCTTTGTGCACCAGTTCTAAGATGAAATGACTCTTAGGGAACTGAGGAACTAAACCAGAGGATTTATTTGGTTATGGTCATACTTTTTAATTCTAAGAATCATTACATGTTGAGTTAAAAATTTATAGGCATACTCTGTATTAATTTTGTCTCAAACTACTTGTTCCATAGGGGCATGTTAGTATGCTTAGGGCTATTGAGAAAGTACTGAGCTACTGTGATCCTTAATTAAGTGGGAGACTTATACACACCTATTGTAGAAATTAGGAAGGGATGGAGGAATGCTCAGCAGCTAAATATGCCTCTGAATAAAGAGCTATTTATGGATAATAACAAATTCTGGAAAATCCTAGCCACATCAACTTTGTCTACATGGAAATGCAATAGGTTTTGGGTCTTTCTGGAACATCTACCCTACTTGCAGAGTTTGTGTAAGCACACTGATTCTAAGGGAGAAATTGACTTTCATTGTTTGCCCAGCCTCAGAATGTTAAAATGTATTTTTTGTTTTGCATTTTTGTTTTGTGGTATTGGGGATTGAACCCAGGTCTTTGCACATGCTGAACTATACCCCTGACTCTTTAATATTTCATTTTGAGACAAGGTCTCACTAAGTTGCCCAGGCCAGCCTTAGAACTTGTGATCCTTTTACCTAAGCCTCTAAAGTAGCTAAGGTTATAGGTATGCACCACTGTAACCATCTAAAATGAGATTCCTAATAGGAAATTTTTTTCTTCCTATTCCTCTATGGGATATAGTACAATAGAGTTTACAAATGAATTTTGTTTACACATATACTTATTTAAAGAGACAATGAGAAAATCTAACAATTCATGAAATTCATTGTTATACAAGGGAAGTTTTGATTTATCAACTCTACTTTGAAATCTTGAAATGAAAATAAAATACAAATGTTGCAACAAAAAAGTTGAAAAAATTAAAATTATTGTTTCCTCTTACCATTCATATGTTCCTGACAACCTAGTTTTCTATTTTGTTTATTTAGTAACATTCTAGGGTAACTCTCTGCTATTTGTTTTCCCCAGTAATGTCAAATTTTACTACCAGTGATAAGAATACAATGTTTTAATGAGTAAGAATTCACAACCTATTCTGTTGAGTAATATGATAAATGAAGTTCATCACTTCTCTTTGCAGGGTATTTGCTTAAGAGCAGGCTATGCATTAACTCTTTTTGCCTTCAACAATCGCTTTCAACAATACTTAATACTGGAAAATGGAATAATGACCATATCAATTTTTGAACCTTTTCTTAAATCAACAATTGAAACTGAGAGGGCAATGGCAGCATTTCAGGTACAAAGTCAGAGGTTAACACTTCAAATTGATGTGTGTCTTTTTAGTGAAGACTAAAACTTTGGGGGTCTAGTAAAATGTTTACTGACTTGTAAAATTTAATACTTTGTGTATCAGCTCCAACTACCTCATATTAACTCTATTATCTGTGAGCACCTCTTCATTTTTATAGAATTTTACAAGTTAGTTATAGAGCACTTGCCTTTGTACCTCATCTGATGCTTAAACCAACCCTGTGAGGCTGATAGGTAGGTAGAATTATTTTCATCATTCAATATTATAAGGGAATAAATGAAGAAACATGTTAAGTATCTAAGACAGTTTTTTTTAAACTGTAAATCTTTAGCTGATCACACGGATTTTACAACCCTTTAACAAGCATTTGTATCTGTTATCTTCTTTATCTTTCTGCCTCTCTTTTCTTTTTTTAAAATATTTATTTATTTATTAGTTATTGGCAGACACAACATCTTTGTCTGTATGTGGTGCTGGAGGATCGAACCCGGGCCGCATGCATTCCAGGCGGGCGCGCTACTGCTTGAGCCACATCCCCAGCCCCTCTGTCTCTCTTTTCTATCCTATGACTTTTAGGAGAAGTATTTTCTATGAGTCTATAATTAAAGGAGATAAAAGTTGCAAATATTATAGAAATAACAATTCTGCCTTTTATGGTCTCTGCTATGACCAATAGGGATGAGTGCTCTAACTCCTTCCTGCCACCGCTTGCTTCCCTTCTTTTGGATCCCATAAAATACCCACTTTACCCGTACCTCCCCCCCCCCAGAACTACTCTCCATCATAAAACCTTAATTAGATAAGCTGAGTAGAAAGTGTTAATGATTCTATGCTTTTCTGTTTTAGATTATTGTATTAGCTAAAGTCATTATAGATGTGGACCACATTACTTTGTCTGCACGAGGTGTTACTATTTTAGTTGATAGTCTGTATTCAGTTCAGCCAACTACTCTTGTTTTGACAGGTAAGAAATGACTAGAACTAATTGTATTCACATAAAATTATTTTCAGATTTTTTTTGTAATTTGAGCAATAATAAAACAATAAGCCTGAAACCATTTCATACAGTTTGATGAATGAACTCATGTTAGTCTAAATGGAACTCTAGAATAAGTCTACATGGAACAATAGGCATCTATTCTGTACCCTGAATAGGAGGAGAGTAACTCTGAACATAAGACTTTTGGCCTTCCCAATTACTTTTCCAAATCCCTAAATATTTTCCCAGGATTTAAAATGAGAATTCAACTATGAGCTAACAACAATTTGTTTATTGTGGTGCAGGGATTGAACCAAGGACTTTGTGTAAATTAATCAAGTGTTCTACCACTGAGCTACATACCCAGACCTACACACTCATTTATAATAGTATGATGAATTTGTATTCATGTACCTCTATCTTGTTACCTATTGACCAATTAAGCACATTTGTTAACATTTAAGCATTCTCTATATTGCTATGGAACACAGCAAACCAACATGGTCCAAAAGAGTTATTGACACAATTTTAATTGTGTGACTGTATCTATTCCAATACTAAATCCAATTTGCACACAACAGGTGATCGATATTTAATTGACCTAATACATCACTCTCAAGGCAACATAAAACAGTGTCAGAATGACAGTCAGTGACTAACAAAATAGAGTACTTTTAAAAACTGAAATGTATCACTGAGAGCAGCAAAGGAAACTCCATTTGCTATGCTATAGAATTGTATTTTTATGAAGTATATTTGCATGGCAGGGAAAAATTAAGCAAATAAAAACTTTCTTATGGAAACTAGCTAGGGAAACATGTTTAAAAGAAATTATTAAATATTTTTTTCATCTAAATAACTTTATTAACTCATTGTTATAGTAATTTTGTGACTGAAAAATAATCACAATTGGGTTAAAATTTTGTTCCACAAACTATTTTGTGCAAGAAATGTCATATTTCTGAGGACTTTCAAATATTAATTTCCCTAGTCTGGGGAGAATTGAATCTCAAAAATTACTGAAACTTCTCTGCACTTTGCTACCAAAGTCACTTGCATCTCTAGAGTCATTTTCATAATTGTGGTATCTCAGAAAAAGTAGATATTCTGGCCTTGGGTATAGTGTGAAATAATTGACTGCTCAGTGTCTAAGTTGACAAGATTCCCAGAAGAGGCTCCAAAGGCATAGGAATTTTGCAGAGACTGGGATTTCCATTGTTAACTGTCCAGTTGTGCCAGGTTCTGTGAGTCCCTCTTAGCATTTTTTTTTTTTTTTTTTTTTTTTGTGGTGCTGGGGATTGAACCCAGGGTCTTGTGTATACGAGGCAAGCACTCTACTAACTGGGCTATATCCTCAACCCCGTCTTAGCCATTTTCAAAGTTCCTTCTCCTTCTCCTTTGAAAATTACAAATCTAAGTTCTCTGAACTTTTAGATTCTCTACCCCCTCCATCTTTTTCCATTTTTTGTTCCCCAGCTTCAAAGACATCTTTTTAACTTTACAGACAGGTTATCTTAAGACAGCTTTTGCTTTAGGCTATACAATCCAGCCCTCTCCATCCTGAGGCAATAAACACAGAGAATTCCTTGGCTAATAATGTAGGCCAGAAAAATACATTTCTCAATAAAGTATCTACCCACACAGGTAAAAATACATTTATATTTTAAACATTGCTGGTGGGATTGCAAATTGGTGCAACTACTATGAAAAGCAGTATGGAGATTCCTCAGAAAACTTGGAATGGAACCACCCTTTGACCCAATTATCCCACTCCAGGGTTTATACTCAAAGGACTTAAAATCAGCATACTACAGTGATGCAGCCACATCAATGTTTATAGCAGCTCAATTCGTAATAGCTAAACTATGGAACCAACCTAGGTGTCCCTCAAGAGATGAATGGATAAAGAAAATGTGGTGTGTGTGTGTGTGTGTGTGTGTGTGTGTGTGTTTTAATGGAATATTACTCAGCTTTAAAGAAAAATGAAGTTATGGCATTTGCTGGTAAATGGATGGAGTTGGAGAATATCATGCTAATTGAAATAAGCCAATCCAAAACAAAAACAAAAACAAAGACTCAAAGTTTTCTCTAATATGTGGATACTAATTCACAATAAGGGATGGAGGCACTAGGGAAGAATAGAGTTACCTTAGATTAAGTAGAGGGGAGTGAATAAAAGGGAGGGGATATAGGGATAGGATGAATAGTAGATTGAAATAGACTATTTATTACTTTATGTATATATATGACTGCATGAGCAATGTGATTCTACAACATGTACAATCAGAAAAATGGGAAATTACACCACATCTATGTATATCAAAGTGCATAAATGCATTCTACTGTAATGTATAATTAAAACAAAAAAATTTAAAAATATAAAACACCAATATGAATGAAATAGTATTAAGTTGGTAGATATAAATTTAATTATTGAATCACTTTATTTTTTTCAGTCCCCAAACATTTCTTTTTGTGGTAAGAACTTCAATTATTTTAAACTTCTATAAGAGATATACCGCTTGATTTTTAAAATACAATTATACTCTTAAAGCCATTTGAACTGCAAAACTACATTAAATTATCTTATGTTAATTCAGTCATTATGCTCATTCTTATTTAAAAGTAACACTCTAAAAACCTCAAAATAAAATATATCTTGAAGCCAAGGAAGGAAGAAAACCTCTAATTTCAAAAATCCCCCTTTTAACTATTACTTTCTGTGACAGAAAAATCAAACCATAATTTTAGGTAAATTTATTCCACATTTACTATATGCATGCTTTCCCTTACCATTTCTTTCTTTCTTTTTTTTTTTTTCGCCTTCAGGAGCATTCCCTCACCATTTCTTAAGATGTCTTATGACTCAAACTTTTTTAATGTTATGTACAAATGTACAAAAGCACAGTTTATCATTTAAATGACACAAGTATTTTTTCTTGTTTAATTTATAGGAAACTTAATTGCTAGCCTGGCTCATTCTAGAGCTGGTATTCCAGAAGCATTTACTACATTAGGAACGATCCATCAACTCTGCTACCATTTGTACTCAGGAAGAGAAGAGGTAAAACAAAACAAACAATTATAAAACTAAATATGCAAAAATAAAATAATTTGCTCCTCTCACTTTATTCTCCTCAGTTATATAATAAATATAGTTCATGTTACTAACTCAAAATTAGGTGAACTTTCTAGTACTAATTAGTCATATCTACCCTCCACAAAATTATACATTTGTTTTAACTCCAAGACTTAAATAGGATTTTAATTACAAACAGTATAATATAAACAACAACAATTAAAAATTTAAAAGAAATACCTGTTCAAATTTGTAATTAAAATGTTTATAGCCGGGTGTGGTGGCGCATGCCTGTCATCCCCTCAGGAGGCTGAGGCAGGAGGATCAAAAGTTCAAAGCCAGCCTCAGCAATGGCAAGGTACTAAGCAACTCAGTGAGACCCTGTCTGTAAATAAAATACAAAATAGGGCTGGGGATATGGCTCAGTGGTTGAGTTCAATCCTCAGTACCCACCCCCCCAAAAGTTTATCAAGTATCTCACAAAAAGTGGTTACCTTGTGATCTAAGACATTTCTCTGATTTGGAATGAATGGAACCCAAAGGAGTTTTCCTTATCTGCTAAACAGGGTTAGAGGTGAGAAGATGTGAAAGAGTCCATGCTGGCTGTAGCAGTGGATTGCCTCTGAGCGTGTGCCTACTGTTTTCCCATAAGATCTAAAGTATTTCTCTAACTTTCAGGTGTATTAGAATCACCTGTGGGCCTGTAATTCCATAGATTGTTAGGCTCTACTCCCCAAATTCTTGATCAAACATATCTGAGATGGGTCCCAAACTTTGCATGTCTAATAAGTTCCCAGCAACTGAAGATGCTGGTCCAAAAACCACACACTGAAAACAGAACAAAAAGGAGTAGAAGATATGTGGGCATTTATATAGAGCAGCTTGATGCCAATGTGAAGACCAATAATGCCAACTTTCTGGTACCCCTAAAAGGCCCTTTTTATATTAATTTTATGAAAATTTATAAAATATTTTATGCTACCAACTATTTAATTCCCTACTAACTCCTCAAGAATACATTTTAATTATCATATAAAAACCTAATTATTTCAGAGTCAAGGCAAAGGCTACTTACTTCATTTAAAGTAAGGAAACTACTTCTTTTAGAGCTTGGTGGCCTAATACTTGTGCTTCCTTCTTTGTTCTTGTGAATGTAAAACTGTTTCCCTGAGTGGACATTTTTAGCCTATTTTCCTGGTTTCCGATGACAACCACCTGAGCAGTTTTGAAAAATCCTGAAGTGGAACTCAAAGTTACCCAGGTAAAACTAACTATAGCACTGAGTTATTTTAAGAACAAAGCCTTTGGCTAATAAAGAATTGTTTCTTATTTATTTAGGTTCGAGCAGCTTGCTCCTGTGCTCTTGGCTACTTAACTTACAATGCAAATGCTTTTCGTATCCTATTAAATGAATGCAGGAATAAACCTAATCAGTTCCTTCGTATAACAAATAATATCAGCAGAGATGCAAGTATTAACCCAGTATTTTTAAAGGAATTTCAAATGAAACAAATGGTGGGACTTCCTTCTTTAAGGTATTGTGTCTATATTTGAAGTTGCAGTAGTAAAGCTGATAGATTTTATTAAGTTTATCAACCACAGGGAAACAGCCTCATATGAATATATCCTCTGTATGCTGAAGGATAAACTTCATTCTAAAGGTCCATTGCCAAAGCCTGATTTATTTACTTATTTATAATAGCACTGGAGATTGAATCCAGGGTCTTGTGCATGGTAGGCAAGTCCTTTACCACTGAGCTATATCCCTCACCCTATTTACTTATTTTTGACAGAGTCTTACTATTTTGCCCAGTCTGAACTGGGCAACTCCTAAACTCAGGGATCTATCTACCTCAGCCTCCCAAGCAGTTGGAATTAGAGATGCAAGTCACTACTTGCAGCTCAAAGCCTATTTTAATTCCAGCTTAGTATTAGAGTCATGGGTACAGATAAGAATATCACCAGACCCTAGGGACCCTGAGTAGCCAGGAAATTTTACATTTTAGATAAGTTTTTGGGAGACTAGTCAACTCCATGTCTGATCAAAGCCATTTAATTTTTTTTTTTTTAGTTGTAGATGGACACAATACCTTTATTTAATTTATTTATTTATTTTGTGGTGTTGCGGTTTGAACCCAGTGCCTCATGCATGCTAGGCAAGCACTCTACTACTAAGCCACAACCCCAGCCCTCAAAGCCATTTTTGATCAGACTAGAGAGAGATTTGAGAGTTCTGAGCCACACAAGACTAATACCATGGCCTTAGCTTCAAGCAGATCTTCTGAACTTGGCCAAAGCTAGTTTAAACTCCCAGGTTAGAAATGGGGTGATCAGATCCAGTAGCTGGAGTTATGATAAAGCTTACCAGGCATTTATTCAGAAAATTCTGTCTCAGTGTTGTAGTTTCATTATGAACTTAAGCCTCTGAAAAAGCATGAGAAAGAATCTCTTTACTATGGATATGTTTTCTTTTCTGGAGATGTAGTTGAATTTTGAGTCTTTTCTACAAGTAGTCATATTCACATACAGGAAATATAACTACTCAATATATAGTATTAACTCTGTGATACAGAGAATAGAATTCAATAGTGTATTATGGTTATATACATCAATTTTAAGTATATAGAAAAATGAGTACATCTTCAGAGTCATTTTAATTCTTTGAAAAAGTGAACGTCTGCTGGGCATGGTGTTACACAACTGTAATCCCAGAAACTTGGGAGGCTGAGGCAGGAGGATTACAAGACCACAGCCAGCCTCAGCAATTTAGCAAGGCCCTAAGCAACTTAGTCCTGTTGTAAAATAAATAAATAAATAAATAAATAAATAAGTAAGTAAATAAATAAATAAATAGGGCTATAAATGTGGCTCAGTGGTTAAACACCCCTGGGTTCGCTCCCTGGCACCAAAAAAACAAAACAAAACAAACAAACAAACAAATAAATAATAAAAACCCTGAAAATCCAACACTTATTGCCTAATTTTATATAATAAAGCAGAATATCTAAATTTTCATTGCTATCAATAACAATGTTAAACATTTCCATTGATTCAAAAATTTAATTTAATTTAGGATAAACAGTGTAAGTAGTATTTTCAGTTATTCCCCCAATTAACCTAAATAACAACTTTGTGGAATAGGAAAAATGCAACCCTTTCTTGGATCTGTTTTCTTCAAAATCCAGTTGCAGTGTCTCTTCTTCCCATTACTTCATGCAGATTAAATGGCTCAGTTGTTTGAAGTGTGTAAATTAGTGACAGAATACAAAACACCTATAGGTAATATGCATAATTTTATGTATGTTAATCAACATGTATGAAAATAGGCCATTAGTCATTGAACATGATATATGGAATAAATCTTCATATATTTCTTCATGTTTTTACGGTTACACTAATGTCTTCATTTATTTTATTATCTGATTAAAATTTTTCCCTTTTTAGTCTGGAGAGGAATGGAGGACCATCCATAATTCCTGTCTTTAAAAAAGGTAATTAATTATTTTTTATTTTATTTCTGAGATATCTTCTAGCCCTGGCATTTTATAATTCTGTCCATCCCTCCCTAAAATCTGAAATACAGAGACAACCAAAAAAAAAAAAAAAAAAAGGTATCTGTAAACTTCTCTTTTGTAATTCTATATACCTAAAATACCTTTTTATTTATAAGCCCATGTTAATCATTTCTTTTAAGGACTTCTGTAATATCACTTGCCAGAAATTCCTCTCTTTGTTTTTTTCCACAAGCTAAACATAAAGAAAATTCATTATTTAAACAACATGTATGTATGGTTTAAATAATGATCTTGCCATTATTCTACTTCATGTACAGTGTATCTGTCTATAAATTTTTAGAGCAGAGACATGTTTCCTATTGATATACTATTTGTTTTGTATATAGTTGGTAGATGACAGTTGAGGGCTTGGGTCTGAGGAAATAAGAGTCTAGATCTTATATTACTCACTTCTTCGAATTAGACATTTAACAGGTAATATAAATTACTTAGTAGTTTCATGTATATGCTTGTTCATCACTGCTTAGTGTAGGACCAAAGTCAATATTACTTAATATATGTCCTAGTCCTATAGTTGTTATCAAGAATAGAATCATTCAGAAGTGAAGATCAGTTTTCTGGAGTCAGAAAAAAAAAAGGAGAGAAGAGAATAGGGAGAGATAATGAAGAGAGGAGGAACTTCATTTATTCAGGGAATATGTGAGGGAAGCTACATATGTGTGGAGGTCTATTTCTGAGTATCATGGCCATACAGAAAAGTATCTTTCTCTCTCTTTTTTTTTGTAGCTTCTTTAGCCTAAGAGTAATTTACACATAAGAATAAAGTCAATCTTACTCTTTCTTCACTTTAATTCTGGTTTCTAAACAAACTGTACATCTGTACTAGTAATGGTCTGATGAAGTTTTTGCAGTTGTGGTAATGTGAGAAAAATTAAGGACAACACAGGGAGTTTCTGATACAATTAATTTCATTCAATGTGATGTCTGTTATTTTAAGATAAGCCTTTTATACTTTTTTGGTGTTAAAATATCCTTCATAAAATGATATTTTAAGTTGTTGGCGTGTGTTCCTTTATTAGTGCCAACAGGGCATAATAAAAAGTTGGTAACCACATATTGGTCCCTACAAATTTTTGGTCTCTGAAATCTAAAAGTCTGGAAGCCAGTGATCTGTTCTCTCAGTATGTTTAATTTATGTAAAGAAATAGAACTACTTAGAGGTGGAGTAATGAGACTATACTTAAGGCCCTTAGACCTAAGAGATATTTAACTGTGGCCTTCTAATTTTTTAGGGAAAGAACACCGAAGAAAAGCAAAACCTAAAATTCAACCAAAAGATTCTTTGACTTTAATACCTCCTGTAACTAACTTCATGGGACTCTTCAAAAAAGCAAAACAGACCACTGTTTCCCATAATGTTTTTTCTTTTTCATCTGCAATTTCATCAGATATCATAAATGTATCAAGACCAAGAATAGTGTGTTTGAACCAACTTGGGAAACATGAACAGAAAGCCAACCCAGAGAATGCAGAAGGCTAATAAAAAAGAAATGAGTATGAAAGGATTCCTGAGAAATTTAAAATTTTTTAAAATATGATAAAATATACATAGCTGAGTAATCTTTCCTTTTTTGTTTAAAGAATTTAACCTTTATTTTATGTACTTGTCTATTGTTGTTTGTTTTTATGTGGTGCTGAGGATCAAACCCAGGGCCTCACCTGTCCTAGGCAATACTCCACCACTGAGCTACAACCCTAACCCCAGCTGGGTAATCTTTTTGAATGGAAGTTCTTGATATTACAAAGATTTTCTTTACCAGTAGATATGGGGTAAGAATTTCTGCAGTAGACTGCCTGTACATAAATCTCCTAAGATTTATCAACTGATGTAGGTTGAATTGGTATGCCGAGTTAAAGAGGCCTGACTCAAAGCAGCCCTCATAATAATACTCATTTTAATACCTTACGATATTTAATGAAAATAAATTACAAATGTGATGCTTTAAAATGTATACTTTGATATAATTTCTCATCAGATATACAAGTGTGGTTAAAAAATACAGCAACCAGTGTTGACCATTCTCCATATTTATAGAGAATGCCTTTGTTTTGTAGATATAAAGGATGATTTCTTGGGCTGGAGATGTGGCTCAAGCGGTAGCGCGCTCGCCTGGCATGCATGCAGCCCAGGGTTCGATCCTCAGCACCACATACAAACAAAGATGTTGTGTCCGCCGAGAACTAAAAAATAAATATTAAAAAAAAAATTCTCTCTCTTTAAAAAAAAAAAAAAGGATGATTTCTTTTTGGCTTAGAACCAAACAATGCTTTTGCTCAAAAGCACTTTTGAACAGGTACAGTTTTGATATACATTTGCTACTTCTATTTTACAACTACAGATAGTTGGGCTTCACTGTGTTCTTTAATGTGCCTCCTCCCCTTTATTCCATCCACTTCACTCAATAGCCCCCATACAGTTTAAAGGTCTTGCTATAATCCAGTCTCTTCCTGGGCTACACTAGGCATTCAAAAAATATATTAATGAGTAGTTATTTTCTATAACATGCCTTAACAATAATGATGGTGATTATGGAAGCTATATGGATTTCAGGCTTTCTTAGACTCCAAAGTCTGTGTTCTTAACTATTGCAAACTAAGAAACCTCTTAAATATTTCAAATTCAATTCTAAATTATGTTAACTGATGTGAGTTGAAACATTCTGGTAGATGGACTAAAATAGGAAATGCAGAGGGCAGAAATGGTATGTTTTAAGCTAGAAAGGATAAATAAATCTAAATGATAAGAAAGTGTTATTTACTAGGTACTGATAAGGATAGAATTCATATCAATGGAAGTATTATAGAAGCCAGGATCATTTTCAGTAAAAGTCAAAAATAGTTTCTGCTATCCTGACTGAGAAAAAGGGGAAAAGCACTAGGTTGTATGATATGAGTACAGGATTCAATAGAATCACTATATGTCTTCTAAGGTTTTGTTTTCTACCTGTCAACATCTATGCAACCTTTCCCCATAAGATGTTTTACTTTGATTCTTGCTAATGAAAAAGCCACACTCCTAAGGCTATAACATATTAGTATTATTTTATCAGAAGAGCATACATAACAGAAGGAAGTCTTGATGATTAAGTAATATATTTATAAAATTTGATAAAAGAAATTGGGAACTTAATTTGAATCCTGAAATACTACCTGTAGAGACTTTTTTGAAAAGCAAACATCAAATCTTCATTTTAAGTCGTGGTACTTTGATGGCAGCTTCTGCAACTTCTTTTGATATATCTACTCCAAGAGGACATCTGCATCATAATCAAATAAATCATATTATTTCAAACACTTTCTTGATGTTCCATTGCTAGTTTTGCACACTATTTGCTTTAGAATTCTGCAAAGTAGTGGAACTATTTAATGTGTAATTCATCATATATGGTGATGCTTCTTACAAATACAACAGAATCTTAAGCTAGGATAATAAAGACCATTTCACTAAGAAATCTAAATTCTGAGATGTTTTTGAAAGAGTTCTGTTGTTCTCCATTACTCTAAATTAGAAAGTTAAAAACAAATGAAATATAAATATAACAAAAGATGCCTTATAATTTTTAACAAAGCTAAAAAGATAAAAATAATTTATCACATAAAGTCAAACATGCATTTATTTACATTTTAAATTCCCCAGGTTTCAAAAGTTGTCTTATCCCTTTTCAACCTTCCTTTGCTGCTACTGGCTGGAGAGGTCTTAGCTCCTATGTCTTTTTGATTTCTGCTCTATAAATAATTTTAGCTTCAGATTTTAATCCAAGATAAGGCTGTGGCCTGGAAAAAGCCATCATCTCCAGTCTCAACACTGCCACAATAGGGCACAACCAGATCAGTGGACAAAACATATCTGAGGTTTAGTTATTGGCATAAGGGATTCTGACACTGCTAATCCAACACAGTTCATTCACCATGAGAATTAATAGTCTATAGTTCATGCAGCATAACTGTCTAGTGATGGACCATAATGCTGACAATATTTGAAACACTGAATGAAACAGTCTTCAAATTATAATTGTCAGATTATGAAACACAATTATGCTTTACCATTCTAGATCTAACTTAGACCAGAACTTGAGAGCAAATTTTAAAAACTGTGTTATTACTAGAACTTTGATTTGGGAGAGGAAATAGGCTTGCAGTAAATAGTTATCTTTTGGCTGCTTCCCAGTTACCCTGTTAAGAACATAATCACAACTCCATCTACACCTGAATGCTTTCTGCTTGTTTTGTTTCCCAGCATACCAGCTGGTCCTGAAAGCCTCTAGACATTGCAAAAGTCCAAATTATGGACCTGGTTTCCATTCTGGTCCCAAGTAAGGAAATGCATCATTTCTACACATGTCCAAATTCTAACTCACCTATGATTTACCAAAATTTTTCTAATTTAATTCTGTAGCAAAATAAACTTCTTAAAAGGTGTTAACCTCAATGAGGTTCATGAAAAAAAAAAACTGATATAACTGTCAAGTACCACCAAAATATTAATAAAAACTTTATATATAAAAGCCAAAACCACTCTTTGGTTTGTATAATTTACCTTACATAAATAATATAAACTAGGGCTAGGGATATACCTCAGTTGGTACAGTGCATGCCTCACGTGCACAAGCCCCTGTGTTCAATCCTCAGCACGGCAAAAAAAAAAAAAAAAAAAAAAAAAAAATATATATATATATATATAAACTATACCACATACTTTGGTTCGTAGCGGATGCCTTCTATGTTGTCTAAAATGCCCAAGCCAGCACGTAATCTTTCAATACCATTCCTAAATAAGAACCATTAAAATAAAATTAATAGCCTCAAGATTTAAAGGAAGATTTAGTATGATGAAATGGTTAATTAGTATACTTATGAGTGAAGCTCATATATCCTATGGCTTACCATGCAATCATAATGCCATTATCAGTGCATAGTCTTGGGGGAGGACACAACAAAGTGCATTGTGTTGCATTTGTTACAATTTCCAGAGCTCTCCGTATATACAAGTTACTTGCAACACCTCCAGATACAACCTAAAGGAATTGATAAGACCTAATGAACTCCTATCACATATGAACCAAGTCATTTATTAAACCTGGGGAAATGCCAGCATTACTATAAGGTGAAATGACAAAACTTACTAGTACTGCATTACTCTGAGATAGCAAGTCTCTCTGCTTGCAAAACAGAATAGCACGATGTGTTCTTTTTGCAATGTGGCACGCAGTTGTATGCTGTACTGCAGCAGCAATGTCTGCAGCCGAAGACAGGATTTGCCCCTTCTCAATTCCTGCAGAAATGAGCAGGTATTTTTAGGCTCCATTGAGAAATATTTATTTGTCCAACTTTACTAATTAGAAATATACCTTCCTCTTTCTCCTTTTGCATTATTATTTTATCGATAACATGTTGAAGCCCAGAAAAAGAAAAATCACAATTTTTAGCACGCTGCATGGGTGGATTGATATCAAAATGAAATCTGTTTCCTTGTTTGGCCAAATGTTCTATAGCCGTCCCACCACTCATGGTGGAGCATTCTGGATGTTTGATTAAAGAGAGTCTTCTTGCTACCTATCAAAAACAAAAACATATTTTTAATGAGTTGTAAATTAAATATTTTGAAACCAAAAGGTACAAAGGAAATGAATTGAAAAATGTAAAATGCTGAATAAAAATATGCTATACGTCTACAAATATGGACTACAGCTGATGTTCAGTAAAGCAAACCACCCAGTTCCTTATGAAAACCTGATCTGTAGTGGCCTATCACTGCCCTGCTACTTTTGCTCTTATATTGGGTTTAGAAAATGAGTTTGAAGTTGACAACAACTGCTTAATGATGAACTTCAAATAAGAACTTGTCCTATTCTTTCTATCTTTTCAGCTGTTGGCAGCAGTTTGTTTTTAACATGGCCGTAGACTTTGTAGTATTCTAAAAAGGAAAAGAAAAGTCTGTGGTTTCAGTAATTGGGCAATTTAATCATAGAAATTTGTGCATCTTGATGTCCTTAGGTTAATCTTTATGTATTTTGTGGTATATTACAGTTTACAAAGCACTTTTTGCATATATAGTATTTGGATAAATATAAAATTTCAGCTGCAAATTATTTGAGCCTTTATGTATTGGATGTAAAACCACTTTATTAGGAACAGGTAAGAAAGAATTACAAAATTATTTACTACTTTTTTTTCTTTCTATACATAATTTTTTCAGTCTATTTAAGATATTGAGAAACACTTAAGTGAATGGTAGTAGCATATCTATTGCTATTTAATTGAAACAGACATCATAACATAAAAGGGTGGAGGGTGCTGGGGATGTATCTGTGATAAAGCACCTAGCTTGCATGAGGTGCTGGGTTTAATCCACATCACAGCAAAAAAGAAAAAAAAAAAGAGAGAGTGAAATTAGTTCTTAAGTAATTACCTTGTCAAGCATGTCACCTGGTGCAATGTCCAAAGACTTTCCAAGAAGCAGAAAATCTGAAACTCCTCGAACTAATGCCAAGAGACAGTGACCTCCAGAAATCAAAAGAACTAAAAATGGAAACTCTACTTTATTGGTCAACCTAATAGTAAGTGCGTGAGCCTCCATATGATGAATGGGGATGAATGGCTTTTTCAGTTGGTCTACCAGCTGTAAACTAAATGATAAGCCTACTCCTAAGCTTAAAGCAAGTCCTGGCTTTATGGTTGTTGCAATCGCTGAGAGTTCACTTGGAGATATTCCACTGGCACAAAGAGCTTCTTGTACTATTCGTTGAATGTTTTCTCTATGAAGTTGTTGAGCTACTGGAGGAATAATCCCACCTGTTCTGAAACAAACAAAAGAACAGCTTATTATAATTTTATGGTTGTACAATAAAGAAAGAAAAATTGTTATAGCTGAATGCATGATTTCAAATTAATCATTATGTAACTGAAAACATTAGGATTTTCAAATTGTGTGGTCTATAATGCTGCAACTATGATAAGAACTAAACATGATGTTATGAATTCAGTATGAAGGGATGCTTCTGATTTTCCAAACTGGTGCACAGAACTCCCATAGATTTGCTTGTTAATGAATGAAATCACCAAAACAATCTTAGAAAGCATTCTAAAGAAGTCTTGAATAAGGGAAGGATAGGATAAAATTATATTTTAGGAAAACAAATTTCCTTGAACATAAAGAGAATTTTAAAGAGATCATCACAAAAAGTATTTGGATTAAAAGGCTGGGAGTATAGCTCAGTGGTAAAGCATGTGCCTAGCATGTGCCCTGGGTTTGATCCCCAGCACTGAAGAGGAAAACAAAAATCATTTGTGTAAAGTGATTATATCTTAAACTGGGTGATTGTGGTAATGGAAAGAAAGGGATGGAAAGCCTTCAAATCTGTAATAATAACTAATAACTAACATAAAGGTATGGAGGACCAAGTCATCAAACATTCAGATATTTGGCTGAAAGGACTGGAAGAAAAGAAATACACTGAGAAACATGATGGAAATTTTGTGAAGATGAGTTTATTTTTAAAAAGACTGCACTTGAGGTTACAGCAGGATAGCAGATAGCTTGCAATCCTAAAAGTTTGGGAATCCAGTTCTCAAGAGTTGGTAATTAAGATTTTTGGTTCATGTAGGATAGTGTAATGTGAAGAGTAAAGAATTAGAAAGCAAATTTTCTAGCAATGATTATGCAAGCATAAGACTGATTTTTACAATTTGAGAAACAGTACAATAAAATATAGAGTCTGAAAACATACCTCTACTCTAAAAAGAAAATCATCTTCAAACATCTGATGTTGCGGGTGGGAAGGACAGTGGAATGAGATGGACATTATTACCCTATATACATGTATGACTATACTACCAGTGTGACTCTGCACCATGTACAGTTAGAGGAATGAGAAGTTGTGTTCCATTTGTGTATAATATGTCAAAATGCATTCTACTGTCATGTATAACTAATTAGATCAAATTTTAAAAATTGGATGTTGCAAGACCTGATACTTCTACACACAGAAATGCAAATTATCAGTAGAATATTCAATTAACATTTACTTAATAGTTAAAATACATACAAAAAGAAATTATCTTATTTCAACACATTCTTATATTCCTTAATTGTTCAAAGATACGTTTTATTTTAAGAAAAGAAAAATGTTCAAAAAGATTCAAAAATTTAGTACACTCAGTAGAAACTGAAAAGACTGTGGTAATTACAGTTACCATCTGCACCACTTGTTTGATACTCACTTGATGCTGCCTTGCTCTGCTAGATCTCCTTATAGTCTACACATTATGTCTCTGATTAGATTCAGCTTTTTGAAGGGAAGAAATTTTTAGTATTTCATTGTCATGTAGTCCCTTTGATATAGTATGTTACCATTTAAGGGTTACTCTGTCTCTTTACGTAAATTATTTCTAATCTCAACAGAATCAGAGAGGATAATAAATTTGCCTTAAGTCACAAAGCCAATACTAAATGCCTAATTTAGGATTCAATACCAGTCTGTGATTCCAAAATACCAGCCCTTTTCACTAATCAGATGTTCTAAATTAATGACTTGGAGGCATATTTTAACATGTTTTGAATTAGCCAATAATTTTTTAAAATATGGAGCTATTACATTAAAAATATGGATTTTTTTACTTTCTCTTAAAAATTTTGATAATGACATAGGTCTTATAGTCCTGCCTGGCAACAATTGGGTAGAGCTGAGCAGTGACCTTCTCCAGATAATTTATCCTTTATATCTAGCCCACTTATTTATATAACCTGTCTAGAGGTCCTTGCAAACATCTGAGTTTGTAAACCTTGCACTATTTTAAGATTTAATAAAACACTGCATCATTATTTATTTAAGTAACAACATAAGTTGTATAAATGTGAATAGGATTTTTTTTTCAGGGGTTAATATGGGGTAGAGGTCGGGTAATGAGTTAAGACCATAAAACATACATGTTGAATAAAGAAAAGGCATTGTTGAGAGAAAATCACTGACTAATACTAGAGCTGGTAAAGAGCTTAGTTCCTTTTTGGCAACAGGATTAGCTAAGGTTGGAAATTTAACTGTAGACAGTCATAAAAGCCAGGGTCAGATGTTTGAGGTTTTTCTATAGTAATTATTATAGGCTTTAACACAAAGGAATATGAACTTGGCTCCTAAAATTTAACTTTTATACATAATAAATACAAAAGAATGGTTCCATTTTTTAAATTAAATATTTTTAGATGTTGATGAACCTTTATTTTATTCATTTATTTATATGTGGTGCTGAGAATCAAACCCAGTGCCTCACACATGCCAGGCAAATGCTCCACCACTGAGCCAGAACCCTAATCCTCTTTTTAAAAAGAGGTATTGGGGATTGAACCCAGGGACACTTTACCACAGAGTTAAATCTCCAATCCTTTTGTAAAATTTTTTATTTTGAAATAAAATATATTTTATTTATAGGCATGAGGTGCCAAGCCCAGCTCATTTTACTTTTCCAAAAAAGATAGGGATAACAAAGATATAGTCTACTTACTTTAAATGAACTTCAGTTTGGGAATGTATTGCTTCTCCCAACACATTTCCAGTTTCATCTACCACCGCAGCTGCTGTATCATCACAGCTTGTTTCAATACCCAATACTATTTTATGAAGAAATAGTGTTCCAGGATGAAAATTAAAACTTCTTAAAAATCCATCAACTTTCCTTTTGGATGGTTTAAAAAAAACTCGTGCTGTCTTATTTAATATTAGCATTATTACTAGTATATAGATAATTCCTGGAAAATAATTATAAAAACAAACATTACTTGGAACTAACATTAGCAATTAACCCACTCACTTAAAATAATATGTGTGACTTATTTTTCAATACATACTTTTATAGAACTATAAGAAACTCTGCAAGAGTTACCAAAATTTTATAAAAGTCCCAGCAACCTGTCGATGTAAATAAAAGTATTAATGAGTATGAGGTTTTTCAAGAGGGAAAGAGAAATCAGATAAAACATTCTGTAATATTACAGGTTGAGGATCCCTAATTTAAAAATCTGAAACACTCCAAAAACTGAAATTTTTTGAGTACTGATATGATGACAGAAGTGGAAAATTTCACACCTGACTCCATGAATTATATCAGTCAAAACAGGTACATTAAAATATTATATAAAAATTAACTTCCAGCAATAAGTATAAAGTAAGGTATATTTGAAATATACTTGAATTCATTTTAGACTAGGGTCCCATTCCCAAGATATCTCATGTATATACTAATATTCCAAAATCATCACCCCACCCCGATAAAACAAAAAAGAAAAAGTCTGAAATCTGAGACACTGCTGCTCTCAAGCATTTTGGATAAGTGGATAAGGATGCTCAACTTGTAATATTGTTTTCATGCCATTCTTACCAATCTATTCGTTATTCTTTACAAAACAACTAATATTAATTACATGGATATTTCTCTAAAAACTGCTATTTTTTCATAGTTAAAACCAAGATAAAATGTTTATTTTTTTATATCAAACAACAAATGCAAATAGAACAGATAAAAATAAATGCATCCTATTTCCTGGAAACATTTCTCAAAATAAAATTTAATCATTTGGTTTTAAAACAAAAGTTCATGTAAGACACACATATGCACACCCATCAAGATGCAATCTTGTAGTTTAGAAATAAGTCTTTTCATGAAGTTCATCCTAAAGAAACATATCTAAACTAAAATAGTGCAACCCAACACATTTTATCCTTAATTACAATCTTAGGAATTAAATCTCCTTTTTTTGCCACCAGGTTTATCATTACAAGTTTCTTCTCAACTCGTTTTTCTCCCACAAATTAATAATCCATCATTAAAGCACCCTAGTATTTTCATACTGCAAAGTAGGTCCTTTCCCTATCACACGAATGGACAAAATTAAGGGTTTAAAAAGGCAGCGAATAGTATCGAAACTGGACAGAGAACATCCAGAGATTAGAGATGAGTGACCTAGTCGCAAAGGGCAGCTCAAGGAATGAGGCCCAGACAGAGAATAGATTTGCAGTAACTCAATCCGGGCAGGGCAGATTGTGAGAAGTACTTCCCTTTCAGAGCAAGAACGCTGCTGAGTGACCCGGTGACTAGGATGGCAATGAGCTCTCTGCTCTAAGAAAAAGGGTAGGGGGCTGCTCTAAGTTAAGGGGGAAACCTCTTCTCCAGTTGCACGAAACCATAGTGGGGCGAAAGGTTAGCAATTCCACCCTCCTCCCTCCCGAACCTCAGTACCTAGCACTCGTTTCCTTTCCCTAGCAAAACCGGCTGACTGCCTCTCTCCGGCACAATCAAGCCGGAGACTGGCGCCCCGGAAGTGATGTCATCAGCACCGTGTTGGCGTCCCTCGTCCTGCCCCGGTTGCTGTAGCCCTAGAAAGCCGCGTTACTGCTGTTTCTTTTTAAATTTTTATTCTTATTTGTTATATATGACAGCAGAATGCATTACAACTCATATTACACATATAAAGCACAATTTTTCATATGGAAACTGGCGCTCTTAGCAAGAGAAGTTGAATGTCCAATTTTGCCCCGGACTCCGTTTGTGCACTGGTGCATTTCTTCGAGATTTGTAGGTAACCAGAGTTCTGTAAGGTCACATAGCTAGTGACTGAGCCAGAGGAAGCCGAATGCAGACCTGTCTGACTACAGAGCATTAAGTTTAACTTTGCGCTACATTCCTAAGCAAGTTTGTGCTTTTGACTGGAATTTGGTTGCCACTGTGAGAAAAGGATGAAGTAGATTATTTGCCATTCCATTTTTAGGAGAACTACTACCAAGCCAGAATGTGGTGGCCCGAAATACTTAATACCGTACTTATCACAGAAAAGGTGTAAACTATAAATGCCCACAAGAGTTTGCCAAGAGTTCCCAGAGAACGGACGTGCTTCTGGTCGGACAGTCTAAACCGTTACTCCCAATTCTTCACTAAGAGTAAAAAGATCTTGGTTTATTTTTGTAATCTTAAAGTAAATGGCCGTTGTAAATATTTTTAAAATAATACTTTTCATATTGCATTATGTAGTCCCTGCTTACTGTGTAAGCAATCTCCAGCATGGAATGTATTCATATCCTTTTTTCTTAGTTCGTGAACTTGTTGCCATTTGTTTGAATAAATACATTCCAAGAATTTTTCTCTCCCCTCGAAAGGCTTTAAGGTTTTAGTAAATAAGGGCCTTATAGTGCAGTGTGTATGTGTGTGGATTTGTCTCTTACATGGTGTTGAGTGCTGAGTATAAAGGATTGGTGAAGTATGTGGAGAAGTCACAGAGAACACTCTAGGGGTAGATACAAATAAGTAAATGCATAATTACCACAATACTGTTGAGATTGTTTTTGGTTCGAAATTAATGTTTTTCCAAACTTTCATTTATGTGAAAATATAACAGTAAAGTGTCATTTATTATGTACCCAGCACTGTGGTAAATTAATTTATTTAATCTTTACAGCAACCCCCAAAGGTAGTTACTGTCTTCATCTTAGGTGCAACTGGGCCACAGGGTTTAGATGATTTGTAAACCACACAGCTAGTAACTGCAAGTTAGGATTAGAAGTCAGCCCATATGGCTCTGGATCCAATTTTCTTAATTGCCAGAAGAACTCATATTTTCTTTAGGGTGCATTGTTAACACACACTACCAAATAAAAGGATAAAAGAAGAATTAAGACCTAAAGATTAAGAAAACTTAGTCATCCTGTTTGATTATATGATAGAAGTTACTTCTGTTATATAGTGGAATCTAGTCTGAACATGAAACCTTTCATAGCTGGTATTATTTTTCTTACAATTGAAATTACATTCAGTAGGTGTCTCCCAGAGCTCTCCTGTGCTGTCAAGAGTTATCCTTTTGTGTATGTTAACATATCATTTAGCTGATTCCTGGTCTAAACACTCCTGACAGTATAAAATCTCTATGCTGCACTATGTGGAATAGCAGAACCCTAGAGCACATATTTAGGAAGTGAGGGAATACATCCTCATTTTTTCTACCATACTGGAGAGGGTTTTTAAAAAATTTTGTTTTATTTTTTGTGTTGCTGGGGATTGAACCCAGGGCCTCATGTATTTGAGGCAAGCACTCTACCAACTGAGCTATATTCCCAGCCCGGGAGAGGGCTATTGAGGGAAAGGCAAGTATGTATGTTGTCTGGAATTTCATGCAGATATCATATTGTTAGAATGCCACCTTTGTAACTTCAGAGTTACAACTGAATCTAAATACTCCCACTTTGTCCAATTTACCACTTGTAATCCTTAGAGAAAAATTATATCTGATTTTTTTTTTTTTTTTTTGGTGATTCTGGAGATTGAACCCTAGGCCTTAAATCCCTAGGCAAGTGTTCTACCACTGAGCTACAACCCCAGCCAATAATAATAATAATAACAACAACAACACAACAATCATAATAATTGTATTTTATAATACTTATTTCCTAATTATGTCTTCCTAAGTTGGATTTTTTTTTTTTTTTTTGAGACAGGATTGATATGTTGCCCAGGATTGATATGTACTAAATTCCTGGGCTCAGCCTCCCATTGCATCTGGCTGGATCTTTCATCACATATTTTTTTTCTTTGTGCTAAGAACTTTATTAGTTGTTAGAACTAAAGAGATAAAATCCATTCCCCTCCTTAAGGATTTCAGTCTAGTGGCAAAAGGCAGATAATAGGCAATACAGAATTATGGATGTAGAAATGGAAAGTGTACACTGAGAGGCGTGGCTTGAAGAAGGCCTAGTAGCCTGCCACAGATGTATCCAGCAGCCTGGCAGGAGCATGGTGATTACTTGGTTTCAATATCTTGATTCTTTAAATAGGCTTGAAATTGCCTTATCAGGTCTGGAGGTGACTGGACTCTGGGGTACTGAATTACACATCAAAGATTGCTAAGAAATTGTTGGGTAAAAAGCATTGATGCTAATGTATTAAGTTGTGAGAAATGCAGCGAAGGGGAGCTAGAATAGTTGAGGTTCCTGATCATCATCTTTGTGTTGACCAAATTACAATTAAAGCTAAATCCAAATCATAATCAGAGGATTTCTTGGTAAATACAAAATGGAAATGAGTTTGGTGCTTTTAATGACTAATATTTCTATGCCTGAGTCAAATCCTTCCCACTGAGTCACATAACTGCCTTATTTTTTGTGGTACTGGGGATCAAAACCAGGACCTTGCACATGCTAGGCAAGTGCTCTACCACTGAATAACATCCTCAGCCTGTTCTTATTTTGTGGTAAATTGTTCAGGCTGACTTCAATCCTTCTGCTTCAGTCTCCGGAGTAGCTGGGATTACGTGTGTAAACCATTATGTCGTTTGTCTTACATCCTTTGTTCATTGGATTGTGCTGAAAATATGCAACTGTTTGTCTTTCTCCTGGTGAAACTTTAAAAATTTTCTTTTTATTAGTGGTGATACTGTCAGGTCTGCTATCTGGAATATATTTTGCTTTTTATGTTTGCTAAGACATTTTGCTTATTTTACAACCTAACTTTCAGATTGTCTTTTTTATGATATACGTATTTATAATTTTAAGTGTACAGTTAAGTGGCATTAGATGCAGTCACATTTTTCTGCAATCCTCCAATCTTTTTCATCTCTCAAACTGTAATTATATACCCATTCAAAAACTGCCCTTTTCCCTCCTTCCATAACCCCTGGCAACTTCCATTCTACTGTCTTTAGGATTTGATTACTCTAACTACTTCACGTAAGTGGGATCATATGACATTTGTCCTCATGTCTGGCTTATTTCACATATCTTAAAGTTTTATTCATTTCTAATTTGTATAAAAATTTCCTTCTTTTTTAAGGCTAAATTCTATTATGTATATATTCCACATTTTATCCATCTGTCGGTGGGGCACTTGAATTGCTTCCACCTTTTGGCTATTGTGAAAAATGTCACTGTGAACATGGGTGTACAAATATCTGTTCCAAGTTTTTGCTTTCACGTTTTTGTATATACTCAAAATGGCTGGATCATATGGTAATTTTGATTTTTGAGGAGTCTCCATACTCAGATGATCTTAGTGTACAGGGTCTAAGTGTGGTTTCAGTAGGGAAGACAGAGGGTGAATCTCTTTGTTGTTCCCCTATACACTCTGATTGTTAAATGTCATGATAATGCCATTAGAGAAGCATATGGTTTGAGTAGCATTCATAGAACAAATGTTTCAAAGGATCACTGTATTTTATCAGGCAATAGACAATAAATCAGTTAACTTTTGAGTTCACATTTAAAAAATGATAAAATGAAAAAATAATGCATATTTATCTTGATAATATGATCAACCTAAATATATATTAGTTGAAAAATCTGGAAATTTTTCCAAATAAGATTATAAATAAAAATTTATAATTGTATAATGGGGAAATCAGAAAAAAATCCTTTCATATTTTGTATTTTAAAAAGAGCTCATTCTGGGCTGGGGTTGTGGCTCAGTGGTAGAGTGCTTGCCTCACATGTGTGAGACACTGGGTTTGATTCTCAGCATTGCATATAAGTAAATGCATAAAATAAAAAGTTCTGGGCTGGGGATGTGGCTCAAGCAGTAGCGCGCTCGCCTGGCGTTCGATCCTCAGCACCACATACCAACAAAGATGTTGTGTCTGCCGAGAACTAAAAAAAAATAAATATTAAAAATTCTCTCTCTCTCACTCTCTTAAAAAAACAAAAACAAACAAAAAAAAGTCCTATCAAGAACTAAAAAAAAAAAATTAAAAAGCTCATTCTACAGTGTTAATGAATTTGGTTTGTTCCTTTACTGTACTTCTTATATTTGAGATTATCTTTGTAAACATGTACAAAGATATGTAGAGTGAAAGGACACAATGATAAACTTGGTGTTATCTACTAAGTATAAAATTATACAGAACTTAAGAGCTATAGGTGAATCACTTCCATTATCATTATTTATCAAGGGTTTGAATAACAAATCATGATATGGAGTTTGATTCAAACTTCCTGTTTTATTTATATTTTTATTAAACCTTTTTCTAACTATATTTTGGATTATGGAAAAGTTCTGAGAATAAGATAAAAAAGTTCTGTGAGCCCAATACCCAATTAAGGTAGATAAAATGTCACCTAATGCAGCTGAAACAGTATGTGCACACACACCCAAGATATTCTGAATTTTATGTTTATGAATTCATTTTTTAGCTAAATGAGAAATTTTAAACACACACACACACACACAAACTACTTGCTTAATCATTTTTAATTAGAACTGAAATTAGGAAATAAAAACCTGCAAAGTGTCACAATTTTTCTTTTTGACACCAGGCTATTCTTATTTCCCCCTTCCCTGTCCAGCACTACTCTAAACTTTTTAGGATATTTTACCTAGGCCTCTCTAATATTCCCCACACCAGGTACTGTCCATGTTACTGTTTTGTGAACTACTCTTTTCTATACTGTTAGACTTTTATACTGACTGACTGGGTTGTTGTCTTCATGAATACCAGGTTTATTTTTATTTTTATTTGGTTAAATTTCCTGGTTTACTAAATCCACTTCATAAGCATTTGAAGGTAAAACCTTCATTAATAGCACTACATGCTGAAGATGTGAGATTTTAGTGACTATTAAAGTGAATCAATGATATCTGGCTGTCAAAATAGCAAGTGATATTAAGTTGCACTGAAGGAAAAAAAAGGCATTGAGAACAAAAGAAGTGGTAGTACAATCATGTCACATCTCTTTGCCTATTGAATTTAGAGCACAATTAGTAGGAAAGTGGGAGAAATTTGAAACAATATTGTTTGGAAAATGGTGAGGTGGTGAGGACTATGGTAAGGACTATGGTAAGGTGGTGAGGACTATGGTTTATTCAATGCTGCTGTTTCAATGTTATCTTTAAATAGATGAAGAGTTATGTGGAATATGGATTAGACTTCGGATCAATGTAAAACAAGTTCTAAATTCCATTACCAAGCTAATTATTTTTTTTAATAAAAAATTGAGATAATTGTGGATTCACATGCTCTTGCAAGAAACAGTACAGAGTGATCTTCCCCAGTTTCCCCAAATGGTAATATCTTGCATAACTATAGCACAATAACATAACCAGAATATTGACAGTGAAATAATTCAGATTTGATTCAAACTTCCAGTTTTACTTATACTTGTGTGTGCATTTCGCTCAATGAAATTTTAGCATGTGTATTTTACATATCCACTGCCAGTTAAGATATTTAAAAAGTTACATCACCTTTAGGTCCTCCATGTTGTGTTTTGATCAATTCCCTCCCTTCTGCACTATCCCCCATATCTAGTCACTAGCAACCACCAATGTTTTTATCAACTATAGTTCCCCCCCCCCCCAGTTATTTCCTCTTCTATTACTGTTAAAACAGAACTGAACAGAGGAGTGGTAATTAATGAAGATTCAAGCTAAGGCACGAAACTGAATTACATGGTCTTTAAAGGTTTTTCTAACTCTTTTCAATATATAGTTGTACACAGCTAATTTACAAAGATATAGTCCCATAGACAATATCTCCCCCTGCCTTAAAAAAAAAAAAAAAAAAAAAAAAAGGAGCAGGTCAAAAGGACATAGGAGCTAACATGGAAAAATTTCCAATGGTCAAAAGTAGAGGACAGTATGAGCAACAAATTAATGACAACAAAGGATTATAACCAAAGAATAAAACACTGATGGGTCTATAATGTAAACTAATGAATAAATAAAGTAGTAGAGACAAATTTTCCTTACAGAATAATTCTAATAAATAAATATAGAAAGAATGAGGGAAATAGAAACCATCATTAGCAGTCTATAATAAATATCACTGCAGGAAAGATCCACGGATGAATGCTAAGGTTAGTAGCATTTCCAAGCTCATTTCTACTTAGAAATTGCCATTATGTCTCCTGACTTGAAGTTAGTAGCAACTATTGCATGCTATTAGGTTTTGGTTACTAAAAGATATTACTGCATAAATTCATAAAATTGGGTATTTTCCATAATTAACACAACCATTCATCTAGATATTTATAGCCCCAAACTAGGAGTCACTTTAATTACCTCCTGCAATGCTACATTCAACACATCCATGTCTTTCAATACATTAGTGTCTGGTGAGCTATACTTGTAAAATATATCCCAAATCTGACCACTTTTAAATAATTGATCTGCTGCCTCCTTAGTCTGAGCTACTTCTTGTCTGCAGTAGCTTTTTCTACATGCTTTTTATTCCCTTATTCTCAACATTAGTCAATGATCTTTAATATAAAATTAGATTCCTTTAATCTTCTGTATAAAACTCTCTAATGGCTTAGTCATACTTACAATAAAATCTGCTTATTAGTTTGATCTAAAGAGTCCTTTGAGATCTGGCCCCTACCTACTTCTCGAATCCCACATGCAACCATTCTCCTCCTTGCTTATTTCTATCTAGTCCCAGTGGTTGTCTTATTCTTTCTCAATGTCTCCATTCTGCCCCAAGACCCTTAATATCTGTCATTACCTCCTGGGAATCATCTTTCTTTCCCCAGATCTTGGTACTGCTTGTTTCTTTTTGTTTTTGTACCAGTGATTGAACTCAGGGGCACTCAACCACTGAGTCAACATCCCCAGCCCTTTTTTCTATTTTACTTAGAGACAGGATCTCAATGAGTTGCTCAGGGCTTTGCTAAGTTGCTAAGGCTGGCTTTGAACTCACAATACTCCTTGCTTCAGCCTCACAAGTCAACTGCTTGTTTCTTCACATCAGCAAAGTTTGTGTTCAAATATCACCTCAGGATCCTGAGTGAAGAATTTCTTCTGAGTCAGGCCTGTATCTGCTTAATTTTTTTTCCATAGGATTTATCATTACATGAAATAACATGTATTTGTTTATTCATTATCTGTCCTTTGACTAGAATGTAAACATCTCCTGGGAAGGAATTGGTTTATCTTTTTACAAATTATCTGTAACACCTTCAATAGAGTGGGCCCTCATATATCTATTGAGTAAATATTTTTAAAACACTAAAAGGAGAAAAGGAAAATGTATCTTTGCAGTATCTTTGAAGTAACTTTGAAGTAACAAAGGAGTATTTTTAATTACCTTAAAATGTAACTTGCTTAAAAATTAATTTGAAAATGTCAATATAGCATTGATGACTGAATTGGAAAGCTTTTGAAATAATCTTACACCAAGGAAAAAATTTTATTAAAGTATAGATTACCAGTTATTTAAAAATACATAAGACAAATATACAAAGGCAGTATCATACAACTGATTTCTAAACTCAATACTTTTGAAATACAAAACAATGATCACTACCCTGAAAAGTCAGTTTGTTGACAGAGATTGATCTTTAAGTTTGTCAAAAACTCCTTTCACTCAATTTTGTTTATATGTATCACTCAGTTTTTCAGTTTTATCATATATCAGAACTTTGGTTTTTTGTTTGTTTCTTTTTTTTAATGTGATTGCTTCTCAAGTATAGTATAGTTTTTTCTTGCAATTAATGTTAGCAACTATAGGTAACTTTCCTAAGTCACAAGAATTCAATATAATCACTACTTAAAATAGTTACCATTTAGAGTTACCTATACTAAGACTCACATGTTTAAAGTAAAAATATTAACAAGCAAACTATGGGGGTTGAGAGCAGGACTAAGGAAAGACAATCTTTTACTATAGACCTGCTAAAACAAAATATCTATTACTTACTTTGGTACTATGGCTAGAGAAGCAGTTACTGCTAGACCACAGGTAGCTATGTAGCTATCCATTCTATATTTCCTTTTCTAAGGAATGACAGACTTTACCAATTAAGTTTCTTAACCTAAAAAACAGGCACCTATAAACAACCCTGTACTTTAACTTCTTGAAATAATTATTTTAACTGGTTTATTAGCAGCCTTGTGTCTGGAAAACCAAGTAAATCTGTTTTGTTCCAAAATTAGAATGCTGACTCAGATGGTATCTTCCAGCATCAGTCATGAAGGTGGACCTTCAAAAACTATGTAATATAATAAATGCAAAAATAATTTCATCTATCAACACATAATACTGAGCCAGCAAAAACCCAAAACCAAAAAACCCCACTCATAAGATAATTTATAAGAAACTGGCTTGTACAAAATAAGAAGTATATATCCTCTTACATAAGAGAAATATATATGGTAATAAAAGTAATCTATAATAAACTTACAGAGATGATTCCGATTTACATGTTAAGTCTGCCTAAACTAATTGTCACTGAAGGACTGAAAATTTTCTTTTCCTCATGTCATGCCCATCATTATAATTAAGCTGGTCCTAGTTTCTTACAAATATCTTACTTCCTTGGATTTATCTACTACACCCTCACTGTACTGCAATTAACTTATACGCTGGGCCTGCCCAGCCTGCCTATAAAACCTTTCTTCCAAAATATACCAGATGTATTAAACAGAGGCATCATTTAGTAGAATTCTGCACTTCAAGACAGCATCTGAAGAACCAGTAATTGGTCCTCTGATGTAGATACCTCTCATTTCACATTATCACAGAAACAGTGCAGTTTACCAACTACTCCTTCCTTACAGGAAACTCAGTAGCTGTAAAAATTTTGTTCAGTTTCAAACATTTCAATACTTATTAATTCCAAAGATCCGAACACCATGTAGTTGGGGCATTTTGGGAATAAGCACACTCAGAAGAGAAGCTGTGTTTAGGATGAAGTGAGTTGAATCATACTTCGTATAGAAACTTGCCAGAAAATATCTGTTGAGATAAAAGTCAAGAATACATGTAACATCCAAAAATGAAATTATTTAGAATTTTAAAAAATTAAAAGATAGAAAAAAGGCCACCAAACACAAATACCTAAAAGTAAAACCATTTTGGATCACTAAAATAAAAATTTTAATTTAGGTCCAAGTTTATTTTAGATTGGTATTTAAAAGTGTGTTTAGTGGTGGTGCACATTTTGCATTTCTGTAATTTATGTTAAATGCATTTAATAGAATGCACTGCAATTTAGCAGAAGCTTTAAAGTGGAAAGCTTTCAAAATAGGTTGCATATGCCCTCTGAGACTTCAAATGTAGTTTTGTATTTATATATATATTTCTGGATCCAAAGTATCCATCATAGTCTCAAAGGGTTTTGTGACTCACCAAAATGTTAAGAATCACTATTGTAAACCTTTGAAAAATTAGGGTTTTGGTAGTACAATTCAGTATCTTTGAAAGAAATAAATAATTGGTTGCCCCTTTGATGTTCTCATTTTTGCACTATAGTTGAACAGGTCTATAATCAATCCAACTGAAAGTTGGATTGTAAAAGTCACCGTTGTAAAATTATGACTGTTTTGCTATAACTAAACACATGCACATAGTCAGACATTTAACCATCCGAGAATTTGTTTTAATAAGTGTAAACCACTTTTAAGACCATAAAATGAGCCCAGAACATCTAGTTTTACCCAAGGACATATGAGAGTGCAAATATATCATCTGGCTACAAAGAGCACTCTCACATTGATAGGATGTGAATCAATACAAAGCCTTACTTGAACAAAACTAAGAATTTAATTTCCATATAGTTGTCAGTCTAATTACTTTCAGAGAACACAGGAAGGTATTCTAATAGCCTCTCCTCTATTGTCATTCGTTTCTCCTCAGGGAAGAGACATATATAACATGGTCAGAAAAAGAACAGCTATTTCCAAATATGTCTGAAAACATCAGACAACTGTATACATCATTACCAGAACTGTTTAGACTGAAAAATTCTACATCTATTTCAAAAGTAGCCAGAAAATTCTTTCTTGAGTAAACCATATTCCTCGATTTTTGCTTTATATTGTTTCTTCCCACTTTCATAGACTTTGAAGACTATTTTTATACTTCCTTCACGGAATAAAACAGGGTTATCAGTTGCATTTAGTAAGCACATTTGATTTGCTGCCATCATTATAGGTTTAATCTATACTCTGATAGGCTGAAATAAATTTAGTGTATCTTATCATACTATTAGCCTATGTACCTAGTGTTTTAATGAAACCTAATTGTGTGTGTAGATTATATGAAAATTATCTGACTCTTAAAAAAATATAAATGCATTAAAAATAAGCCTAAAAGCATTTATTTACTAAGGGATCTATTGGAGGCCTGAGTTAGAAGATCGATATTTAGGGTTTATTGTGGGCTCTTGACTCCAAATAACTGCAAGATCTTTAGCACAGTCATGCATTTGAATATTTCTCCTGCCCCTCTAATACTGAGGCTTGAACCCAGAGGACCACTACCATTGAGTCATACCACCAGCCCTTTCTTTGTATTTTGAGACAGGGTCTTGCTAAGTTGCCAAGGCTAACCGTGAACTTGCTATCCTCCTGTCTATCAGCATCCCAAGGTCACTGAGATTATAGGCATGCACCACAGTGTCCAACAGAATCTGTTTCTTTATCTAAAAATCTGGAATAACACTGTATGTCACACCTACCTGACAAATTACGATCAAATATGAAGATTGGAAAGCACTCTGAAAAGTACTGGGGCTAGGGATATATAGCTCTGTGATAGAGCACATGCCTAAAATACATAAGTTTCAGGGTTACATCCTCTGCATCACAAAAAAAATAAATAAATAAAAATAAAATAAAATAAAAGTAAAATCAATGCTATAAAGATGGTTTCAATGTTGTTTCTTCAGTTATGTAAGGAATTTAATCAGAATAGCTGAAATCATACCTGTGAGTCAAAAAAATATTTTAAGAAATTATTTGACTGTTTTCATGATAGTTATTATTACATATATTAAATACAATTCTTGAGGCTGAGGTTGTGGCTCAGTGCTGGAGCGCTTACCTTGCATGCATGGGGCACTGGGTTCAATTCTCAGCACCACATTAAAAATAAATAAAGGTATTGTCTATCTATAACTAAAAATTTTTAAAAAAGAAAAAAGATACAATTCTTTGGGCTACTGAGGTTTTCAAGAATGGCCAAAGTCACATAGCTTGAAAACAACAGAGCCAAATCTCAAATTTAGGACTAAAACAACCTTTATTTTTATTCTTAATATTTATTTCAGTTAGGCCATACAGACATTTTTCTTTTGAGGTTAATTCCTGCCCCCATGCCCCCCAGTACTGGGGATTAACTCAGGGCCCTCTCCCACTGATCTACATTCCCAGCCTGTTTTACTTTTTATCTCTAAATAAGGTCTTACTAAAATTGCTGAGGCTGGCCTCAAACCTGCAATCCTCTTGCCTTAGCCTTCCAAGTTACTGGTTTTATAGGCATGTGCCACTGTGCCTGACTCTTGAGGTTTAAGAGTCATAACTAAACCAATTCAAAGTTTCTATAAAATGCTATAAATGTAAAGAAAAAGAAACCTATGACTTTATGATCAGTTTATTCCTTCACTTGAAAATGTAATCCCTACTTAAACATCTATCCAAATCTATGACTCTTTAAGTCTAGCTTAAAAAATTCCATCACCTCCTGAAAGTCTTTCCACCTACCCCAGACTACACTGATTCCATCATGGATATAGCATTATGTCTGAGTTCTGTGGTAGAGTGTTAATTAAGACATATGTGAACCTATTTATTATGTGCAAGACACTGAGTTTGGGATTCAAAGCAATCTATGTACTTACACACTCTTAGAAGGCAAAAAAAAAAAAGTGTATATACAATTTTGCCAGTTGTATCTAAGGTGAGGGGGGCGGGGGCAAAACCAGAGCTTGCTTTACCAGGTGAGAGTGGGTGGGGATAAAATATTCAGATAAAGGGAAAATGAGGTAGAAAGGATTGTATGGAAAGCCCTGATATCAAATAAGAGAAAATCAGATACAAGATACAAAATTAAGATAGCTTACAAATAGATATTATCTTATTTATCTCTCATAGCATCAAGTTAGGTATCTTTAGCTAGAATTTTATACATGAGCAGACCAAGCTGAATAAATGGAAGACACAGGATTCAAGTCAGGTCTGTTCTACATGCAAAGCCCAGAACTTGTTTTTCTAAACTATATTTTCTTCTTCCAAAGAATTTGAAGATCCAAATAAGGCTGGGTTGCCAATGAAATTCTTCTGATCTTCTAAATTACTGTTTAGTGAGATTAATCTGATAGTGCAGTACAGGATATGATCATGTGCTTAATTTTCTTATATGAAACTTAAGGACATGTATTAAACTACATATCCTAGAATGTCTACGTATACTGAAGAACATGTAATGTCTCCAAATGTACTAACTGAAGTGAAAATTGCTTTATCATCAACTTGTTAAATAACTTGCCTGTGCCTTACACCACATCTGAGTAGTTACTTATTGACAGAAGTTTTCAACAAAATATTTTGTTTCTAATTCTAATTCAATCTGATAAATGGACAACTTCCTATTACCCAATCTTCTTTATACTTAAATATTTTTGCCACTTACAGAATTATTGGAGAAATTGTGAAAAACTTCCGTGAAGATGTAAACTGTACTCCATAGTCCAGTTGTTCCCAATGAGTTAGGAGCCTTGCTTTACCTTGGTCAGGAGTTTCAAAAGGTGTTCCTTTTACTGCATGCAAAAATACATACATCCCCTGAAAAACAAGCAAGGTGATATATAACCAATAACAAATACAAAATTTGTCCTAGTGAGTTAAGCGTAAAGCTGGTTCCAGGGTATCTATGAGTGTATGATTTAATTGAACAGTTCAAAATTTAAGATTTCATAACCAATTAAAGACTCTGGCCAGTTTCTGGATGGCAAATAAAACTTCCTGATATAGAAATATTATTGGATGAAAATCAGTAAAAGATTAATCCAAAGTAACCTATTTTCATAAAGTTGAAGATAAAAGTATCATCAGGGAAGTTTCACATCATTACAATTAGGTTATCTAACACCTTTCCTAGAAACAGTTTATAGGGAAACTTTTCTTCAATGTTATATTAGTAAATCTGATGATACTTACCTCTGCTTTAGTAGTTATCTTCCATAGCAACAAAGATGGTTTGATGTAATAAGTATAATGTTCAACTCAATTCCCTTTTAAAATCACCACTGTGCCTCTACGGTGTTTCTTTTGAAGTCAGGTTTTAAAAAATCAGAGAAAAACATATTTGGTATTGGGGGTTGATCCCAGGGGCGCTTTACTACTGAGCTACATCTCCAGTCCTTTTTATTATTTACTTTGAAAGAGGGTCTTATTGAGTTGCTGACCATGAGTTATTGTGCTCAGCTAGTAAAACACACTGCTAAGAGCTATTCTGCTATATATTTTTCACATCTAGTTTTGTAGTAAACATCAAAAACAATGTATACTCGATTTGGTTTCTTTGAGATTATGATGCTAATTCATACTGATAAGTAGTCCTTTATTCATTTCACAATCACTGTTTGAGGCACTAGTATGAGCATAAAGCCCAAATATTATTATGAAACTGTTTTCCCTTTACAAGCCATGATATGAAGTCATTTTTTTCTACTTCAACTTTTAACAAATATATAGAAAAAAATGTTTTGCAATTTTATACTGTACCAGATTAAAAAAACTGTATCTTTCAAAGCTTGGTTGGCTTCATAGTATTAACTAGCTGCAAAACACCTAATCTATGGAGGAAAGAACTCAGGCTTCGTTGAAGTCCACAAACACTTAATGGTGACTTGTGTGTGTAAGACACATAACACGTATGCACATATGAGATTCAACAAGACTTGTCTCCAGCCTTGAAAAAACATTCAGTGTTCTAAGGGATGCTAAGGAAAAAAACACACACAAAACAACTAGAAGGTAAGGCAGACACTGCTATCAAAAGTACCACCAGAGTACTTGGGAAATACAACAGAGGGAAAGGACTGTTTCTGTGGCAGAAGCCTTGATGCTACCCTGTCAACTACCTCATTCTTGATGGTTCAGCTCAAATGAAAATTCCTTAGTGAAACCCTCAGTAGTAATAATTAACCACCTGTTTATGTGCTTGCATAGAATTTCACTGAAAATACTTTTATTGCAGCACACTATATTGTGTGAAGAGTTGTTTGTGTAATGTTTGTTTTCCCATTAACCTGAATACTTCAGGAAAAAGGGCTAGTACCGGCAAGTATTAGATATATTGGAAGACAACATTAATCCAAGACCTGTTTGTGCTATAAGCACTAGGAAACCATTTTTATAAGGGCTTTAAAGGAAACAATGAAGCAGAAAGTATGTGCCTTCAAATTCTCTTGTGATTCCAAAACAGTATGTTTGATTATATATCTTCTACCCCAATATGTTTAAAAGTTCTCATATAGAAAAGAGAATATTTATTTCATGGATAGTCCTTAATCAAATAAAGAGAATTATTTCATTTTTAAGGCTAATAATTTTGTGAAGCATTAAAATATCATGCTGGGCGTTATAGCACTGTATAAAAAGAATCACTAGGTTTCTACTGTATGGTTCAGAGAGGTAAATATATTTTTCTGCTGGGTGCAATAATTAGGTTTGTTTTCCCATGTTTAAAAGCATTCAACATGCATTTCACATTTTTAATTGGTTTAATGTAAGCTATCTTCAAAGGAAACTTAAAATTTAGAGTCATGTAATTGCTACATCTGTGGGTGGCTGAGTTAGGTGAACTAATAATAAATCAGAAGTTTGCTTTCCTACATGGTGTCAATTGCTTATTTGTTCATGACCATATACTGTACCTCAATTCAAGTTAATCAACTTAAAAACAAGGAGTATGGGGAGAGGGAATAGCTTCTAAAATACATTTAAGACATGTGCCATTTTAAAAGGGAAAAGACTTAATTTATTCAGAACATGTAAAAAGTTCACTAGAAACACAGAAATTAAAAGACAAGCCAGGTATGCCTGGATTGAAGGTATATGCCTGCAATCCCAGCAACGCAGGAGGATCACAAGTTCTAGGCCAGCCATGGGAACTTAGCAAGACCCTGTCTCATAACAGAATTTTAAAAAAGGATTATTAGCTCAGTGGTAGAGAGCCCTAGTTCAATCCCTAGCACTTCCAAAAACAAAAAACAAAACTCCACAAAAAAGAGGCAATAAACTACTATTTACTACTAATTATGAAACTATGATAAATACATGATAATAGAATGTAGAGATGTATAGATTTCTGAAAGAGGTAAACCTGAATAGTCTTCAACAGAAATCAGCCAGGTAGGGCAGGAAGGATAGGGAAGTATTAAAAAACAGAGCTGAAGCCAAACCAAAGAAGTGAGAGCAAGTTGATTTCCTTTATTGCCAGAGTTTAGAGATGGTGAAGACTGTGTTTAGAGATGGTTAAGGCTAAGTCCCTTTCTTGCCTCTGCACTCTTATTAACTTGTATTAGATGTTGCTCAAAGAACTTTGGATTTTACCATATATGCAATGGAGAATCCCTGAAGGACTTGAGAGTGTAACTTGACAGTGAAAAAGAATAAAATGTGGGTTCAGGGTGTAGCTCAGTGGCAGAGTGCCTGCCTAGTATGTGTGAGGCTCTGGGTCAATGTCTGCTACCAGAGATTAAAAAAAAAAAAAAAGAATAAAGTTTTCTGACTATATAAAATGCAGACATGAATTTTAAAAACATTTCTCTGCCACAGTGGCACAGAGGAGGGTAGAGGAGCACCAACAATAATTTTACTGGAGCAATTTACCTGAGGAAAAAAATGAGGGTGTGGGGATATAGCTGACAGTAAAGCAGAAAGACAGAAAGGGTTCTGACCAAAAGGATAGGGAAAATAAAGGAAAATGAGGACCACATATCCTGGTTTGCATAGGACAGTTCTGATTTACACCTATTCTCTTGGAGTAGTTATTACTAGAGCTCTCTTTTATTCTTAAAACAGTTTCAGTCTGAATGATACATTATATCCATCGCTTTACCATTGACATTCAGCTGTCTGGCTGGTTTATCTGGCAGACCCTGATGTCTCCAGATAAGATTAATAACAATCAGGGCTGCATTAATATGATCAGTAGAGTCAAATTTCTGATACTTTGTAGAGCTAATACAATACAGTTAATATACAGAGAGAGTGAGATCAAATACAGTGAAGGCATCATAAGATGCTAGACATGAGAAGCTTAAAATCTCTACTGAAACAAGAAAGTATACGTACACAATTTAGAAAGACTTAAGAAGGATTAAAATAAAAGATTTTAATTGGATTGTAGGTAACCAAAAATCACAATTGCTTCTGAAATACTCTGGTTGATTGATAGATTCTATACAAACAATAGGAGGAAAAGTCCCACTAAGAAAGGTCCAATGTTAAAGTGTGGTAGAAAAAAATAAAATCCTATCCCAGAATAAATTCTTCAAAACTGACACTTACACACTACAAACTACTGAAGTGTACAATTTTTTTATAGTGTTGGGGATGAACTACACATTTTAAATAGGTGAATTTTATAGTATATGAACTATATCTTTATAAATCTGTTAGAACACACTAAGTTGTTGGTTTGCGGGTGTAGCTCAATGGTACAGGACTTGCTTAGGATGCTCAAGACCCTGGGTTTGATCCCCAGCACAGCCAGAAAACAAAACAAAACAAAAAACCCTACAACAAGGAAAACCCACAAGATACTATCTATGTTTTTCTTTATAACGTATTAAGTACATTCATATTGTTATGGAACCAGAACTTCTTTCATCTTGCAAAATTAAAACTATACACATTAGACAATAAATCCCCATTCCTTCTTCCCCTTAGCCTCCGACAACCACTCTCTCTTAAGATTTTAAGTGTTTATAATAAGGTGAAATTCTTACCAGATTATGTATAATATTTGTTAAGGTCCAAGCAACAGGAACACTGAAGAAAGGAATGCTGAGTAAGACAATATGGAGCAAGCCAACTCCCAATGCATATGTCAGCCACATACCCCGGCTGTTCATTACACGGGTATTTGGATTCACTTCACTGTGGGCAACTCCAACATTCATGTTTGCTCTGAAGAGAAAAAATAAACAGTGATACAGCTGGAAATCTAAATACTCCTAATTCTGACACAATGAAATATTACCAGGATTATTTTTCCTTGTTATTCTGAAATAGAACACACACCCTCCAAAATGTGCTACTTGCAGATTCTGGTATAGGCAGCAAAGAAGCTTTAATATCTTACTTAATGGTAAGGTAAACAAGACTTATTTTTATGGTTCCCTTTCCTAAAACTTGTCTTCTAGGATGTCAGTTTTAGTGAATGAAATAATGGACAGGAAAACTCAAACTTAAAAGAGAAATGTCTATTTTTTTTTTACATTATGAGCACAGTTAAGTCATGAGCTAAATTTACCAACAGAATAAACACTAAAAAAAAGAAAAAGGGGGGGAAAAAAAAAGAACCCACCTAGCCAGTCTGTTCTGAGTAGTGAGATGCTTGTATCTAATGTAATGTTGTACCCATACAATAGTCAAAGAGTTCAAAGTACTCCTTTTTGAGTACTGAACCTGGAAAGAACATGTTGATATAATGTGTAAAATTTATGTGGTCAGGGATAGGTTTGTTTCTCAATTTTGTGACACACTAGATTAAAAAAAGCAATAAATCTTTCTTGCGAATATTTCAATAACTCTAAAACTTTAGTTTTTCTTCCTTTTTTGAAAGTTTTCCCTTCCTCTTTTATATTCAAAATAAACACCAAAGTAAGAAATGACAGTAGCCCTCAGTCATTTTAATTATAATGTTTACTTAGGTCTAAGAATTCCTTAAACAATATCAAATTGTCCTAAAGAATATCTATTAGAAGGCTAAGAAGGGGGGAAATAGGGTTAGATTACATTTTAAGAACCCCCCATTAAAAATATACATTGACTCTTTTTTACTACAGAGCTAGCAAAGAGGAATTTTTTTTCATAACCATATCCCAGCAAGTGTTTCCGGAATATAATGTCCTTTTACCCTGTCAAGATCTATGGAATAGGCATCAGGCTTAAGGTGATGAAAGTTAGTTACACTAAGACAAAAGTTAGTTTCTGGGGTAAATATTTCTTCTACTATAAAAACCCATCATTTATGGTACCTTATTTCTAAATTTTATAAATTGTACTTAGAACATGACTTAAGATAGTTTTCCCAATTTCCACACTGTCTTCGCAAACAATTTTCGAAGGAGGCCTAAAATTCACATGTCAGCCGCAGGCAAAGCTGGGGTGGTACTGATCCTACTTCAGTTCGGAAACCATTCCCAGCAGGTGTGCCGCGCCTCTCGACTGCCCGCAGACAATGACTTCTCAGACAGTGAAGAGACTCTCAGCTCTGCCCTCGCCCAGGCCTTTGGCGAGGGCGACCCGCAGCGGCCCGCATTGGGAACTCCCCAGCCTACCAGACCGCCCCGGGAAGCCTCCAGGCGGGTGGAAACCCCCACCCTGACCTTCGTTGTCGCGTCGCACCTCCTGTCATGGCCGTGGCACAACAGCGAGGGTTTGAGGGAGAGTACCTACGGCCGCTTAGCCGGCAGGGCCGGGCAGAGCGCCCCGGGTGCAGCCCGGGCCCCTCTCCACGTAGTAGATCCTGGGCCTCCAGAAGCTCGCTCCCAGCCAAGACAGCAGCACAGCCCCACGCACTGGTATCCACTTACCCGCCGCCCGGTTTCCGGCGGCCGGCACGGAGTAAGAGCAACCCAGCGGCAACCTCAGCTTACGCTCACGCTACGAAAGCCAAGTCTGCCCCTGCGCCGCGCCGCGCGTGCGGACGCCGTCCTAGCGCACTCACCGCCAGGGGATTGGCCGCCACCAGCGCCAGTCCCGCCTCCCCGGGCAAGGCGGGACTAAGAGGCGCGCGGTGCCCTTCCCACAGCGCGCGTGCGCTGAGGGCTCGCGGGGCAACTCAAGTGGCTGGGCCTGGGTTCCGCGAGGGACGCTGGCTGCTTGCCGCGGGTGGATGGTAATTGCCCTACCTTGCGCGAGCTGGGAGACAGTGTCTTGTGCCTAATGGGCATTAGTTCTGATATGCTGGTAGGCTCGACGGTTCCCTCTCCTCGACTTGTCTTAGTCGGAGCGTGAGCGCTGCAGGCCGCGGTGGGCGCCTCCTCCAGGGGCGGGAAGTGGGTGTAGCGGAGGTGCGGAGCGCGCACACGTGCGGAGCTGGGTGCCTCAGTGCCTTTGAATTTTGTTGCAGTGCATTTCCCAAACCTTGGGTACAGGTTTTATAAGTTGTTTCCTAGCAGAAAATGTAATCCACCACAGCCGTAACTAGTCTTGCAAGCGAGTGTGACATATTATAACGTAATTTGGTGACCTGCAAGGGGTACAGGTAAAGTCTTCATTTAATCCTTATTTTTGCCGATGTCTTTCGGCGTTTATCTCTATTGAGAACGGGCACCAGTGTTACATCCTGAGGAAATGTGGATATCAAAAACTGATCTTATTTGAGGAGTGAGAAGAAACTTGATTAGTTTTTGGAATCGTCTTTGAAATCAAATTTCCTTTACCTTCGCAGTATGTAAAGCTTGTGATTTTCGTTGCTGAAAAACATTTCAGAGTTGATTTTGGAGAACGTTGGTTATCTATATGTAAATATTTTGTATTTCTGTTGGTTCTGTGAAAACAATTGGGTTAGATTTATTTTGTTCTTTAAATAATTTGTGTTCTCCTTAAAATCTGTGAATTCTCTGATCTCTACTTCTCTTTCTGTAGTCCTTAACTGACTTTCCTGGTCCTCAGCTCTTTATGAGTATTCAGTTTTCCTCTCAACACAAATGAAAGACTGACTATCCTGACATTCTCAGACATTCTATTCTATTCTATGCTGTGACTTGGAAGCCTGACACCAACCCTTCTACTTTTAAAAAGAGGTCATTTGATACACATGGTAGAATGCTACATTCTAGGGACAAGTGATTATAAAAACTACATCCTTAAAGCACTCTGAACCTGGAGGAAGGGACAAACAAATAGAATAATTTGGGATGAGTTTGGGTTAAAAATAAAGAAAAGGTATTACAGAGGAAGGAATGTCTAATTTACTGGTGATTGAAGGGAGTAGGAGTTGGAACAGGAAAGAAAGGCTTTCTTGAGGATACTTAACCCAAATCTGCAAGGCTGATTATCCTCTTAGGAAGAAGGAACCCTGTGAGCTAAGGGAGTGAGTTTACCGTGTTTAGAGAGACAAATTGTGTAGGAGGACTGGCCTTGGGAATGGTGGGATGAGATAAGAAAGGTAGATAAAGATCCAGTTATTAAGGAGTTTGGATTTAATCTAGTTAGTGGTTGGAAATCTTATAAAAATTTTAAGGTAGCAATGTGATGAAATTTAAATGAAAAAATAAATAATGGAAGGTTGATATTTGAGTCACAGTATTAATTAGGTGACAACTATAGTAGGTCAGAGGAGAAATGTTGAGCTGGTGAACAGTCAGTATGCAGAAGATTATTTTGAGAAATATTTAGAAAGTAGGATAGATAGGACTGGATGCCAGGTGGTAGAGGGTGAGAATTGCTATGATGTCTTTTTTTTTCGGGGGGGGCAGAGAGAGAATTTTAATATTTATTTTTTAGTTATTGGCGGACACAACATCCTTGTTTGTATGTGGTGCTGAGGATCGAACCCAGGCCGCACGCATGCCAGGCGAGGGCGCTACCGCTTGAGCCACATCCCCAGCCCCTGCTATGATGTCTTTAATTTCTAAATTTTGTTTTGTGTGTCTGGATGGAAGGTCTACAGTGGAACTGTCCTTTGAAGTCAAACATGCCAGAGTGTCCATCTGCCTTGGACACTCTGGCATATAATAGTGGTGTGATCTTGAGCAATATATCAAGTCTTTAAGTCTCATTTGTAATGGAAGAATAATAATATACGAGGGTATATTGTGAGGATTAAATGAAATAATGTATATGAAGTTTTTATGTTAGCTCTTATTATTACAAACAAAATGTAGAAAGAAAGTTCATTAGAGAAAGATTATGAGATTGTTTGGGGGCATAATAAGTTTAGGTTGCCTCCAGATCATCTAAATGATGGTATTTAAAAAGTAGGTGAATCAGCCCTGGAGTCCAGAAAAAAAAAAAAAAATTGTTAGACGTTTGGGTGGATCAGGGAATAACATGGAGCCAGTTTAAAATTAAGTATGAGGTGTAAGCTCACTAGTGGATCACTTGTATGGTATGCACAAGACCCTCGGTTTGATCCCCAGCACCACAAAAAAAGAAAAAGTAAATAAAGTCAAGCATATCTAGGGAAGGAAATGGTGACTTGATGGGAAGGGGGACACCATTTTAATGTTTATATTGGTGCAGGAAAAATGCTGATAAAATTACTTTCTTAGGTCTTTGGGATTTTCAAACTAAGGTAGAAGATTTTTTAACCCAATTCTAAATGATTAGCCACCACATTACACAGTGTAGCTCTATACTCTTAGACTTGGGGCCATTTTAAAGCTTTGGAAGAGGAGAGAAAGTGCCTTTTGTTTTGGATAGCACTAATTTGTGTGAATGTTATGATAATGGAGCTGCCTAATTGTCCAGTGTTTGTCCACCAGATGACTAACTAAGCTTCCAACCCTGGAGAGCCACAAAAGATCATTGAGAAGTAGCTATTCATAGCTGCTTCTCTTAAAACTGTGTTCTCCAAAACTAAATCAAATATATAGATTAATTAGAGAGTAATTGTTAGTATTAAAAAATTCCAGCATTTCTTTACATAATGATCTCTTGTCATAATACTGTACATTTTAAGCCCTTACCATTTTATATATGCTTTCTAATTTGATCCTTACAATAAGTCATGAGGCGTTATCTCTCTTTTTACAAATGAATTATTTTTACAGAGGAATTTAAGTGATTTGCTTCTGTTGATGTGTAAGAAGATGAACCCCAAGACCTATTTGTTTTTTTGCTTTTTGTCTTCGGTCTGTTAGTTTTTCTGCTGTGCCAATTAGTATTGCCTTATGTTTGTAAAATATACTTATGAATTTTGACTATTTAACATCCTCAAAACCCAGTATGTTACCTTTTTTCCCAGAAATACTTCTCTTAAAATCTTGCTGTTATAATGCCTATACTCCATTTTTTGTTGAGTTACTGATACTTATTTTACATTCTTCCTTTATGTGGCTTATTTATCTTACATTGCCTGAGAAGGAATTTTAAATGGATTTTTTTTTTCATTGCTATTTTGTTTGGAACTAGATTCCTTAGAATCAAATCATCATATGAGCATGTATCTAGTCATGCTAAATTAAGAAAATAGTAGGGTTCCTTCACCTCCTTTGTTTTTTTGATCTAAATAAAATCTTAACTCTTTGGAGAAGTTGGATGTTGTCAAGCTAGTATTTATTTTCCCATATTTTTTTTTTCTGAAATTAGGCAGTAAGGCAGGAGCAAAGCTCCCTCCCTGCATGTTTTAAATATGGAATTTCCATTAAAGATTTTTGAGGTGTTTTGTTTGTTTGAGCAAAGGGTTTTATAGCTAAAACATGGATCTGCATGTAGTATCAGCATATAATGGATTTTGAATTCCAACACAAGATTTGAGCTTTATCTCTTATCAGCTTTGTGCTGCCAAATGATTAGAATGATGTTTTAGGCAGAGTAATGTGGAGGGTAGTTATCTGATATATATGGGATCTGACTAGTTCAGATTAATGGTAATCCTAGACAGCCTAACTCCAAAAAAGCTCACTGGTTAAAAAGGCATTAACTCTTTAACATATATGGGTGAGAAATCATGTTTAAATTAAACTGCTGTTAAGCTATGTGATTGACTGTAATTCTCACATTGCAAAGTGACAGGACCACTTACTCATTTCTAGCCAGGTAGATCATACTCATTATAGCACAATTGCTGTTCTCTTTCTTCATTTATTACCTATTGTGATTTACCAAATATTTACATTTAAGAAATCTAACACATTTGTCTCCATGATTCCAATTTTCTTTTTAACCTCTGTCAACCTAAAACACAAAACAAAACAAACAAACAAGCAAACAAAAAAACAGCAACAACAACAAAAAGACCCAGTGATTCTCTAATATTTATTTGGGAATAGCATTGCCAAATTTATATTTATATGGGAATAGTGGTAATAGCAGAGAAAAAGAGAAATGTAGATAGCAATTACAGCAACACAAAATGCTGGGAAAAATAAGAAAAATAGTTTGCTCATAATGTGGATTTTTTTTTTTTTTTAATCCATGCGTTGCAAAAATTACATGAAGATTTTAAACAGCTCTTCGAGCAGGTATTTGTGAGTTAGAATAGAAAGCAGCAGTGAGGGAAAGAGCACAGGGACCTTTTTATTCCCCATACCAGTAAGAAATTATGAACTTATAATAAAAGTATAATAAGCCTGTCTTGTCTTTTATTTAGGATAAGGGGTCAATTTTTCCCTATTCTATATGTCTATATCTATGACTATCTATGTTTCAATGTATATCTGTCTGTATCTGATCATGTACATAGGTATCCATAGGGGTAAATATATAGAAAGCAGATGTAGGATTATTTTAATCAAAGATTAAATAGCATTTCTTATTTCCTTTCAGAATAGTCAAGCAGCCTGAAAAATAATAGGAAAAAAAAAAGGCAAAGGGATTTCAGTTAATACTGCATTTTCATGATCCATTAATATTTATTTCTATAAGAAACAATGTAAAACAAATATCTTGTCTTCTGATATTTAGGACTCATTTGTGGATGATTATGAACAAGAGCTTTAACTTCACAGTTGGAAATGTTGCAAACTATCATCTTCTGCTTTCAGGGCACTTAGATGCAATTAATACCAAGGCCAACAAATGAAATAAAGTAATGGAAGAGAATACCTTAGAAAAGCTAAATATGTTACATGCTAAAAGTGCTACAGAAGTGACAATTTAAGGAGAACTATAAAATCCATCTTTTTCCTCACCACTGAGAATACAATCCCATTTTCTATTAGTATTGAAAATGGCTCAAGTCCCTCCACATAAAAAATAAAATGATTTCTGCTTAGGTTTTTGAAACTGCTTTGGTCATTTTGGGGGGGGGGTACTAGGGATTGAACTCTGGGGCACTTAAGCACTGAGCCATATCCCCAGTCCTATTTTATATTTTATTTAGAGACAGTGTTGCACTGAGTTGCTTAGTGCATCGCTATTGCTAAGGCTGGCTTTGAATTTTCGATCCTCCTACTTCAGCCTCCTGAGACACTGGGATTACAGGTATGTGCCACTGCACCCAGTTTGGTCATTTATTTATAAGAGGTAATAAGATTACCTATCAATAGAGGAAGTTTTGAATGACTTGCCTGTATTTAAGTCTCAGCTATGCCTCTTAATTAAATGACCTTGTACAAGTTTTCTTCTCTGTGCTTCAGTAGTAGTATAAAATGAAGATGATTAAATAACACCTATTTCAGAGTGTATTGGTATAAGCTGGGCATGGTGATGCACACCTATAATCCTAGAGGTTTGAGAGGCTGAGGCAGGAGGATCAAGAATTCAAAGCCAGCTTCAACAATTTAGTGAGATCCTAAGCAATTTAGCAAGACCCGGTCTCAAAATATAAAAAGTACTGGGGATGATATGGCTCAGTGGTTAAGTGCCTCTGGGTTCAATCTCTGGTACCCTCCCAATAAAGAAAATGTATTGGTATGAAATAAATCATTTAATACTGCATATGCCTTAAATAGAACCTGGCATACAGTAAGGCTAAATGAGTATGAGCTGTTATTACTATTATTGTTATATCATTATTATTTTTATTACTTCTATTAGGATTGTTTAACAATTCTTATTTTTATAACTTGCATTTTTATCTTCTAGCTGTTCTGCTAAGCATTAGAATGAAACAGTTGCCTGCAGCAACAGTTCGTCTCCTTTCAAGTTCTCAGATAATCACTTCAGTGGTCAGTGTTGTAAAAGAACTCGTTGAAAACTCCTTGGATGCTGGTGCTACAAGCATAGATGTGAAACTGGTGAGTTTTCTTGAAAGATACTAAGAAAGGAGCCTTGTAGATCTTTACTTCTTTCTTTGTGCCACAAATTACACATAAGATATTTGTCCTAAGAGCAAGTTCCTAAAATTAAATTTTTATTCAAGTCAATAATATAACACTGAAGGAAATTATAATAAAACATGTATTTCAGGACTCAGTCACCTAAAACATCATTTTAATGTTAGTATTTTCTAATATTTCTCTTTGGTTATTCTTGTTTACTTCTTTCATATATTCCTCTTTGCATTTTATTTTCCCACCTAATTTTGTTTCAAAACCATTCCCATTATTACTTTAATTTTGGCATTTTAAGTGCTGCATATTAAAATCATTAAATTAATATGCCTTAGAACATTCGGTATGATTTTTTGCAATTAGTTTACATGTCCATTTCCCCTACTCTAAATTGCAAGTTCATAGTAGTACGCTATATTTTATTCATTTTTGTGTCCTTTATAACTAGCCAGTTCCTAGCACTTTTTAGGAAAGTAAATAAATTTCTTTGAATGTTTGAATACTTTTTAAAAAATCTCTTAATTATCGGATATTTGTGTTATTTCTAGTATTTTGGCATTATAAATAATGTTGATTATAATATCAACATTATAGGAAAGGGATTTTATCTTTTTATATGAGTTTATATATTACAGATTTTGCTTAACAATCAATCTTAGGCAGGTAAATAAATATCTTGTTCTTTTTTTTTTTTGGCTCTAAAACATGTATCCTGTTTTTAATTGTCTCTGGAAGAAAAATAATTGTTTATTATAGTTATGTAATTGTGGTGTTCATTTTGACATATTCACAAATTCATTGTAGAAAAGGATTTATTGTAGGAAAGGGATCTAATCTTATCAGATAAGATTCTATGATATATCTATAAAACCTGAATATAAATACTGTTTATTGGTAAATAAATAGTAATAGATTGGTAAACTATTACTATACCCATTTTACAGATAGTAAATGTTCTGTTTTTTAGTTTTTTAGTTATAGATGGACACAATACCTTTATTTTTGAATGTGGTGCTGAGGATCAAACCCAGTGCTAGGCAAGTGCTCTACCACTGAGCCACAATCCCAGCCCAGAGAGTAAATGTTCTGAAAAATAGTAATGGAGCTAAAATTGGAATTCAGTCTTTCTGATTCATTCAATATCTTTCCTCTATACTAGTGGTTCTCAAAGTGTTTGGGTGAATCAGATTAAATTAGAAGATTTGTTAGATAATGGGCTCCACTTCTGAGACTTGTGATTCTTGGAGGGGCTTGAGAATTTGCATTTCTAACAAATTTCTAGTTGAAGCTAATGCTACTATATAAGCTTTCTAGCAAGTTTCTAGTTGATACTGATGCTGCTATAGAACTGCTCTTCTATATCAAACCTGTACTGGGTTTTTAAATAATACCCTATAAGCTTTATAAACATGAAAAAATGTATATCAAGTTAAACCCAAAAAAGACAATTTATTTTTCTTAAGCATTTCATATAATCAGTTTAGTCTGATTAGAGTACAATTGATAATAACCAAATAGGATTATATCTTTATATATGACAGATTTTGCTTAAGAATCAATTTTAGGCAGGTAAACAAATATCTTGTTCTTTTTTTTTTTTTTGTCTCTAAAACATGTATTTTATTCTTAATTGTCTCTGGAAGAAAAATAATTGTTCATTATAGTTAGTAATTGTGGTATTCATTTTGACATTTACAAATTCATATAACATAATTTGCTACATTTCAATCACCAGTACTTTCCCTTTCCTTCCCTTACCCTTTCCCCTGATCTCTTTCCTCTACTGGTCTTTCTTCTATTAACTTTTTTTTTCAATTGATACATTATAGTTGTACATAAAAATGGAATTCATTGTGTATATTAATATGTATATACCATAATTTAGTAGAATTCCACAGTTCCTTCCCTTTCCCATCCTTCCTCTCTCTGCCTTGATCCCTTTCTTTTAATCTACTCTTCTCTTTTCTATTTTTATGAGATCCCTTTTTAAAAAAAATATCTTATTTCTCTCTAGGTGTTTTCATTTCTAGTCTTGTAAGGACTCTTTATACTGCTTTCCAGAGTGTTTGTACTAATTTGCAGTCCCACCAACTATGCATGAATATACCTTTTCCTCCACATTCTAGTCCACATTTGTGGTAATTTGTGTTTTTAATGATTGCCATTCTAACTGGAATAAAATCTAACTAAGATAAAATCTCAGCATAGTTTTGATTTGCATTTCCCTCATTGCTAAAGATGTTGAATATTTTATCATATATTTGTTGGCTATTTATATTTCTTCTTTTCAGACATGTCTCTTTAGTTCATTTGTCTATTTATCACCTGAGTTTTTTGTTTTTTATAAATATAGATTATTAAACATAATTTATTAGAAATACCCATGATAGTGAAACAAGTCAAAGAACTGTTAAAGATCAGACTGTCCTTTTATTTTATAGTCAATTTCAGTCTAGAGAAAACAAGGGATTTATTCATGTACCATAATTAGTAGAACTGAAGACTTTAAATTCTTCTTTCCATAGTGTGAATGAATGAGCTGGGTGCCACTACTCAGACCTGTTCCAGACCAACCTGGGCAACTTGGTAGACTGTGCAGCAATTTGGCAAGACTCTGTCTCAAAACTTAAAAAAAGGATTGGGGATGTAGCTCAGTGGTAAAGAGCCCTTGAGTTCTGGCCTCAGTACCAAAAAACAAAAAGACCAAATTATTTGATTTGTGTTTGTTTCTAAATATGATCACAGTTTAATGTTTTTATATATTAAAAGTGTTTTTAACTTTGTAGGAGAATTATGGATTTGATAAAATTGAGGTTCGAGACAATGGTGAGGGTATCAAGGCTGTTGATGCACCTGTAATGGCAGTGAAGTACTACACCTCAAAAATAAATAGTCATGAAGATCTTGAAAATTTGACAACCTATGGTTTTCGTGGGGAAGCCTTGGGGTCAATTTGTTGTGTTGCTGAGGTAAGGTCATTTATACTATAGACAATTTTAGTATTACATAATAACAGAATATTAGAATTAAGAGACATCTAATCCAGTACTTGGAAAAGATGTAAAACTTCTTACATTTTATATTAAGGTATATTTAACATAAAGTATTATCATTTTAAGCATTTTTAAGTATGCAGCTAAGTAGCATCAAATACATTCACATTGTTATATACCCATCAACACTACCATCTTCAGAATTTTTCATCATCCTAAACTGATTCTCAGTACCTATTAAAGAATGATTCCCTTTTCCTTTTTCCCATCCTCTAATAACCACTATCTTGCTTTCTGTCTATGAATTAAATATTCAGATACCTTATATATATGGAATCATACTGTATTTGTCCTTTTTTTGTCTCGCCTAATATAATATAATAATGTCTGCAAGAATAATGTCTTCAAGGTTTGTGAACATTGTGACATGTATCAAAATTTTGTGTGTATATCACATTTATATCCATTCATCTGTAGGTGGATACTTAGGTTACTTTCACCTTTTGACTTTTATGGATAATGTTGCTCTTAACATGGGTGTACAAACATTTGTTCAAGTTTCTGCCTTCACATCTTTTGGGTATACACCTAGAAGTGGGTTTGCAGTGTCATGGTAATTCTATCCATATTCTTTGAGGAACAGCATTGTGTATTTTGCAATGTTAATACTTACTAGAGGAAAATGTTTAGTAGCCCTTTGGCTTGGAAAAAATGTATTTTAAAAATTAAAGATACTTATCTATAGGATATTTTAGTCATTATCATAGTAAAGCATATTGTGAATCTTTTTTTTAATATTTATTTTTTAGTTGTAGTTGGACACAATATCTTTATTTTATTTATTTATTTTTATGTGGTGTTGAGGATTGAACCCAAGGCTTTGCATGTGCTAGGTGAGTGCTCTACCGCTGAGCCACAACCCCAACCCACAATGTGAATCTTTAAACGTAGTAGTTTATGGTACTTTTCCCTACATCTCCTTCATCATGAAACTCTTTATTTATTTATTTATTTATTTATTTTTATTGGTTGTTCAAAACATTATAAAGCTCTTGACATATCATATTTCATACATTAGATTCAAGTGGGTTATGAACTCCCATTTTTATTAAGAAGTATATTGGGCTGGGGATGTGGCTCAAGCGGTAGCGCACTCGCCTGGCATGCGCACGGCCCAGGTTCGATCCTCAGCACCACATAAAAACAAAGATGTTGTGTCCGCCGAAAACTAAAAAATAAATATTAAAATTGTCTCTCTCTCTCTCTCTAAAAAAAAAAAAAAAAAAAAAGAAGAAGTATATTACTGGGCTGGGGTTGTGGCTCAGTGGTAGAGTGCTCACCTAGCATGCGTGAGGCACTGGGTTCAATCGTTAGCACTACATAAAAATAAAATAAAGGTATTGTGTTCACCTACAGCTAAAAAATAAATACTAAAAAAAAAAAAAAAAAGAAGCAGCATATTACTGTTATTTGTTTTTTCAGTACTGGGCATTGAACCCAGGGCCTTACACATGTTAGGCAATTATTCTACCAGTAGAGATACATTCCTAGTTCATATTACTGTGTTTTTGTTGTTTTTGTTTGTTTGTTGCTCTATGAAACCCACACTGGAAGTTCCACTTTGGTCACTACAGATAATGAGGTTGAATCTAGAGGTGTGAATTAACTTATTCTAAAGTATAGATATCTAGGGGCAGATTGGATACTAGAACTTTACTCTTCTGACTGCTGGTTAGGTTTTTGTAATGTTTACAAACCCCTTAGTTCAGTGCCTGACACATTCAGTTGTATCATACCAATTGTATTATACTTCCTCTGCCCCAGATTTTATAACTAGTTTGTGGCAAAACTTTTCTATAACCTTGATCTCTGCATTTCTATGTGTCTTATTTGTGTTTGGTTACCTGGCTTTACTAGTTTCTTTATGCTATACTGTTACTCTGTGGCTGGTGGTCTCTGTTTTATTTTGTGACAGTATCTTTACGCCAGTAAAGATGATAGGGCGATTATGAGGGTCTGTTTGTGTAATTTTTGAGGTTTGCCTAGTTGTGTTTAAGATGGAATATCTTATTTAGATGAGAATGGCCATGTGTAGTAAAATGATAGCGTTTGATAACTATTATTTAGGAAAAGTGGCATGGACATGACATATTGTTGCTGTCTTTTGTTCTGGTGTTTGGACATGTGTTTAGTAGCCTGATCTTCTCAGCAGTGATGTATTCTCCGGATTCATGTGGTCCTTTCTTTGGCCTTCTGCCTTTGAAGTGCTGCATTGTTTAGTTTTTCTCCATTTTTTGTGAATAGGGTCCTAGCTAGGTATACACTTTCTCTTTGACTTTGGGGCTCTATAAGGTATTGTCTTAAGTAGACCAGAAAAATGTCAGAGATGGTACAGTTTAAGTGGGAGATTTGGCTGTTGTAGCATAGTAGACAAAGTTCTGTCCCTTGTTGGCAGCCAGATGTTCAGTTTTCCATAAAATAAGAAATCCTTAAGTGTGCTCATAAAACCTCTACCCAAAATCTAGTACACCATGTGCTTCTTTATCTTACTTAACACTTGCTTTATTTAGAATTCTTTGAACCTTCAAATAGATTTTGGAGAGAAAAAAAAGAGGAGGGTACATCTGCATATTGCCCATCTTTCTCATCAGAGAACTTATATGAGAACCTGTAGCCCTGGGTCTTGTACATAAAGTTAGTTTTTAAAATGGAGGTTCTTTGAACCTCCCAGTACTGATACTGTTGTTTGAGTTTCTTGTGACTATTTTAGAACATAAATATTATTTATATGTAGTTTAGCTGTTGTAAAAACTGGCAGATATCTTTTAAGTGTTATTTTGGTAGAATATTGTTAGAAAAGATAATTTGGCACATCTATGTTTTATTCTAAAAGATACATTTACGCTTTCAGAGACAAAATCGGTCATAACCAATTTTGCCTGCTAGATGGCAGCACTACACTTAGTCTTTATAAATATGTTTTACATGAGCTGTGTAATTTATCCAGATTTTCACTGTAGTTCTGATTTTACACAGCAGATTTGCAAGTTTTGCCCATGAGTCATTTTATCTTGTTTTTGTATGTGATTACTTAAGCCAACTTGACATCTGTGTTTATCAATTTTGTCTTATTTTTGAGGTATTAAAGTGTTATTGAATAATAACTTTTAGAGTAATTTTGCTCATTAGAATCATAAAAGAATTGTCAAAGTATCACAATAATAGAAAACTAAACTTTTTAAAGAAAGTTTGCAGTTTCCACATTGCAGTGCAAAACATTTGTTTATATTTAAAAATATTAATGGCATTTCACAGAATTCTTTTTCTTTGAAATCTTTGAGGAAACTACACAGGTGTGTGTGTGTGTGCAGTAAATTTTTGCATATATACTCAAGATTAAGATAAAGGTTGTTATCAGCACCCTAGAAAGTTCTCTCAGGTCCCCTCCCTGTCAGTATCTCAGAAGAATCCACTATTCTGGCCTCTGTAAACACAGATTAGTTCTGCCTGTTTTTGAACTTGATATAAATGGAATCTTGAGGCATGTATTATTTTGTCACAGTTTTTTGATGATGATTTAAGTTTGATTGTACCTGAAAAATAAAGGAAAGATATAATTGGAAGAGACCCTGGTAGGACTAATAGACCATGGTGCACTGCCCAGATCCCCAACTTTAGTACTGGGTACTATGAAGAATACTGAGTGAGTGTTCACAACTGAATTTCCCTTTGGAGTTTGCCCTTACTTCACTGAAGAGAGTTATCTTATCCAAGTCATGCAGAGCAACCTGCATCCAGTAACTATTTTGGTTCCAGTTCAGGATAGCTCTGCTCTGTTCCCACAAGTGATCACTCAGAGTACTCCTCAGTAAACGTCTGTTCACTAATCTGTGTCCCCAAATCTTCATGGGTAAGCCTACCTACAGTTTAGGTGTTCTCTGGCTCAGTGTCTTTATATTACTGATGAGGAAACTGGGGTGTGGTGAGGCCAAATGCCAAATCTTTGTACCATAACTTCAAAATATTCTCTAATAATCATCTAACTAACATTTGATTGTCTCCTATATGTGCAGGGTGCTGTGCTAGGTAGTTTATTTCAGAGAAGCTGTGTGCAGTGAAATAAACGTAACATGAAAATTGTGACCTATTCAGAGACCCATAGTATCTACATGGCTAAGCTAAGAATACAGTTTCAATTTCATGCCTCTCAGAACTGAGATCTTGCCTTCTTACCAGCATGGTTAGAAAGGGACTTATAAGTTTAAAACTTAAAAGTTTTAACCTTTTGAGGGAAAATGTTCACTTTCTAAACTTACTATTCTTCGTCATTCAGAAAGAAATAAGGTTTCATGTATAAAAATTGCTTATTTCTATTTGTTTAGTACAGTACTGGGTCTGCTACTGATCTTCATCTCTAGTCTTTTTATTTTTTTTATTTTGAGACAGGGTCTTCCTAAGTTGCCCAGGTTTTCCTAGAACTTTCAATATTTTAAAGGCTCTGGTTTATTTTGAAATTTTCTAGATAGAATTACAGTTACATAATAAAAATTAGTGATTTGGTTATTTTGTCTATCAAATTATTTGATGTAGATAATTAGGTAATTTTAAAGTCTTATGTTTGTAAACCATCCAAGGTTCAATAGATTGATAATATATAACTGGTATATAGTTTTGTCATATTGTTAAATGACTCTCAACTTGAATTTCAGTTGTTAAATTTACTTTTTTAGATGATTTTACATGTTAATAATTTAAATTATAAAAAGGGAAATGAAGTTAGTCTCCCAGCAAAACTAGAAATATGAAATGCACCTAATTCCGTTTTGTTTTCTTTTTTGCTATGGTGGATGTCAAACCCAGGGACTTGTGCATGTTAGCAAGTGCTCTGCCATGGAACTATACCTCCAGCCTGCTAATTCTGTATCCTTTATTTATATACATGACAAAAATAAGCAGTTTTCCCAATTCATCAATTTTAAAATAACTTCCAGTTTCAGACTTTAACAGTCCAATGGAGTAAAGCACTTCTTTTTACATTTGCAGAGTGAACTATTAATATTTAAAAATTAAATTGCTTCTTCTGTAACCTATGATGAATGTTTCAGTTACTGACACAAATTGGCTAATTTGTTTTTTTTTTAAAATCATATCAATAAGCATAACTTCTTGAAATTTGTGGTTGATAGAAAAATAATTTTGAGATATTTGTCATTCTTTACTGTTAGCATAACGATTGGAATGAACTGGAAGTCGTGAAACTTCTGTTCATAGAAATTTTTGTAAGGACTTTTTTGTATATGTTCTTCCTTTTACATAATAAAACATACTCCTTTTAGGTTGATATTATATTATAAATAAATTATATAAATTATGCTTTTCTATCCAAAACATGTTTAAGAAACTTGTTTAATTTTTTGAACTAACTTATACCTTTGTTTTAGGAAGAGAGAGAATAGTTTTGCATTGTTTTCTGAAAATGAGATCAAGCTAAACCTACGAATCAGAGTTCTAATTCAAAATCCCAAGTGTTTGAATAAGAGATTTGGCCAAATGCATAAAATGGACTAACTTTTCATACAGTCATTTTTTTTCCTCCATCGATAAAGTAAGGATAATGAATTGAGGATAAAAAAAATACTACATATTAAACTATCTTGACTGATGTCACGTATCATGAAATGAAAGTTATTTTTACTTTGGACTTCAATGTGAAGAGCAATATACAGCTTTATCATCCAGGTGATGATTTGCTTATTTTCTTGTCTGTGTGTAGTATTTCACTTTATCATCCAAAGTTTACATAGACTTCTCCATATTTTGGGGAAATTCTTTCTGAAAATTCATAGCCATTCATAGATAAATTCTAATTTTCACCAAAGTTCTTCATTTTGTTGCATGAAGTTTGTTTTTTTAAAACTTTTTTCTTAAAAGAATTGCCAGCCAACTGCATATATCGCTCATATGTTGATTGATCCATTTAGCATATTTTAAGTTGCTGCCAAGTGCAGGGTATTATTCCAACATGTGAGATAGCACAGGATCTGTAGGTTTGATTTTGTTATACATCAAGGTAAGCCTCCATGGCTTATTGGGGCAGACTGAGACATTAAGTCATACTGTTTGGAAGATAGGAGTTGGGATTCCTTATTTGTGAGTCCTCACAGCTGTAAAGGAATAAAGGGAAGCCTCTACCATTACTGGTTCTAGATGAAGCAAATGATCCTGGTTCCTTTTTCTCAGTGTAGGCTGCCCCTATGTCCTTTATAGCTATGGTGGTTAGAGATTTGGTCAGGGTAAACATGGAAAAAAAAAAAAATATATATATATATATATATATATATCACTAAGTTGCTGAGGATCTCAGTTGTAGAGGTTGGTCTTGAACTTGTGATTCTCCTGCCTTAGCCTCCCAAATTGCTGGGATTACAAGTGTGAGCCACCGTACCTATCTGGCATAGAACTGCTTGAAGCATTTGGAATATTTTACTTCTTGATGCAGCCTACTCACAGGTGATAGAACTCTGTTGAAAGGGGTAAAACCAACCAGGTGTAGTGGTGGTATACATCTATAATCCCAGCCACTTTTGAGGCTAAGGCAGGAGGATCACAAGTTTGATACCAGCCTGGACTACTTGGCAAGACCCCATCTTGGTTATCTTAGTTTTCAGACTCATTTTTCTGTTCCAAAGTATTCATTCCAAAAGTCAGCCCAGGCCTGTGAGTGTGGCTTACTGGTGGAACACTTGCCTACTCTGGCATTCATGAGGCCCTGGATTTGATCCGCAGTACTACAAAAATAAAACAAGAGTCAACCCCCAAAATGGCTTTATGATAATTACCTTAAATAATTTTTTTCCAAGAGAGGATTTTTGCTTGAATTAACAGGATATATATTCTGGTTTTAAAATGAACTTTTTATCTAAGTACTGAGAAAAAACTGCTTATCTCATATTTAAAGGTTTTTCTATAATTCTAATTTTGTAATAGTACTATAATTCCTTGATATTAAGTGAGTTTTTAATAACTGATAGCTAATAACCCCTAAGGTCCTCTAAAGACTTCTAAAACTCCTCTTTTAAAAATATTGACTCTATTTTCTTTTCTTGACACCATTGGATTTACTTCTATAATTCCTCAAGTCTCTAGTAAGAATCACCAGTAATAGTTTGTAATATTAGAGATGCTCCTGATGATGTAGTTACTGCAAGTTCAAATGCTAGTTTCTGCACAGCTAATGCATTCTGAATCTGTGCCTGGTCCAAAAAAAGGTTTCCTGCCCAGGACATAGGGTCATATGATGAAATGAACTCTTGAAATACAATTCCTTCCTCTGAGGAACACACTGTATTTCATGAATTTGTGAAACATGCTTATATGTGTTTTATTTCACTGTCTTTACCAATGAATTGCCGTGCATCTCCTATCTAAATAAATTTTCATAGTGCCCTACAAATTGTAATTTAAAATTTTTTTGTTACAAAATGTATCATATTTCATTTATTTTAACATAAATGCTACATTATGAGCACTAAAGACCCATTTCAAATTTTAGCACTTCAGTTTATTTTTTAGACTAGAGAGTATTTTCATATTTATTAAGAATGTTTAAAGGGTGAACGATTTAATATCTTATAAAGTGCTTTGAAGTGGTTGAAGCAAAATCCCATGTAACCTTATAAAGTATTAGCATCGTCTTCATCTTATCATCACCCTCCCCTCAAAGATGATAGTGTAATCATTTATTCAGGACTGTCTAGAAGCCACTGGCAAAGTTAGTGCTGGAACTGAGAGTTCCAGGGCTGCCTTTGCTCAGTGATACCAACTTTAGGTCAGGTGGCTAGCTCTTTGGAGAATAGAAATAGAATTCAGATGACCTTGACATTTTGGAGAAGGGCTTAGATTGTTTTTAAAGGGGCAATTGTTGGAATAATTAAAATATAGGAAACAAAAATCTCTAAGCTTTCTATCCTTTAAATAAACTTTACTAGAGGAAATTACTGTTGGATACATTATAGCTGGAATGTAGTAGGGAAGATTAAGCTTAGTTGTCAGGAAATTACTTCAAATTATACATCTTTTAAACCATGGAATATATTTTGGAAGAAGAAAAATAATCACTTTAGAGTACACAAAAGTTTGGTACACACCTGTAATCCTAGCAGCTTGGGAAGCTGAAGCAGGAGGATGGTAAGTTCAAAGCCAGCCTCAGCAATTTAGTGAGGCCCTAGCAATTTAGCAAGACCCTGTGTAGGGAGAAAATTTTTTTTTTTCTGGGAATGTGGCTTGGTGGTTAAGTACCCCTCAGTTCAATCCCTACTGCCAAAAGAAAAAAAAAAATAAAGAAGAGTACATAAAAGCTGCCAGGCACAGTGGTGCATGCCTGTAATCCTAGCTAATGGGGTGGCTGAGGCAGGAAGATCCCAAGTTTGAGGCCAGCTCTCAGCAGCTTAGCAAGACCCTGTTTCAAAATAAAATATAAAAGGACTGGGGATGTAGCTCAGTGATAAAGTGCCCCTGGGGTCAGTCCTAAGTACCCCCTTCCCCCAAAAAAGCATTATAGAGGCTTACAACTAGGTATAAGTAGATCTCTTGGAATAGTTATATAACAGAAATAGTAGCTTGACCTAATGACCCTAATAAGGATTTTATGGACTTCACTCAGAATCTAATGACTCTACTAGTACTTTGAGCTAGAATAGTCATATCTTTTTATGGTTTTTCTGGTTTTTCCCTACATGGTGCCCATGTAAACCAACAAATGTAGAACCAACTGGATCCAGATGAGTTCAAGCAGTATAGCTGCATCTTTGTGGCTTTTAAACTGTGTAAATATATTTTAGAATATTTAGCTCTTCTGAGTCCAGGGATATTGCCAAGAAAGATTACTCCCAGTTTTGGGTCATTGCTTAACATATGTGGCTACCTTCTTCCCAATACATTTTGCTTTCCTTGCCAGCATCCACACTCCACATCTTTGGTTTTTTTGTGTGTGTGTAACAGTGTGTTTTATGTTATGTTTCTCTGCTAATCTCATGAGATAGATAGGATTAGGGCAGCTGAAAGAGCGCAGACATTCTTAAATTTGTATTTCTATGACTAACATCTGAGGATGGTTTTCATGCTGGATAAAACCTCTTATATGTTTAATGCTAATGTTGTTTTTAAATAAAAATGTATTCTTAAACAATGAATTTTAAACTCAGGTTTAAGAAAAATTGCCCATGAGTTTATATGTGTGTATAATTTAAATTTTTAAATTTTTTTAATCATAAACCTGAAATACAGAAGTGCTATTTTACTTTGAATATAAAAGGGGAAGGGAATGATCACTTTACCTAAGAATTACTCGTTTGTTCACTAATTTATGGAAATATTCTCTTCAAAAGCAGGTTTCTCTAATGCAATTGAAGTACTTGCTTTTATAGATCTAAATCATATAATATATAATACATATAGCCATTTCAGGTATGCTGGTTGGTGCTAGAGTGTTTTAATTAAAATATTCAATAAAAAGCAGATATTTGCAGCATAAAAATATGAGCTGCTCTATTGTTTATTAGGGTACTTCTAAGAAATATTAAAAGAGTGGTCATAAAATTTATGGAATGAAACTTTTTTAATATTAAGTAAATATGTGATATTGATTCATTCTAATTTGATAATGAACCCAGTGCAATATCTACAGTGATCATTTTGCTAGAGGATTTTTTTTTTTTTAATTTCCAGGTTTTAATTACAACAAGGACAGCTGCTGATAATTTTAGCACTCAGTATGTTTTAGATGGCAGCGGCCATATATTTTCTCAAAAACCTTCACATCTTGGTCAAGGTAAGAAAATAGCATTATAGCATTCTTTACCTTTCCTTTCTTGTTTGTTAAAAGCAGCATTACTGCTTGAATTCAAGTGTGTTGTTTTAGCCTTGCTCCTGATAAAGTCTAGTTAACTTTCAAGTGAATGGTAGACCTTCAGCTGGGGATGTAGTTCAGTGGTAAAGTGCTGGGGGTGCTTGCCTAGCATGCATAAGGCCCAGAGTGTCATCCCTCGTGACACACACACACACACACACACAGATTTGTGTGTGTGTGTGTGGTGCTGAGAATTGAACCCAGGGCCTAGTGCATGAGAGACAAGCACCCTACCAACTGAGCTATATCTGTAGTCCAACAAAGATTAAATAGTTAAAGAGGAGTTCTCAAGAGGAACTGTGTGAGAAACTGGGCAATTGTGTAGATTACTTACTTTTCGAAAAAATCTGTAAGAGCATTTCTTTTCCTATTGGATCACCAGTGTTGTCTTTCCATATGAAGAATAATATTTTATTGAAACACCTAAAATGCCATTTAATTTTGTAATAATGATAAACCATAGCAGTAAGATATTTTGATTAAATAACTTAAAAATGTATTTGTTTATTCATGGAATAGTTCAAAGATGCTCAGTTTAAGCAATTATCAATTTACTAGTAAAGTTCTTTTATCTAGTACCCACAGTCACTCTCTCCCTTTCTACATTTATCATTTTCAGGCAGATGAATTCATTATGTTCCTATTAATAATTCTTTGTTGTTGTATACATTTATGTATAAATTTACTGAATTTTAATTGATATTTTAAGCTTTAATTTTCTCTAAAAACTATTTACTTCTAAGAGGGGGAAAAAATCTCTTTAGGCCTAAGTTTCATCTATCCTTTACTCTTTTTATACTCTCATTTCTGGTAATGGAATGATTAAAGTTAAGAGATGTTATCTCTGAGTTCTGATATTGAATTTGTTCACTGTATTTCTTACTTTATAAATCTGTAGCACAGTTATTGATTACTTTTGCCTATTAGGAATATTAATTAGGAATATTAATATTAATATTATTAATATTAATATTATCAGGAATATTAATACTGTATCCATGTAGAGAAAAGTTAATAGGAGCTCCTAAGAAAGCACACTAAATTTCTCCTCATTTATTCAGTTAATGAAAATGAGCAGAAATCTAGCAGCTACTTAGTTTCATGTATAATAATAAGTATTATACACTTTTCAATTTAAAGTAATAGATTGTAATACTTTTACTATGTATTGAAGGTTTGGACAAAGGGAAGGCATTTTTTGAAATTATGGTCCCTTTCCAGAAATGCTGTGACCTTTACGTCTTTGGAGTTCAAATTAGGAAACCATTAGGAGGTATTTGAGTAGCTGTCCAGTAGAGTACTTTGAAGTAACCTAGTCACCTTATAAAACTTAAAAGTATTTATTTTTATCTTTGTAGTAACCAGTCTAATCTGGATGGCCAGTGGCTCTGTATCACTCATACTTCTCATGCTTTTATGTATTCATCTCCATGGGAACTATGAAATAACAATCCTTAAATATGGACTCCACCTGATCTTTGCCCTTTTGCTGGCTGATTTTTCTTTGCCTGCTGACCTCAGTCTTCTACCTTTAGTGAGATCAGGTACAAATATTAAAGAGTTTTTATAGTCAATAAATTAATCTTATTTTCTTTAGCCAATTCCTTTTATCTTAAGAAACAACATACTTGAAAGGTCAGTAGTTATAGGTTGCCCTTCACAACTCACTTTTTTTACCTAATTACAGTTGATTAGAAAAAAACAACAGCAAAAACAAAAATCTTAATTTCAAATTGCTGTAGGTGGACATATTATAAAAATACGCATTCTCAAAAGCCTTTTACATTTATGTTGCTTACTGCTGATAGTTTTTGAGTGATTGAATCACAGACTCACATTTCACCAGCTGTCATTAGCTTCCATTTAAATATTTTCTGTGTAAGATAAAACTACAGCTCAATCATCCTAATTTATACCTGTGCATTTAGGGTTCTTGTAAATTAATTTCTGCTGTGGGTGAACATTGTTACTTAGCAGTAACTCTTCATATCATCTGATAGAATGACACCTATAGATAGTACAACTGCAGTTGTAGTAATGACTTAAAACAGAATCTTATTTAGGCATTGGAAAACTTGTAACCCCTTTAAAAAATGTGTTTTAAAATAGTTTACTGGAAATACCAGTTCTGTTTTTTCTGGGTATTAATTTAGCCATTTAAATGATTTATATGTTTAATATCATATCATTTTAATTGCCCTTTCTTCTGTTAGTTTTCATTTTAAAACACTGTGCCTGATTTTTAAAAACTTGCAATGAATGTAGAAATAAGTCTCCATCTTTTAAATTCCTTTACTAAGAAGACTGACAATTATTTTAGTTACTACTTTTTCTGTCCTCACTTTTCTTGACTAGTGTCCCCTAGTACTTCTGCCTTAGGTGTTTCTCTAATATCAGAATGGGTATATTTCAAGTACTATTTGAAAGAAAGGAGATCACCAGAGTACAAGTTGGGAACCAAAGGGGAAAAATTGAGGAATCACGTTATGCTTGAATATATCAATGTATGTATGAATATATCACAGTGTACTCCAATTTTAACTGTAATGCACCTATTTTAAAAAAAGTAAGTAGAAGAAAGACCAATAGAGTAGAGGAAGGGAATCAGAGGTGGAAGGAGGGAGGGAAATAGGAAGTTCTAGGGATTGAAATGGAGCAAATTATGTTATATGCATTTAAGAATATGTCAAAATGAATCCCACTATTATGTGAAACTATAATGCATTAATAATCTGAAAATAGTATTTTATCAGGGAATTTTTTTCTAGCCTGTTATTAGCATAAAGCATCATGTTTTAAAATTTCTTTTTTTTTTATATAGAACTGAGCATGATTTTTTTTAAGGTTTTTTTTTTTTTTTTTTGAGAGAGAGAGAGAGAGAGAGAGAGAGAATATTTAATATTTATTTATTTTTAGTTCTCGGCGGACACAACATCTTTGTTGGTATGTGGTGCTGAGGATCGAACCCGGGCTGCACGCATGCCAGGCGAGCGCGCTACCGCTGAGCCACATCCCCAGCCCCCTGTTTTAAAATTTCTGATATGTGAGATTTGTATGTGTTGAAAGAGCTTTTCATCTTAATTGAAGGCTGCAACTTTATTCATTAAATAATTCATGAATACTTTCTGATATATTAAGTACTCATACCTTTACATTAGGAATATAACTAGCCTCCTTTATAAGGAGCATAACTTAGGGTCATGTAAACATAAAACATGACTGCAATTTAATTTTGGTGTTTGAAGAATGCACTCAAGTTAGAGACCTGAGCAGTTCTCTAGTAAAGTACGATAGTATAACTGTGGCTTCCTCCTTATTGGCCAATATTACTTGATACTTTTATTTTTAAGAATACACATTTCATTTGGAATAAGAAAAGTCCTTTCCATTAATAACTTTTATTCACACATGTAATTTGCATCTTATTACTAATTCTTCTTTTACTCTGAGAATACTTTTAGGTACTAAAGTAATAATTTGTTGCTATAAAGATAGGTATAGTGTAGTTGATGAGATAGAACATTTAAAAATCAATAAACAATCTTTTCACTTTCATAAATACCTTTACATTTTGCCTTGTCAGTTTCTTCTTTCCTTTTGTCTTTTCATAGCTATAATAGATATCATTATATTTGTCTCTGGGAACTCATAGAATAGTAAGAAATACAGATGAGTAAATAAATAATGATAGTAAAATGAAATCACCAATTGCCTAGAAGGAGGTTAGTAAGTTTTTCAGAAAAGATGACATTTGAATTTAAAGATGATAGGTAAGACCATGTGAGAAGCTGGCGCTATAATCCCAGTGGCTTGGGAGGCTGAGGTAGGAAAATTTAAGTTCAAAGCTAGCCTTAGCAACTTAGGAAGGCCCTAAGCAACTTAGTGAGACCCTGTCTTAAAATAAAAAAAAAATCAAAGAAAAAAATGGGCTGGGGATGTGACTCAGTGGTCCCTGGTACTAAAAAACAAAAAAGAAAACAATAACAAACAAAAAACTCCACACATTAGAATACGATCTTTGTGCAAGAGAAGAATAGTGAATATAGATGATAACATTGCTGCCTTTGTAGCAATGAAAAGAAAAAAACATAATTTTAAAGACTTGCAGTTGTCTTTAAACTTGTTGAAGAACTGTATTACTGAAAAATTTAAATGAGTTGAATTCAAGAGAAAGAGTATGCTCTTTTCTAGAGAGGACATGATTGATGATCACTTCCATCCCTGGGAGCATTAACTGTGTGTGGAGACACAGATGACAAAGGAGCAAGTCTACCATGGTTGAGGGATCTTGTATGGCACTAGCAGAAACCAGCTGAACTTTTAATAGCCCCATGTGAACTGACAGTGACAGATTGCAATATGGGATCCTCAGACACAGAGCTTGTTTGATCCACACAGAATCTTTTTCTTTTCCCCTTTGTTTTTTTGTTGTTGTTCTAATTAGCTATACATAACAGCAGAATTCATTTTGACTCATTGTACACAAATGGAGCACAACTTTTCATATTTGTGATTGTACGTGATGTAGTCACACCATTCATGTACCTAGGGTAATGATGGAACAAATTATATTCTACCATCTTTCCAGACTTTTGCTGAGTAAGCAATGATGAAGAAATATGGGACTGAGCTAAAGGAAGAAAGATCTTAAAACCTTTCTGGAGGAAAAGGTCTGATTCTATCCTTGAGACACTGGAGACTAGATGCAAAGTAGAACTAAATAAAGGGTCATCTCAGTGCAAGAAAGATAAATTCCTAGATTGAAGCGATCGGTTCTTCACTCTACCTGCTTGACTGGAAACAAAGACTTATCCTTAGGGAAAAATATTATCTTCTTCAGTATTATTCTTCTGTACACAATGTCTGGCAAAAATTAAAGTTTTGAGGGACATGAAGACAGGAAAACTGACATCCATAATCAATGCTATAAATTGCTATTACTTATAGCATTATAATTTGCTACAAGCAAATTTAGTATAAAAATGCTATAAGCAATTTTTTAAATTATTTATTTTAGGTATATAGAACAGCAGAATGCATTTTGATTCGTTGTACACAATTGCAGCACAACTTTTCATTTCTCTGATTGTACACGATGTAGCATCACATCATATGTGCAGTCATACATGTACCTAGGGTAATAATGTCCATCACATTCTACCATCTTTCCTGCAATAAGCAAATTTAGAGATTACCCAGATATTTGAAATAACAGACAAGAACTTTAAAAGCAACTACTGTGTAAAATAACTTTGAAGAAATTGTGACCCAAATTATTAATAAAGTGGAGAATTTCAGTTGAAAAATGGAAAATAAAAAAGAACCAAATGAAAATTCTAGAATTAAAAATAATACTGTGTCTGAAGAATTCAATGGATGGGTGCTATAATTTGGACCTGGAATGTCCCTCAGAAGCCCAGGGGTGTGGCTCAGTGGTTAAAGACTAGTCCCAGTAGGAGGCCTTCTGGTCATTTGGAGTGTGCCTTTGAAGGGGATTTGGGGACCCCATTCCTTTCTCTTCCTCTGTCTTTGCTTCCCAGCTCCTAACAGGTGAGCAGCCTTGGCCATGTGCTTTTGCATGATGTACTGTCTTACCATAGCCCCAAAAGCAGAGTGCCCAGCTGACTATGGACTGAAACCTCCAAAATTATGAACCAAAATAAATCTTCTTTTTAAATTGATTATTTTAGGTATTTTGTTATAGTAATGAAAAACTGACTAAGGCATAAAATTGATATTGAGAAGGGGGCTCACAATACCTTTCAATGCAGAAAAGCCTTTGGAATTGGTTCACAGAAAACGTTTAGAAGGGGGGATGGGGCTGTGGCTCAGCAGTAGCACACTTGCCTGGCATGTGTGAGGCACTGGGTTTGATTCTCAGCATCTCATATAAATAAATAAAATAAAGGTCTGTCAACAACTAAAATAAAACATTTTTAAGAAGAAGTTTGGAAGATTAGACTAGAGAAAGCCTACAATGCTATAAGTGGAGCTTAATGGTGATCCTGGTGAGGAATCAGATCAGAATCCTGATAGAATGTATAGACAGTAAAAGTTATGCACATGAAATTTCAGATAGAAATAAAGACTTGAGAATTTCACTAAAGCCTACCTACATTACACTCTGGCAAAGGATTGGCCGCATTATGTCTCTGCCTAAGACTGTAGGAGGTAGAGCTTAAAGGTGATGGACTCATTTATCTGGTGGAGGAAATTTCAAGGTAGCATAGTATTCAGGCAGTGTTATAAGTATTACTGGTGGCTTTTAGCCAGATTTTACTGTGAGAATTGGTAGCAAAGAAGAGATAAGCAGAAAGATTTGGAAAATTTGCAATTTGCCATGAAAAGAAGTATGTGTAAAGTTAGCCAGGGAAGGTATGATTGATGTAGAGATTAGAAAATGAAGATCTTTGCATTGGGGCAATATGAAAAATGTCTAGAAAGAATCTAAGAAGTCAGCAAGGTGACAAGTATCGTAACATCCAAGGTGTAGAAATGGAAATTTGTTTCAAAGACTTTTCAGAGCAAAGTTTTTTGAGAATTGGGTGTTCTGCTCACTCAGGACTGCCCAAGCCAGCAAAGCTCTCAGAAGCACTACAGCTGTGATTCAGACTGTCAAGGACAGCTTGTGCTGTTGGCAGACCTTGGTGTCATTCACATGATGCTGGTTTTGCAGGTGTTCAGGATGCAAGAGTTATGGGGTTATGGAGGCTTCCACTGAGATTTCAAAGGAAAGCCTTGGGAGGCCAGGAGATATGGGGCAGGATCTGAGATCCTGCAGGCAGCCTTGGGCAGGGCATTGTGTAGTGAAGCTGTGAGAGTGAAGCCAGAGCTGCAAAGGAAGTTGGAGATGTTAGGAATGTAAATTATTTTCATAGAGGAGAGGGAGACAAGTTTTTTCAAATAGTCATCATTTCTGAGAAGGAAAAAAAAACCCTGTCTTCTTTTTGGAAGAACCAGGCTTTGAGAAGTATTTAGGGATGAATTCTTGTAAGATGTGAAACTCAGACTGAAATTTAAAGATTGGTAAAGGAGTTAATCATGCAAAGGGTGGGAGAAAGAACATGTGCAAAAACCCTGAGGTGGGAAGAAGTCTGAATTACTAGAGGAACAGAATAAAGGAGACTGGTAGGAGAGGAGATAGCTATGGGCCAGGTTACCTAGGACCTTGTGAGCTTTATCCCTCACCTTTCCCAACTGTTTTATCCAGTTAACCAGTGTTACTAATACTCGTTTGAAACATTGAGCCCCAAACTCTTTCATGTCATAAATCCTTATTTAACAGTTAAATTGTCAATTTCATCCACATGACCATCTTCTGTTTACATTCAGCTTTTAAGATTCCTTTTCACCAAATTAATTTTCACAGCTTCTCTCATTATACAATCTATTTTGCGGTTCGGGATGGGGCTACTGTGGATTCAACCCAGATTAAACCAAGGGGCATTTGACTGCAGAGCCACATCCCTAGCCTTTTTTGTTCTTTATTTTGAGACAAAGACTAAGTTTCTTAGAGCCTTGCCAAGTTGCTGAGGCTAGTTTTGAAATTGTAATCCTTCTGTCTCAGCCTCCTGAGTTGCTAGAGTTGCTGGGAATATAGGTGTGTCACCACATCTGGCTAAAAGCTGTATTTTCATGTCATTATTATTTGGTTAGAGATTATCTTCCATTATTTTCATCATATGTGCCTAAGTGATATACTTGTGAATTTTTGCAAGTTCAAAAATGTCTTCATTTTTGTCTTTATTACTAGAGGATGGGTGTTTTCTTGATTTTCTTTTTTTTTTTTTTATGGGGGAGGTGGTTTACTGTGGATCGAACCCAGGGCACTTAACCACTGAGCCCCATCCCCAGCCCTTTTTATATTTTATTTGGAAACAGGGTCTTGCTGAGTTGCTTAGGGCCTTGCTAAATTGCTAAGGCTAGTTTTGAACTAACGATTCTCCTGCCTAAGCCTCCCGAACCACTGAGATGATTACAGGCATACATGCTTGGATGTTGGTTTTGTAGTTTCCCCTTAATCAGGTGGAGATTGTCGGTCTTGTGGTACCACAGGTAAGAAGTTTTATGTTAAATTTTCTTGTAAGAAATGTTTTTTCTTTCTGAAAGTTTGTAAATTTTCTTCATGTTTATAAAATTTAGGATTTCCAATGGAAAGTGATTTTTTCTTTAATTTAAAAATATTCTTCCCTGTAATGAAGCAAACTTTTAAAGTTTGCCGTCAAGCTTTTAAACTAGAAAATTTTCTTCTTAGTTTCATTTCTGTTCATTTCTTTTCCTCCTTGTAGAACTCCTGATTTTATTTTAGAGTTCACAAGTCTTATATTACTCTTGTGATTTCCATGTCTTTTTGTTTTTTACCCTTTGTCAAAAGCAATAGGAGGGCTGGGGTTGTGGCTTAGTGGTAGAGCACTTGCCTCACATGTGTGAGGCACTGGATTTGATTCTCAGCACCACATATAAATAAATAAATAAACAAACAAATAAAGGTCCATTGACAACTAAAAAAATACATATATATTATATATAAAAGCAATAAGACAATTGTAGTTGTTTTAAGCCTTTTTAATTCCAATTCAGTATAAGAAACACATTTTATATAACAAGCCAGTTCATAAAATCTAAACAAATATTTCATGAAATAATATGTATCATTACTATTGTGATGCACTTCATTTTTTATTCTAGTTTATTCTTATTTTACTTAAAAAAGAAAGAAAGATGCTAGTTGCTGTATGCTAAATCAGTGTTTCTCAGCTATGGACAGCACCCTCACCCTGTCAGGAACAATTAGCATATTTGCAGACATATTTGATTCTCAAAATTGAGGTTGCCACTGGCATCTAGTGGATAAGAGGCCAAAGATGTTGCTAAACATTCTATAATGCATAGGATGGTTGCTGACAACAAATCATCTGATCAAATGTTAGTAGTGCCAAGATTGCCTGCAATAAATTGATGTTTTGAAAAACTTGTAACAGAAAAGAGGTTTATTTACTTCATAGTTTGTGAGGTTCCAGGGCATGGCACTGGCATTAGCTTGGCTCTGGTGAGAACCTCATGGTGGATGCCATCACAGTGGCAGTAGCATATGCAGACAGGAAGCCAGAGACTAGGGAGGGGTCCAGCTTTTCTATAAAGACTTTCCCTTGAGAGAACAATTGAGGTCTCAAGAGAACTTCCTGAATTCTTAAGGCGGTGTTCTCACTAACTTAATGACCTCCCATTAGACCCTACCTCTTAATGGTGCAACATTAAGGGCCAGACTTCCAACACATGAACTCTTGAGGGACAAACCATATCCAAAGCATAGTGTTTTGCTCCACCTTCCAAGATTCATATCTGTCACACAGTAAAAAAAAATACAGCCATTTAATCTCCAAAATCCCCAATGTCTTTTAACTCTTCCAGTATCACTTAAAAGTCCAAAGTCTCATCTGAGACTCAAAGTAAATTCCCAGCTGTGAGCCTGAAAAGTTAAGAAACAAGTTTCATACTCTTAAAATACAAAGGTAGGATAAAGATAGTATAAACATTCATATTCCAAAAGGGAAGGGTAACCTGGTAGAAAGCAGTAATCATCCCAAATTAAGACCCAAGCCCAGTAGGGGTGACATTACATCTTAAAGCTATAATTCTAATATCCTGCACATACTTCAGTGGTGGGAAGCCTCAGGCAGCTCTGGTCCTACAAGTTTGCTGGACATAGGCCACATAACTACTCTTTGGGGCTACCCACAGATGTTTGATCCTTTTCTTAGGCTTGTTGCCCTTTGTTTCTTGGGTCCTGGCTGTGGGCCTAGTTCAACTAGGCATTCTCCCAGTGGAGACTCTTTGCCAGGGCCCAGACCCTGTAGCAAACTTCTACTTGGCCTTCGAGGCTTTCTTTTGAAATCATGGTGGAAGCAGCCACAACTCTTGCATTCTGTGTATCTGCAAAATAAGCAATACCTGGATGCCATCAAGATCTGCAACAGACCAAGTGGTACCTGGGCCCACTTGAACCATACCTGTAGCCAACAGACACTTCACTGGCATATAAGGCAACTCCAGTTTCCAAAAGAATCCTCATTTCCTTCTGAAACTAATTGCCTAATCTCCTGGTCTTTGGAACTATTTCCAGAATTGCCTGTAATGTGCTGCTTTCCAAAAAATTCTAGGCTTTTTCTAGTTTGCTCTTCAGACTCTTTCAATATACCCATTTCCCAGTTCCAAAGCTGCTTTTTCACATTTTATAGTTAGAGCAGTGACCCTATTCCTCAGAACCAATCTGTTTTTGTTGCTGCACAAAAAATCCCAAGGCTGGGTAACTTGTAAAGAAAATAAATTAGTTTACAGATTGAAAAGTTCAAGAGCATGATACCAGCATTGGCTCAACTCTGCTGAGTAACTTATGGTGAATGGGCATCACAATGCTTCTGCACACGTAGGAGGGAGAAATCATATGGCAAGACAGGAAGCCAAAGACATAAATTGAATTTTTGACTTCTCAATGGTTTTCAACTCTGGGAAAAGTTATGTCATAAGTCTAAGATGAATTGGTGACTAGTAGTTTAAAAACATGCACTTGCTGGGTGTGGTGGCCCATGTCTGTAATCTCACCCCTTAGGGAAGCTAAGTAAGCAGGATTGCAAATTTGAGTCCAGCCTGGGCAATTTAGGAATACCCTGTCTCAAAGTAAAGTTAAAAGGGTTGGGGTATTGCTCAGTAATACAGCACTTGCCTAGCATGTGTGAGACCCTTGGTTTAGTTACCAGTACTACAAACAAAAGAAAACAACCACACATGGCACCTATTATACATGACAAACTTCTAGTCCTAATTTCACATAGTTATTTTTTAAACAAAATCTTTATTTATTTTTGTATTGGGGATTGAACCAGGGGGTGCTTTACCACTAAGCTATAACTCCAGTCCTTTTTATTTTTTATTTTGAGACAGGGTCTTTCTAAGTTGCTGAGGGTCTTGCTAAATTACTGGGGCTGGCCTTGAACTTTTGATCCTCTTTTTTCAGTCTCCCAAGTTGTTGAGATTACAGGCCTGTGCCTCCATGCCTGGCTAAAAAAACTATTAACCTAATAGTTACCATTGTAAATTTTTATACCTACATTCAGTTTTTTAGTTAAATTAATTCTTAAGTTAAAAATAATTCTTTTGTTTGATTATGCTGTGTTATGAATGTTTGTTATTGAAGATGAGGCAAATTAAACCAGTTTAGTAGATATTAATTCTGTTTGGAATTAAGGTTACCACATATGATGTAGTCTTGTACCACCTGTGTGTTGTACTTTAAAGTACAGAACAAACAACATCCTCAGATTTTTAAAGATACTGCATTCTGGTAAGCCCATGTTTCTCTGTAGTGATAGAAATAAAATTGTTGTTTAGACTACATAGAAGAGATTATATTAAGCAAGTTACAAATAGAACAGTCAAGGAGGAGATCAAAATGGTTTGCAAAGGTGAATCTTCTTTGGGTTCCCAATCTTAGAGGAGAATTAACATTTAGCAATAGAAAGGAGTAATTATGGATTATATGTGAATTTGAAGATCCGTATAAAGTTTTTTTCCAAATCTCAATATGCTTTCCTCTTATCTACCAACAGGTACAACTGTAACAGCTTTGAGATTATTTAAGAATCTACCTGTAAGAAAACAATTTTACTCCACTGCTAAAAAATGTAAAGATGAAATTAAAAAGGTCCAGGATCTCCTCATAAGTTATGGTATCCTTAGACCAGATTTAAGGATTGTTTTTGTACATAATAAGGTGAGCATTATTGAATTTTATAAAATTCTTTAAATATACAATATAACAAAGGAATAGTGTATATTATATAAATCAGATATCTAGTATGAACTGAATGTTTACCGTCCCTTTCACTACCCAATTCATTTCTTGGAAAACTTAATCACCAATGCAATGGTTTTAGAACATGGAGCCTAGTGCATGAGGGCAAAGCATTCATGAATGTTGTTAGTGCTCTTATAAAAGAGACTCCAGACAGCTGCCTTTCATCTTCTACCATCTCAGCACACACAGTGAACCAGGAAGTTGGTCCTCACCAGACTTTTAGGATCTTGGATCCTAGCCTCCAGAACTGTGAGAAATACATTTATCTTTGTTATATAAATAATCTATAACTTGTCAACTAATATCTGTATGAAATCTGATTAAACCTTATATTCTTAATATATAAGAACAGAGATTCCCTAAGTAGACATTTTTATCCAAGAAATGCTTGAGCACTCCCTTTTATGAAAAGCTAAGATAGATTCTGAAAATCTTGAAGATGGGTAAGACTTGTTCTGTTCCTTTAAAGAGTGTACAATTCAGTGACGTGTTTTTACCTTCTAAACTGTTTGTTTTTTTTTTTTAAGGAAACTACCTCATTTCTTTCCATTTTTTAGAGCAAGGCTTATAAGGAAAGGATTTCATCTTATTGCTTGATGAATTTTATGGGAAAGAAAGTTTCATGTATTTTCTGATTTTTTTTTTTTTTTTTACAAAATTCCACATGAGCACCTTGAAATATTTAGTGGAAGGAGAGCAGAATCACACAGCAGCATGGAAGCCTCAGAGGAATAAAGAATTAACACTTGCAAGCCAGGATCTATCTAGGTGCATTAATCTCCTGTAATCCTCACAATAACAACCAAGTGAGGTGAACATTTTATCAATTTTGCAGTTGTCCTCTGAGCTGAACTCCAAGAGGTTCTATACTTTGCTTAGTGTTGAACAACTAAAAAGTTGTTGAAATGGAATTTGAAACTTAGCGTGCCTTGGAGTGCAGGTTCTGTACATTCTATTGTGTTCTCTTCCCAGTCTTTTTTAAAAAAGATAAATTTATTTATTTTAATTAGGTATATATGACAGCAGAATGCATTTTGATACATTGTACACAATTGCAGCACAACTTTTCATTTCTCTTATTGGACACGATTCTTATTGGACACAATGCTAGATGTAGCATTGCACCACATGTGCAGTGATACATGTATAGAGGTGGTAATGCCCATCACATTCCATCATCTTTCCTGCCCCCATACCCACTCTCCTCAGCACTTTCCCCTTTGCCCAGTCACATTTCCTCCCCCGCACTCCATTATGGATCAGCATCCACTTATCAAAGAGAAGATTTGGCTTTTGGTTTTTTGGGATTGGCTTACTTCGCTTAGCATGATATTCTACAGCTTCATCCAATTACTTGCACATACCATAATTTTTTTTTCTCTTTTAATGATGAGTAATATTTTATTGTGTATATATACCACAGTTTTTTTATCCATTCGTCTATTGAAAGGCATTTAGGTTGGTTCTACTGCTTAGCTATTGTGAATTGTGCTCCTGTAAACATTGATGTGGCTGTTTTACTATAGTATGCTGATTTTAAGTCCTTTGGGTATAGACCTAGGAGTGGATAACTGGGTCAAATGATGGTTCCATTCCAAGTTTTCTAAGGCATCTCCATACTGCTTTCCAGAGTGCTTGCACCAATTTGCAGTCCCACCAGCATAGTCCTTTTCCAAATTTCAGAATACTTAAAATAACTTTGTGAGATAAACAGCATTATCTCTGTATGAGGAATGAAGCTCAGAGTGATCAAAGGAATTGTTTCACATTTTGTACTAAGTAATAGTGCTGAGGTCAGAAGCTATTTTGTCTCAGTTTCTTTCTATTCTATGTCTTTTTTACTCATTTATCAAGAAGATTCTTTATCTTCTGACTTCAAGCCATGGTGAAATGTTTATGATCAAAATCTTTGGTCATATTAAAAGAAAAAAATTAAGACTAGTCAGCCACCTGTTCCTGCTGGCATAGAGCTCAACCAAATGATGCCTTGAGATCCCTTTCAGCTCTACCATGGTATGATTCCTCAGGATGTTGATGGATAGAGGCTGGTCCTGCTAATATAAATAACCCTATGACCTCTTGATTCAGAGGACGTTAAGTAATTAAAAGTAATTAAATGTCTCCGAGTTAAGAAAACACCAAGATCAGAAACATGGTAATCAGAAAGGGAAAACAGATGAAAAGGCTAACATATGAGTAGAGATAGGAATTAGTTGTTCGTAAAAGAAAAGTGATTACTAAAATGTTTTGAATGATAGACAAAATAGGATTATTGCCTCACATAATGAAAATGAGTATATCAGAATTATTTGGTTGAGATCTTGAGTTTTTATTCGTTTGAAGTCAATATATATCTTCTAAGTTTTAAAGTTTAGTGTAGGTGTTTTCTGCTGAGAATTGAAAGTAGTATTTTGTAATACACTATATTTTAGTATTTTCAGAGGACACTATTGTCTGAACTTATATTAAACAAATGCCTTTATGGCCTTCAATAATTTCTGATGCATTTCAACTTCTGGAGAGTATGTTGAGAATGTTATACTATGAAAGTAATAAAAGATTATCAAAAGTCTTACAGTAAAATTGAACATTAGCTATTGTTATGCAAGGAGACAGACCATGGACTGAATTAGAACAGGCTTTTTATTTTTGAGCTCTTTTGTTGTTAGTACAGATTATTATTCTAATTTTTTTGTTTCTCAGTAGTCCTGTTGTGCCTCAAGAAATGTTAAACTATATTGTTGAAACTTCCAAAATAGTATTGACATGTTATCCTCAGTCTCTTTAAATGTTGAATCCTTCAGTGCTCTTAGTCTTTTTCTTCTAAACATTGTTAACTTTCATCACTCCTTCATATGCTGTTGGGAAGGATGTTTTGGTCTTTGTTTAAAATTTAAACATGATAATATTGATGTCTTTTTTTTTTCTGCTTTAGAAACCAACAATCATACTGCCCATAATATGAGAAGTCCTATTGCTATTTTGATAACTTGGATTAGATAGTGTTCCTTCTTTTTATGAAGGTTTAACCTGCCAAGACATTCTTTGAATACTGATAATGTTGATGTTCTTGCCAGTATGGTTATGTTAGAAAGAGGTATTTTTCTTCTTTCATCACCATGTTCCTTGAAAGCATATTGAATAATGAGACAGCTAAAGGAAAATAATTTACAAGTGCATTCAGTGAGTTTATTTAAAGTAGATATTATGTGGAGAATTGCTGGAGCCATTCCTTAAATGAACACTATAGTTTTCAGGTTTAATGTAAAAACTGAATCCATGTAAGGTCTTGCTATATATATTTTCATTTATAAAGTAGTTATTAGAATTTTTCTCTATGGTATTATCTGAAACCAATTTAGTATTCTTAGCTATTTCATATAAACAAATAATTTTGTGGAACTCTAAAACATAATGTTAAATTTGTGATTTTAAATAAGGGCTATTCTCATACTTCGTAATCATTGATTTTAAGTTTTTCTTAAAATATTTGTAGTATTAGACACTGTTTTGAAGTTTTGTTTTGTAGTGCTGGGGATTGAATCAGGGCCTCAAACATACAAAACATATGCTCTACCATTGAGCTATATCTCCATTCCTGAATTTTGTTTCAATAATTAGAAGCCCACTGGTGTTGCAAAAGCTGAATTGGATGTATTGATTTCAGAATTTTTTAACTATTAAAAAAGAGAGTGACATGATTCAAAGAATGGCTTCCTGCCAGGTGTGATATCACACACCTATATCCCAGCAAGAGGATCATGAGTTCAAAGCCAGCCTCAACAGTTTAGCCAGGCCCCAAGCAATTTAGTGAGTCTCAATTGCTTGTCTTAACCCTTTCTCAAAATAAACCTAAAAAGGGCTATGGATGTGGCTCAATGGTTAAGCACTCCTGGATTCAATCCCCCCTACCCTAAAGAAAAAGAATGGCTTCCCTCTCATTTCCACCTCCATGTTACACAAGAGTTTTAAGACTTATTGGAATCAGTTCTTGTTGTGTGTATTTGTGTTTTGAGGTCTGATATAATGATAACACAACTTTGAAGGGTTGAATATTTCTGATTTCAGTCAGTCTGGGAAGAGGCAAGGACTTTAGCCGGAAATACAAAAACAGAAACCTGGTTTGATTGTGAAATGTAGTAGCCTCATTTCTTGGTTTGGTTTTCCAAGTCTCTAGGAAAACACTGTTTTGTGTTTTGGATTTGGAAACACAAAAAATTTGGATTATAAACTGAGGATTAATAAGTGGTATCTTATCTATATCTGCTTCTTATGATATTCATTTTTTTATGGTATGGTTTGTTCATTGTGTCCTCTTTGCCTTTTACTCAAAGCATTTTCAGTGTCCCACCTTTGTTTCAGTTGTGCTATGGGGAGGGGAATCAAGGAGAAAAGTCTTTGCCACAATTGAACCAGTGTTAAAGATCATCCCCATCTCATCAAAGTTGAAGCAGTACAATCAGAGATTCCAAGTTAGGACAGTGACTCAACTGTTGCTTCCTTAAGAAGAAATTATTCTTACAGTCCCAATCTAGAAAGTTTGGGTGGGTTATTTTTTTCTTTAATTGATGTAGGTGGGTGTTTCTTCAAATATATTAAAAGGTTAGCTGAATATCAATCATGCTTTTTTAATTTTAAAGGAGATTTTTGCTACTTTCAAATTAATAACTAAATTTATCAAATGGTTTTCATGTCTTTTGTTATGCTAATTTCTTTTACTTTCACCTTAATTCTTTGGAATATTGTATAAAAAAAGTATATATAAAGACACATAACAAACTTATAAATGTAGTTGGTTTCTGAATTTTATGTTTAGCAACACTATTAGAGTGTATATGGAAAGTCTAATATTATCCCCTAGGAAAACTTTGATTTGCCTCAACTATGCATGTGGCATTTTCTCCATACTTCTTGCATATCCTTTTGCTTCATTACCAGTGATTTACATTCCATCTCTAAAGCCTCTTTTTTTTTTTTTTTTTTTTGGTAATTGGGAATTGAACCCAGGGGCATGTTTTACCATTGCACTACATCCCCAGTCCTTTTTATTTTGAGATAGGATCTCATTAAATTGCTGAGTCTGGTCTCAAATTGGATCCTCCTTCCTCAACCTCCCTAGTCACTGGGATTACAGGTGTGTCTCATTGCACCTGTCTTCAACAGCCTCTTATGGGAGGGAGGCCTGCATCTGTATCTTTTCAGAATAAGCAAAAACTTTTAGTCTCCACCTATTAACATGTACCTGAGTGTGAGCTCCAGTCCAGTAAAGGCCTCAGCTAAATACCTAGACTTTGTGATCCAGATCAAAACAAATCCATCATAAAGTCATACCTGACAGTTTTGGTCTGAAGTGACTTTAACTCCTCTTAATTTCTGTGGTTTTTATTGTTAGCATTTGATAATCACTCAAGTTTTCATATGTTGAGTGTTCTTATGCTTTCATATCTTCTCACTTCTACTGTAAACTCCTGCAGACTATAAGCTATGATATACCCCTTCCAAAGCACCTACTCAAGGCTCTGTGTCTGGTATATAGAAGGAAACTCTAGGATAGGAGAATGAATACTTTATTAAAGGATAAGATATTTGAGGGGCTAGGGTTGTGGCTCAGTGGTAGAGCGCTTGCCTGGCATTCATGAGGCATTGGGTTCGATTCTCAGCACCACATACAAATAAATAAAATAAAGGTCCATCAACAACTTAAAATTAAAAAAAAAAGATATTTGAATTTGCGCATTATATTAAGCAAAATAAGTCACATCAGTCAAGGGTCATATGTTTTCTCTCATATGTGAAAGCTAGAGAGAAAAAAGGAAAGGAAATTTCATTTAAAAAAAAAGCAGGGGAGATCAGTAGAAAAGGAAGGAAGGGGACCACAGGGAGGAAAAAGAAAGATACTAGAGAACAAAACTGACCAAATTGTATGTTTCTATTCTGTGCATATATAATGAATCCCACTATTATGTATAATTATAAGACACCAATAAAAAAGATTTTAAAAATTAGGAAATGTGAACTTTAGCTTATCCTTTACATTTTCAACATTTAAGTCATTGAGCAATCCACTCAAACCATTGCAGTCACATAAAGAAAATAGTAATGGGACAGGATTAAAAACACTATTTGCTGTAAAATATTCAAAAAAATTTAATCACACACCTGATTTGATTACAGCCTAAGAGAATTATGGGAACAAACTTAAGCCCAGGATTACATTGTGTACTTAATATCAATTGAAGTAGGATAGGCACAAAGAGTCTCTGAAAAAAAATCCCTATAAATGAGGAAAATTTTCTGATATGGACAAAAAGTAAGACTTCTCCATAGGTTTTCATTGGTAGGGGTCACATGAAAGTCCAAAGCAATGTGGTATAAAACCACTGCTCTATAAATCTTACTCTCCCTTTCTATATGTCTTAATTTTCTTGTTGGTCTTTTTTAGTCTCATGACTTAGATATCAGTCATATATAAGTGACTCGTAAATTTTTATTTAATCTGTACCTGTCCCCTAAAGTTTACACTCACGGATTCATCTACCACTCTAGTTATCTCTCTTTGGGTATCTAGTAATAGGCTTCTTACACTTAACATGTAAAAAATTCAGGTTCATATCTTCCCTCCCAGACTTTTTTCTGCCTCCTTCCCCATAAGTATATACAAACCCTCTTTTTCCAGTTGGCAAACCAAAAAGCCTTTTAGGCTTATTCTTGGCTACCAATTCCCTTACACTCTAATCCGATTCAAGAGTAAATTCTTTATATCTGCTTTCAAAAATTTCCATGTTTATGACAACCACTGTGGTGCAAGCCACCACCTTATTTTACCTGAATTCTTGTATGTATTGTAATTGGAACTCCCTAATTCCTTCACTGCCCTCTTCAATCTATTTTCTGCCCACCAATCCTGGGGGAGGGGGGAGTGTAAGACAGATCATATAAATTCTCTTTAGTCAATTTCCATTTCATTGAGAGTAAAATTAAAGTCTTCACAGATGGACTGCAAATTCTATAGCAGCAGTTAATAAACTGTTTCTGCAAAAATCCAGATAGTATGTATTTTAGGTTTTGTAGGCCAATGAGTTTTTATTGCCATTATTCATCTCTTCATTTATAGCATGAAAGCAGCCCTGAACAATAAAACTTTGCTTACAAAAATCAGGCAGTGGGCTTAATCTGGCTCTTTGGCTGTATTTTGCAAACCTCTTGTCTTGATCACTTTGCTTCTTTTCTTTCTGGAATCAGTCACAATTTGAACTCAGGACTGATGGATTTGCAATAAGTTTCTTTGCCTAGAACGTTGACCCTCTCCTTATATCATCTTTTACATCTCAAACTTTTTCAGTGAGGCTTTCTTTATCAACCCTAAAATAGCAACCATTTTCCCTGCCTCACACATATTTTCCTTAAGATTCACTACTATCAAATATATATAGTCTTGATTTATTGTCTTTATTTCCTTCTCTAGCATATAATTTCCATGATGAAGAGGATTTTTTACTGTTTCATAACTGCCATATTTCTAGTGCATTCAATAAATGTGATTAAGGGCTGAGATCAGGAGTATTTCACCACTTTGGTGGCACTAACCCATAGTGACCTGTGAGCATAGGTATTAAAGCACCTTAGAACTATAGGCAGATGGTATCATTGAACATTAAAGATAGCAACTGAACAGAGAGATAAGGCAGAAAAAATGAGCTCTCATACTCAACACTTCCTTCTCCTTTTGGTTGAGACTCATAGAAAATGAAAAAAAAAAAAAAGAGAGAGAGAGCTGAGTTCTTCCACTTGGCAGGTGGACATTTATTAATTCACTGGGGTAGGAACAACCTATAAAAGTGACAGGATTAATATTAAAGATACTGAGCATTTTTTTTCTGTATTCTGTTGGCCATTTATACTTCTTTGAGAAGTCTTCATTCAGATCATTTGCCCATTTTTTGATTGGGTTATTCTTTTATTACTTCTTTTGAGTTCTTTATATATTCTGGATTGTAAATTTCTGTTGGATAAATAACTTGAAACAATTTTCTCCCATCTGTAGGTTGTCTCTTCACTATTGATTGTTTCTTTGCTGTGCAGAAGCTATTTAATTTGATGTAATCCTATTAGTTCTTGTTTTTCTTTCCTGAATTATTGAAGTCCTGTTTGGAAATCGTTGTCTGTGCCAATATCTTGAAGTCATTGTTATCAGGTATTCTGATGCTTCAGCATTGCTCTTTTAATTCACAATTACTTTGACTATTCAAAGGTCTTTGTGTTTCAATGTGAATTTTTCTAGTTCTAGGAAGAATGTCATCATTGATATTTTGATAGGGATTGCATTGAATCTATAAGATCACCTTCAACTGTATGGCCATTTTAACAATATTAATCCTCCCAATCCATAAACATGGAAAGTCTTTCCATATACATGTGTCTTCTTCAGCTTCTTTCTTCAGTGTGCTATAATTTCCATTGTAACAAAGGGGCAAAATTATATAAACTAAAAGGTTAAAGAATAATAAAATAAAATTAATTTAAAAAAGGAAAGTAAAAGTAGTGGAAAGAAAAGGAAAGAAATTAAACATTGAAAAGTAAAGTTAAAAAATATATAAACAAAAAACATAAAAAACAAAAATTTCATCACTTCTAAGATGTTCTCCACAGTCAAGAATGAATGAATGAATGAATGATCAAAATCTGTGCTGATTAGATCTTTTTTCTGTGTTGTCTTAGGCTACATGTCCCTTGAGGAGAACAAAGGCTGGGGGTTGTTCTCCCCTTCTTTCCTTTCCTGTGTTCTCCAGTCAATTAGCGGGGAGTGGTTTGTGGCCATAGCCAGGAATACCTTAGAGTCCCCAGGCAAAGATGTGCTCCAGAGCTGTTTGGCCCATTTACTCCAAGAGCAGAGAGAGAGTATGGATTTGCATGTGCAGGGGGGAAGGGGTGGCACTTTCCCTGTGCAAACCATTGCCCACAACTCTTGTAATCTTAAGACTAGCACCCACATGAACATGTGACATTTCCACCTGTTCTTGAAGCTCTGAGCCATCAGTTTTAAAGGGGAAGTGTTCTCCATTCAATTCAGTTATGCATTATAGTCCAGTTTGTCACTGCATACCGTTCTCAAGAGGATATGTGTTAGAGACTCCTTTCTGGGGCTAGACTGACTCTCACAGCAGTTATCTACTGAGCTAATGTAATGATCTTGCTATGGGGACAGAGAATGGAAAATGCAGGGGCCTTTGTCTCCTAGAGCAGCAAGTTCATATAGGACCTCAAGATGGCCCCCTGTTAAAACACCATGCAGATATCCTGGGAAGTGCAGAGAACTTCTCTGCCTGTTTGCTATGCAGATCCTAGATCTATCATCTGTTTAGACTATACTTCTACAAAGTGCCGATTCCTGTGCAAGTGGTGCTCACTGGGACTATACCTCTCACCTCTATACCTGCCTCCTATGCTGTTATGTCTTTGGTACTAGGGAGCTTTGTTTCACCTTCAGTTCTACTGTCTAAAATATCTGGCTTTCTCCAAGTCTTTGACGACTCACTACTAGTAAACTTCCGCATTCTCTCATGGTCACCCATCTCCATACACAGCTATTCTCTAGATTTTTTTATTCTGTCTTTTGGAGAAGCAGGCAAGTGAATGGTGCTTCTAACCTATCATCTTGAAACCTTCCTGAAATTTTAAAAATAGATTGTTGGGAATCATTAAAACCTTTTGAAGCAGAGAAGTAACCTGATCAAGATGTTTAACCTGACAATTAGTTTGGCACTAGTCTTCGGGAAGGAGTTATGAGAAACTGTAAATAGGAGCACTATTTAAGAAGCTGGTATACTATCATAGGCAATAAGGGCCTGAATCAGGATAAATACATCAGGCATGTGAAGCACAAAGTGTCTGATAGCTATTAAAAGGGAGAATCAATGAGACTGATTGACTGACTGCATGTGGAAAACAGAGAACATAATAGATTTTTAAATGTCTGATTTATATAACTTATTGCTTAGGGAAATGATAGTACTACATCCTGGTTTAAATCTTCAAGTGAATGCATCTGACTATCTCCTTTAATATGTAGTTATCATCATGAGTTACCCTGACATAGTTTTGATCTTATTCCAAAAAGAAGCTTAACATAATTTTGATCTCCAAAAAGAAGTTTCTAGAAATAAAACTTATAAAAAATGAAATTGTTATCTATGATTAGGGAGTTTTTGTTAACCAATCAGTTTAGAGAGAAAAGTGAATGATTATAGGCTAGATGTTATTTGTTAGCCTTTGTAGACTTGTTAACAACAACAACAACAAAAAGCCCAGAATTACAAGAATAAAGAACTATATTGTTGGCACATTTGTTTGAACAAAATAAGACTTATGAGAAGGATAAGATAAGAAAAAAGCTAGCTGATAGGAGTTTTGGAAGCTCAGAATCTGTGGGTTTAGTCTCATTCTGCAGGAGAGCCATGTGGGTAATGGAGTTTTGTTGCAGAATAGATGGTTTGGGTAGCTTCATTTATAATGAGTTATGGAGAGTTTAACAGCAAGTACAGAGAAGAAACAAAATGTAGTAGATAAGGTGTTCTATTCAATGAGAATAAAAAATGAAGGCTGAAATCATTTTCTTATAAAGCAATAGCAACTTGATATCCTTTTATGTGAATAAGGGAGGAATTAGCAGTTGCCTTAGGGCTCCAAGATAAAGACTTGATCAGACAGCCTGATCCAAATGATTTTCTGAAGTACAGATAATGTAGAAGCAGAGAAAACGACTTCAAATACTGTTATGTTTTGATGGTGGTAACATATACTTACTAACCTTAGGGCTGTTTGAAAACATAGGCAGTCAACTTTGGAAGGCCAGTTATTATAATATTTGCATTCATTATTTAATCAGTCTCTTAGTCCTAAAACATTTTATGTATTTTTTTCATTTTACATATTTTAAATAAGAACTGCAAAATAGATATTATCTCTATGAAAAGCTTCTGAATATTATTACTTGAATGTCAAGTTCAACCCTCTTTTTCTTCCTGCTTTGTTTTGGAAAACAGGGAAAGGATGTTTTCACTTCGAGGTCTAAAAACACTAGCTCCTTTTTCTTCCTCTTTGTGAAAGTTAAGTAAATTTATTGTTTAATTTACTTCTCATTGGTTAGTTTTGAGGATTTTTTTCCCTTATACTTACAATGATCTGTATTTATTTTAAAGCTTGAGTTAGCCAATGTAAAAAACAATTTGCTTTCTTTCAGTTGAATATTGTTAGCTAACATTAGAAGCAAATTTACTTTCAATTGGGTAATTAATTTTTTATACATATTTACATTACATTAGATTTTGCTTATAAGTTGTGATTATTATATATTTAAAAAAATCTGAATCCAACACTCCCCCCCCCAAAAAAAAAAAAAAAACCGCTTACATGTAGAACTATGTGACAGTCTTCTCTTATAGGATGAGAATTATTTCTAAGATTTTTTTTCCTTTATCTGCTATAATTAGAAATGCTTCAAGTCTTCAATATTTTTAATCTTGATGGGAAAAGTATATTACTCATAGAACTTCCAGAAACTACCCACAATCTTCCTTTCATCCTGAGGAAGGATTTATTTAACTATTAAGAAAATCAAGCATTAGACAAGTATGATTTCTAATTCTGATCTTCATGTTATTACTAACTGGTTATATTACTTGTCTAGGCTTCAGTATCATTGTCTTTAAAATGGAATAATAGTATCAAGACAGCAGAAGTTTTCAAAATAAAATAAAGCATTCTTAGCCCAGGGTCTACCATGTAATTGCTTAGTAAATGTGCATTGTTACTGTTTCTGATATTGTGAATTTTATTAAAATATGATTAGATTTAAAAGACTATGGGCTGGGGTTGTGGCTCAGAGTGCTTGCCTAGCACATATGAGCCACTAGGTTTGATCATCAGAACCACATGAAAATAAATAAATAAAATAAAGATATGTGTCCATCTACATCTAAATATATATATTTTTAAAAGATTATTAGAGGAGATAGCCTTAGAAATAATTCTCGAGAAACACCAAGTGGTTAAAGGTATTCAAAGCAGGGGAAACAACATGTACAATAGCAGGGAATCATCAGAGGTCAGAGAAAGCTGTTGCAAGAAAAGAGATGATAAGATTAGAAAGATCACTTGGGTCTAGATTCGGAAAAATCTCGTATACCTTACATGGGAATGTGAACTACCTGTAGTGTGGCCAAGAAGGAACCAAATGAGAAGTTCATTTGGAGACTAACAAAATAAGAATTCCCATGGCAATGGAGGATGTACCAAATATGTTTAATCCTTAGTAAGACTGTAGAAGCTGATTCAGTAGTCTGAGCAGTTGTACAGGACATGGAGGGGAGGGTTTAGGCAAGAAAAACATCTCTGATATAGATGATATGATTTGCTTACCATTTGAAAATAATCTTTCTTGTTTTAAAACACTGCTGAGAAATGTGTCTCCGTAGTCTATCTTTGATAATTATGTAAAGTAATGCTTCTCAATTTTATTTAATTTTTAAATTGCACATTTATGAAAATATAGAATGAAAATATTTCTCCCATCTTTGTTTCTCATTTGCCTAGCTTCTTTAGTTCCCATCCCTTCTATAAGTAAAATGTCTATCACCAGATTTTTGTAGCCTTGAGGAAAAATGTTCTGTTCACCCAATGTATATGTAATAAAATAAAAATATATAAGTGAAAGCCAAGGATGTTTTGTAATGCTGGTCTTCTAGCTATAAATTCTTTTAACTTTTGTTTATCATGGATGGTTTTTATTTCATCTTCAAATCTGAAGCTTAATTTTGCTGGATACAAGATTGATTCTTGGTTGGCACCCATTATCTTTTAGAGCTTGAAATATGTTATTCCAGGATCTTTTAGCTTTCAGGGTCTGTGTTGAAAAATCTGCCATTATCCCTATATGTAATCTGATTCCTTTCTCTTTGGGCTTTTAAAATTCTCTCCTTATTCTCTATGTTGGCCATTTTCATTATAATGTGTCTTGGTGTGGATCTGTTGTGATTTTGCACATTCGGCGTCCTGTAGGCTTCTTGAATTTGGATTTCCATTTCATTCTTCATGTCTGGAAAGTTTTCTGATATTATTTCATTGAACAGATTGCTTTTTCCTTTGGTTTGGACCTCTATGCCTTATAACAGTCTAATCATATCAATGCTTATTATGTTTATAGAAAATAGATTTTTTTAAATAATACTATTGCTATTGTGATGGAATAATCCATAATTTTATATTGGATTCAAACCATTTAGCAATTTCTTAGCTGCTAATCTTGTATTTGTGTCACTGCCCTTTTCTGAACCAGAGATATTATAAATATATGTATACGGGGTAAAAATGGGAGTTCATAATCTGCTTGAATCAAATATTATGAAATATGATGTCAAGAGCTTTGTAATGTTTTGAACAACTAATAATAAAAATAAATAAATATATACTGGAGCAGTAGATATCGGTGCAATTATGTTAACTTGTTAAATACCTTTAAAAAAAGGTAAAAATTTGTGCTTTTTAAAAAAATATATATTTATTTTAGTTGTAAATGGACCTTTATTTTATTTATGTGCGGTACTGAGACTCGAACCCAGGGCCTCACACATGCGAGGCAAGTGCTCTACCACTGAGCCACAACCCTAGCCCCAGAATTTGGGCTTTTAAGAAATTCTGTTGTGAGTTTAATACGTTTATGCATATAATTTGCAAGAAAAATTTAGTTGCTTAGTCCATTTTCTGCTGGATAAATTATAGACAGTAGGTTATTTGACTCATGCTTCTGCAGACCGGGAATCCCCAAAACGAGGAGTCGAACGTGGTAAGGGCCTTCTTACTGCATCATAACATGGAAAGTGAGTATGAGAGACAGAGAAAATTGAACTGAACCCATCCTTTTAACAGGTGTAAACCCGAGATAAATAACGAACTCAGTTTGTACACATTAATCCAAACGTGAGGGTAGTGCTCTAACCAGTTCTAAAGTTTCTACCTCTGTTAGGATAGCAATGAAATTTTAACATGAGTTTTGGAGGAGACATTGAAACTATGAGTTGCATTTGAAGCCAGTAGAATATACTCTTATTTCATACTGTAAAAGGGGAGTCATCTGTATCAACATGCTATATCAGCATTATCTATATGTAACCTGCTTTTCTCTGTGTAACAGATTGTTTTTACAAATGGGGTTTACTAATTAAATACTGAATAATCTCATCTAACTTCATTTTCTTCAAATAGTGTTTGTCAATGAAGTAGGAACAGGGACAAGATACATTTGGCTAAGTTCAATCAAACCTAAAATGGTGTGCATGTAATAATATATTTTTGATTGAGGCATTTTTGCACTGTCATCATACTGACCAGAGTCAGATTCTTACTTGGCACATTCAGATGCTCCAACTTTGTGTGACCTAGATAGAAAACATATGGAGGGTTGTGTGTATTTTTAGCTTGTTAAGCTTTTAGCCTAAGGGAAAGATACACAAAAAACTTCAGAAAGTGAAAAGTTAATCAGTTTTTGAATATAACATAGGATTTATAAGATGGTAGAGAAAGCAAACTAAAAACTATATTTTCTGCAGAACATATAAATTAATTATAAAATCTAATTTCTTTTGGATTCTCAATATTTACTATATGTAATGGTTTAGCTTTTTAATAATGGATTCTGTTTTGAAACTAAGGAGTGCCTAAGTAATAGTGAAGATTTTACTTATCAACAGCTCTTTTTATCCATTTCTTGCTAGTTCAAGTGTAACTAGTTTGGAAAATGTTCCTAAATTAACCTCCTTGATCTAATGCAATAATTACCTAGTGTGAAATAATTCTTCCAAGTTATGAGCAGTGCACTTAAAAAATATTTTTAAAATCATATTTCTTGCTCTATTTCACACCATTCCTAGAACCTGTTTCCTGAAGTGGTCTTTTTTCAATTCAGTATAGTAACTGTTCAACAATCATGCAGTGGATTAGAAGCCATGCATTAATCAGCAACTAACGTTTTATTTTTCTAATGTAAACTAAATAATATAACGTTTATATTAGTAGTATCATAGATTTTGTACTTAATTTAATGCAGGAATTTTAAAACATTTGTGGTTCAAAATATTTTTTGCTGTTTTAAATATATATGCCATTGAGGGTGTGGCTCAGAGGTAGAGTGCTTGCCTAGCACGTTTAAGGCCCTGAGTTTAATCCCCAGTACTCAAAAAGGAAAAAAGAAAAATATGTGTGTGGTCAATATCAGAGAGCTGGCATATCTTTAAAAATTTATAGTTTTGTGAATAAATTTTTTATCATGTAATAATTCTTTATTATAAGGAATTTTTGGATATTTAATTCCCATATATTTTCAGATTATTCAGAACCTTATCAACTTACTGTTATTTTGAATATTGTCCCTTAAGTTACCAGCTACTGGCTGGCTTAAAACAGTAAGCCACAATAGCAGAAGCTAGTATTTCTTTATCTTTTCAGAGGTGTAAGTACATGTGCACACAGTGATTACAGTGGAAGTTCCTCAAATAATTAAACATGATTACCTTGTGGCTCCTTGGTCCTACTCCTAGGTATATACCCAAGAGAAATGAAAACATGTGTCCATACAAAAATGCACACAAGAATATTTATAGCAGTATCAATTACAAAAGCCCAGAAGAAGAAACAACCCAAATACCTGTCAACTGATAGAAGTATCATTCAAATATATATCTGTATAATGGAATATTATTTAGTCATTTAAAAGGAATGCAGTAGTGATATTATATGTTTAAACCTTAAAAATATTTTGCAAAGTGCTAAGAAAAGACTGCATATTATATGATTCCATTTACATGAATACCTAAAGTGGGCAAATTCATAAAGTAGATTAGTGAGTGTAAGGTGATGGATAAGGAACTCACTGCTAATAGACAAGAGATTTCTCTTTTTAGTGATTAAAATGTTCTAAAATGAAATTGTGATGCTTACACAACTATAAATACACTAAAACCCATTGATTTGTAAACTTAAGGTGTATAAATTGTGCAATATGTAGATTAAACATATTAAAAGAAGAAAAAGTATTGCCTTGGACTTTCTAATGTATAGTAGTGGGCAAAGTCTATAGTTATTAGCAGGTGAAAAGATATGGCAACCAATACTCTTTTCTTCTTGTTTGTTTACTCTGTTTTATATTTTATTATGGTTTTTATTAGTGCATTATAATCATACGTATTATTTGGGTTCACTGTGACAAAATATTCATGTATGCACATATCGTACTTTGTTCATTTCATTTTCCAGTACTTCCTGTTTCCCTTCTCTCCTCCTTCCCCCCATCCCCTTTCTCTACTCTTCTGTTTATAATTTATTTTAATTGGTACATTACAGTTATGCATAAGAGTGAGATACATTGTGATATATTCATACATGCACATAGGATAATTTGATGAATTTTATTCCATATTTCTTCTCCTTTCCCATGTCTTCTCCCATTCCCTTGATTCCCTTTCTCTTCTCTACTATTCTCCGTCCTATTTTCATGAGACACCCTACACCCTTTTCTATAGATTCCCATTTCCTGTCTTTGTATGAGAGAAAACTTTTACCCTTGACTTTCTGAGTCTGGCTTATTTCACTTAGAATGATCATCTCCAGTTCTACCCATTTACCAACAAAGGACATATTATTGTTTGTTATGGCTGAGTGGAACTCCATTGTGTATATAAACTCCACATTTTCATTATGCATTCATCTGTTGACAGACACCTAGGCTGGTTCCATAACTTGGCCATTGTGAATTGCACTGCTACAAACATTGGAATGCATTTATTACTAGAGTATTATTATTTCAGTTCTTTTGGATAAATATCAAGGAGTGGGATAGCTGGGTCATGTGGTAATTCTATTCCTAGTCTTTTGTGGAACCTCTATACTGATTTCCATATTGGTTGTACTAATTTATAGTCACACTAACAATGTGTAAGTGTTCCTTTCTCTCCACATCCTCGTCAGCATTTATTATTATTTCTATTCCTGATGATTGTCTTTCTAACTAGCAGTCCACTAAAAATGTTGAACATTTGCTGGTCATTTGCATTTGTTCTTTTGAAAACTGTTTGTTTAGTTCACTTCCTATTTATTGATTGGACTGATTGAGGTGTGTGTGGGTATGTGTGTATGTGAAGTTTTTTTAAGTTCTTTATACTTTGGATATTAATCCTCTGTTAGAAGAATAGCTGGCAAAGATATTCTCCCATTCTATAATCTTCTCTGCATGCTCTTATTTCCTTTGCTGTCAGAAACTTTTTAATTTGATCCCATTCCACTTTTCAATTCTTGGTTTATTTCTTGAGCTTCAGGGGTCTTACTAAGGAAGTCAGTGCCTGCATCTATATCTTAGAGTGTTGATCCTGTGTTTTCTTCTTGCAGTTGCAGTGTTTCCAGTCTAATTTCTAGGTCTTTGATCCAGTTTGAATTGACTTTTGTGCAGGGTTATAGGTAGAGATCTAGTTTCATTCTTCCACATATGGATATCCAGTTTTCCCAGCACCATTTGTTTAAAAAGCTATGTTTTCTGCAACGTATATTTTTGGCAGCTTTGTCAAGGATGAGATGGCTGTACATATGTAGATTTGTCTCTGTATTCTGTCTGTTCCAGTTAGTTTTCATGTCTGCTTATATGCAAACATCATGCTGGTTTTGTTACTATAGCTCTGTAGTATAATTTGAGGTTGGTTATTGTGATACTTTGATCCTTGTTCTTATTGTTTGGAATTGCTTTGTCTATTCTATGTCTTTTTTTCTTTCATACAAATTTTAGGACTTTTTTTTTTTTCTAGTTTTGTGAAGAGTACCATTAGTATTTTGATGGAGAGTCCATTGAATCTGTATTTCACTTTTGGTAGAATGGCCATTTTAACTATTAAATCTGTCAATCCAAGAACACAGGAGGTTGTCCCATCTTCTAATGTCTTTCCCCTTCTTGGTTAGATTTATTCTGAGGTTTTTGGTTTGGGGGCTTTTCTTTGGTGGGGTGTGGGGAGTTGAGATTATTGTGAATAGAAGTGTTTTCCTGATTTCTTTTCCATCAGGTTCATTATTGGGATATAGAAAACTTATTATATTTGATTGTTGGGGTTTTTTATCCAGCTAATTTGCTGAATTTATCAGCTCTAGAAATCTGGTGGAGTTTTGGGGTCTTCTAAGTATAGATAAAATTATATCATTGGCAAACAAATAATTTGACTTCTGTTTGTATTCCTTAATTTTCTTCTCTTGCTTAATTGCTCTGACTGAAATTTCAAAGTATGCATTGAATAACAGTAGTGAAAGTGGACATCATAGACTTGTTTCTGATTTTAATAGAAATGCTTTCAGCTTTTTACTGTTCCATATTATGTTAGCTTTGTAGTTCTTATATATAGCATTTATGATGTCGAGGTAAGCTCCTTGTATCCCCTCTTTTTTCAGTGTTTATAACATGAATAGGTGCTGAATTTTGTCAGACTTTTCCTGCATCTGTTGAGATGATCATGTGATTTTTGTTCTTAATTCTATTTATATGATTAATTACATTTATTGATGTGCATGTGTTGAACCAACCTTGCATCCCCGAGTGAAACCAACTTGATCATGATGTACAGCTCAGCTCCCTGCCCCCAAGCATTATGTTGGATTGAACCCAGTGGCATTATACCACCAAGTTATCCCCCAACCCCTGTTATTTTTGAAACAAGGTCTTGTTTGTTAAATTGTTGAGGCTGCCTTCAAACTTGTAATCCTCCTGCTTTAGCCAAGACACTGGGATTTTGGGTGTGCACCACCACACATGGTCTGTACAGTCTTATCAGTATATTTTTTTGAATGTGGGTTGCTAATAATATTTTATTAAGGAGTTTTGCATCTATGTTTATCAGGGATATTAGTCTACAATTTTCTTCATTTTGTGTCCTTATCTGGTTTTGATATATGAGTGATAATGACTTTATAGTGTGCTACACACACACACACACACTAATAATAATAATAATAATAATAATAATAATAATTTGAGGAGGATTAGCTTTAGTTTTTCTTTGGGTCTTATAGAGTTCATCTAAGAACCATCTGGTCCTGGGCTTTTCTTTGTTGAAAGTCTTTTTTATTACTGCTTCGGTATCATTGCTGATTATCGGTGTGTTTGGGTTTATTCTATCCTCCTGATTTAATTTGGATAGGTCATATGTGTCTAAAACATTGCTAATATCTTCTAAATTTTTCAGTGTATTGGAATATAAGGTTGCTATCTTAGAGAATGATGATACTGCCATTACCTAGGAGTTGTTTATGATTCTCATTTTCTTTCTCTGTGCATGCAGTCATCACAAAGTCACATCAAGTCTACTTCATACCTTTAGTCTATCTTCTTTCCCTGACTGTGCTGGTTCTATTATCCAGCCCAGTGGTTTTTGACCACAGTATTAATATTAGTAAAATCCCATTGTTTGCAAGTGGTTTGCCTTAAAATAAGATAAACCAAAACAACTAAAAAAGAAAAAGTCTTGTAAGTGTCACTTTCACTGACTTGAATTCCACCCTACTTTTAGGATAGAAGAGAAAGTAGTAACATTACAACTAGTGTGACAGGAAGTACCAGTAATTCTCAGGGCATCTGTTATGGTTGGATCTGGAATGTCACATAAAAGCTCATGTGTTGAAGACTCAGGTCCCAATGCAGCAATGTCCAGTGGTGGGACTTTTGGGAAGTGATTGCATTATGAGGGCTGTAACCTAGTCAGTGGATTAGCTAATTTGATGGATTAATAATTTGAATGGACTACTAGGAGGTAGTCTTAAAGGCAGATGGGGCCCTGATTAGAGGAAATAGGTTATCGGAGGCATGCCCTTGGGGAACTGTATATTGTCCCTGGCCCTTTCCTCACTGTGTTTCCTAGCTGCCATGAGCTGAGAAGTTTTCTGCTTACCCTTCCACCATGAGGTTCTGTCTCACCTCAAAATTTTTATATCTTTTTGACTGTAGAAGTCCTATAGCATAGTTGTGCATCCTCCATAAAATAGTAATATCTTACTTGGAGTAATACTTTCTCTAACTTTGTGTTGTGTTGTTGGTACTGGTGATTGAATCCAGGGGTGTTTCACTGAGCAACATCCCCAGTCCTCTGTTTTTATTTTGAGACAAGGTCTTGGTAAGTTGCTGATGGTCTAAGATGCTAAGACTGGCCTTAAACTTTGATCCTCTTGCTTCAGCCTTGCAAGTTACTGGTATTACGAGTGTGTGCCACTACACCTGGCCAACACTTTAATTTTAAGTAACATCGAAGTATATATTCTGAAAGTTGGGGAAAGAGAAGGGAGAAAATTAATATTTTATGAAAATGTTTTATGCCAGGTACTGGCCTGTGTGCTTGCCTGTGTTATATATTTTCATTTTCTAACACCTCTGAGACAGAAGTGTCCATCTTATAGGAAGGAGAAAACTGAGGTTAAGAGAAGTTGAGTTGATTGTATACTTCAACACACATAGATTCTAAAATTCAGAACCCGGGTTTGTTCGTCAGTCTTTAAAGTTCATGAATCATTTCTAAATGATGTTGAAAATATAAGTTGAGAATGAATGCTAAGTATAGAAATAAATATGGTAAGGTCTTGAATTTAAAAATTTTAAATCATTTAAAAAGTTTATGTCTTTTTTTTTTTTTTTTTTTTTTTTTTTGTAGGCAGTTATTTGGCAGAAAACTAGAGTATCAGACCACAAGATGGCTCTCATGTCAGTTCTGGGGACTGCTGTTATGGGAAACATGGAATCTTTTCATTACCACTCTGAAGAATCTCAGGTATATAACAATTATAGTAATTCTTTAAAAATTCCGATTTACCAATGAAATTATTAAAATATTTCCTTTTTGAGAAGGTGGGATAGTTAGAAATTTTTCTTTAAATATTTTTATCAAATATATAAATAAGGCAAAGAAAATACATACAAAGCTAACTAACTGTTCCTAGCTCTGTTTTCCTTTTATCTTTTCTGTTTGTTGCTTACATTGATTTCTAGAAATTTTTTTCAATTTAGACACTTACCTTGTATTTACACTATGAAAGGTGAGCTTGCTTATCCTACCCTTCCTTTTCCCATGCTGCATATATACTCAAGACTGCAAATTCTTAGGATCTTCTCTTCATTTTTGTTCTTAAATATTTTTAGTTGTTGATAGACCTTTATTTTATTTATTTATTTTTTTGTGGTGCTGCGGATTGAACCCAGTGCCTCACACATGCTAGGCAAGCGCTCTACCACTAAACCACAACCCCAATCCCTTGTTCTTAAATTTTACAAGTATCTGTTTAGGTGTGTATCTTTTATTGTTCATTATTGTGTTGTGCACTTAACACGGATGTTTTTAATCTGCAGACTTGTTTCTTTCTTAGCCTGAGTTATATATTTCCATTCATTATTACTCTTTTTTCTCTGTTTTTTAATGGAAATCCTTATTGATTACAACCTTCCCTTATTCCATCTTCTGTAAGTTTGGGGAGATCTTTTTGTATTTTTTAATTCTTCTTTTTTTTTTTTTGAAAATTGTGTTTAATTCTAAGAGTATTTTTCCTTTATTGCTCTTTTACAACTTACTGTTATGGGTACATAATTTGAATCTCTCTAAAGATACTAAGCTTTTGGTTTTAAAATATTTTTTCCTTAAATTATTTTTATTTATTAGAAGTCAGGTTTTGTTTTCCTTATCAGGTCTTTTTCCTCCAAACTTCTGATTCTCGTTCCTTGTCTTTCCTTTTGAGTAGGAAACCTAATTGGGAACTCAGTGTTTATGTCTGGGCTTATTGATTTTTTCAGGGTTCCCTTGAGTGTTATGTAATTGAGATCCTGTTCCTGTTCCTGGAAACTTGTAGATTCACAAATGCCATAATGGAATGAGGAGTTATTTTTCACACTGTTGTTACTCACTGACCTGGTGCTGCTCAGGAAATTAATTACATCTCTCTTTCCTTTTTTACTTCTAGCACAAAGTTAGATTAATTGTGATTAGAGAAAAGTACTTTCATTTGCCCTTTGTTTGCTAATTTTAAGCCTGTAGGCTCTCTGGAGTTCTGCTGCTTATGGTGACTGATGCAGGATGATAAAGGCACATCTAAATTCTCCTTAGTTCCCTGTGGTTTTTGGGGATTATGTTGCCTGTGTGTCATCATGCTCTACATACTCTAGCTGTACCAGTTTTTGTCTCCAGACTACCAGTGTTGGTATCTCTTGGAAGATTGTTAGAAATAAAGAACGCCAGGCCCCAACCCAGATCTACTGAAAAAGAATTTGTATTTTCCAAGGTCTTTAGGTATACATTCAAGTACAGAAGGCACTGATTCAGACTTGGTCAGTTGTGCTTCCAGGTGTGCATAGGACTGTCACATGAGTTGGTCCTTCAGTTAGGATTTTTTTCTCTAGAGTATTTTGAGATATGTTGCCAGATCTATGTTTACCCATTGATATATTTTTTCTTTTCTCTTGACATAGAATTGCATAAAGACTCTTGGTAATCTATTATAGATACCAGATTTTTGCTATGCCCTCATGTGATTATTTTTGTAAGGAGTAATGGAAGAATTTGGAAAGCTTGTGTTCCTGTTGTATGGACTGTTCAAATAGTTAAACTTCGTTTATTTCTCTGATGAAAGTGACCATATAACCAAATTCCTTTTCTGTTCTTGTCTTCTGTGCCTAAACAGGTATATTTTTATTGCCACAAGTTACCTATCACCACTCCGTGCTTTACAGGCTTATACAGTTGAAGAAGACTTGTTCAGTATCAGAGTTTCTTTGAGCCCCTTCTCATCCCTGGCCAAAAGTTGGTTTCCATCTGCTAGAAAATTTTGTTCACCTGGGTGGACAAAATTCATTAAACTGAGATGATAGGTCATTTGTTAATTGGAAATGTTGGTCATAGATGATCTTTATACATCTCTTCCCTTATGTAAGGATTATTTTTATCTACAGAGAGCTCACATGAGAAGAATCTCTTTATTCTGAATGATGATCTCAACTAAGCCACTACTGTGACAGCCTTTGTTCAGTGTTTTCCAGCATGGCTTTGTTGGCCTGATGGAGCACCTCATATTATCCTTTTGTATATGTGTGTGTGGTGCTGGGGATTGAACCCAAGGCTTTGTGCATGAGAGGCAAGCACTCTACCAACTGAGCTATATCTCCAACCCCATATTATCCTTCTTGACATCTGTCTTTTGGTATTTTTTTCTCTGCATTACTCCATGCTAACTTCTGAGTGAATTCTTCAATGTTGCTTCATTTTTGTTCCCAAAACCATTTATTTGTTTCCAGGATTCAGAATTTATTTATTTTCATATTCTTTTCTAAAACTGACTTGTAGCTGCCAATTTTAATTTATATACCTTTTATTTTTTAATAAATGCTATTTTTTTTACTTTCTGAAAAGCATGCTAAACATACCAATTTCAGTCTTTTCCATTTTACTCTATTATTTGTTTTCCTGAAAATTCTCCCATTCTTTTCTGTTGTATACGCTTTGAAACTTCAATTTTAGCAAAATCATTTTGAATACAGGTTTGTTTTTTTTCTCCCCCCACTTAACTCTCCTTTCCCTATTTTGGCGGATATTTCTTGCCCAACCCCAGCTGAAAACCAGGTATTACATTAGTAGTTCATGCCTCTCATCCTGCCAGGATTTTACACTCTTTTTCCTAGCCAGTTTGGCTTAGCCTTCTTCCTGGTTTTGGATTTGTCTCTGTTTTTTCCTGTGACCCTGGCGGGCAACTCCAGACAGTGGTCACAGTATTTTGAAGTTATTGTGTTTTTTTTTTTTTTTTTTTTTTTTTAAGGGGAGGTGCCAGATGAGCTCCCTATTTCAAACTGCAAGACTGGTTTCAGTTCTCTTCCTTGTATGGCGTTTTCTGCCCATATTTCATGATAGAATTTAATTTTCAAATCCATAATATCTTTGATTCACTTTTATATGGTTAGATCTTCAGAAATTATTTTAAAAATTGACTTTATCATTGCTATATAAGTTTGCAGTTGGGATGGGAGAGAAGGGAATTGCCACAAACTTGTTTCACCCTGACCAGAAAAATTTATTTTATAAATATAACTCCATAGTGTTATGGAATTTTACTGAAAGAAGAGAAAGATTGGGATTAGGTAACCAGTCACAGTTGCACCATATAATTAGAATAGAGAAGAAGAGATGGGTTTGGCAGACTGTGTAAATAGCAGGCCCTTTATCATGGTAAAGGAATACAGGAAGAACCAGTTGGAAACCAGGGTAGATGTGGGATGAAACAGTTTGTAAAGTTTTGAATGTGATGAGATTGAGAATATCTTTATGACAACTAGTTGATATTAAGCATTCAGGATTGAAAGAAATAAGACTGTAATATCTATGTCAGCATCTCTGATTTATGGTTAGTTGTTAAAACTTTAGATGTGAATGAAATTATTCAGAGTAACTAGAAAGCAAAAAAAAAAAAAAAAAAAAGGGCCCGATGATGGAATTTAAATTGTTCATCATCATTTACAGGAGTTAAGGAAAAGAGACACCAGCAAACCAGACTGAGGTAAAGGTGTCAGAAAGGAAGCAGAAAGACTGAAAGGGAGTTGAAACAGGTTCATGTAATAAAATGTTTCCTGAAGGAGAGAGTGGTTATTACTCTCCACAGAGAGTCAAATAAGAGGACTGGAGTTGGTCATTGAAGTAGAAGGTAGCTTATAGAAGGGATTGTAGAAGAAGAGAAACCCATAGTTGAGAAGCAGTCAGGGGAGTGATATTTAACTGTAGTTTGCCTTCAATTTTTATTTTCCTTTTTAAGTTAAGGTACAGAGTCTTCTTGTAAAGTCTGTTAAGTTTCTTATTTTGTTGCATGATTGCTTCTTTGTGTTCTTATTCTATGAACTAGCCTGATTTTTAATTTTTATACATTTATAAGAGTTTGCTGTTTTATTTTACTTTTCCATATAACTTAAACATAATTGAATCTTAGAATTATCCTAATCATCCTAAGCCATTTTTAAAGCTCAAAGTTTAGAAGTAATAGTAATTATACAAATGGTCAACTAAGATAATGTGAAAGAAAATCACTAGCAATTATATACTTTTTTTATTTTCTTCTTTGTTCTTTCCTACTCATAGAAGGAGGTAGTTTTTTGTTTTGTTTTGTTTTGTTTTGTTTTTTAAATCCACACACCCAATAAGTCTTTCAGAGGCTAAAGAGACTCTCTTCCTGATGCCCAGCATGTGCTTTAAGAAGGGTCTCATGTTACCTGGTAAGTTAGACAACCATTTATAAATGCTGTGAAGTTTTACAGTTAATTAAATGGTATCATTTTGTAATGGGTTATCCAGCATTATTAATTTATTTTTCAAATTGGCACAATTTGGCACTGTGACAATAATGCACTTAGTGTTCTAAAATTGGTAATGCATCTTCTTAAACACTTATTTCCAAGATGAGGGTTAGCCATGGACATAGGTGGCAGCCTACAGGCTGTGTTGGTAAGGAGCCTCATAGTTCCTGCTTAACTAAAAATAGCACACTACTGACATACTTGCTTTCCTTAACCTAAACTAAATTTTAATATTAATGTTTCTTAGCAGATTAATGGCCCATCTAGTTCCAGTTGTTTTGGATAAAAGATTATGAGCCTATATTTTAAATAATTTGACCAAAATTACATAGATAGTAGTGGAGCTGGGGTTCAAACCTTGACAGTCTAGCTTTAACCTGTATTTTTAATTGTTCTCTATATTGTCTTTATATGTGTTAATTAGCTAAGGGTAAATGTGGGAGAATGTTCCCTGCCTTCCATCTTTTAAAGACTCCTCTCTTCTCTCTGGCTCTTTTCTAGTATCTTTTTTTCTTTCTCTTCTTCATATATTTGTAGAAGAAAGAAAGATAGCATATAAATTGTCAGCAAAACTTGTAGAAAAGTTCTCTAAGTAATGAAGATAAAGTACAACAATGCAGGTTAGCCCCGAGTAAGTTAAAAAAAAAAAAAAAAAAAGGTAGTTTTTTTTTTTTTTAAACTCAGAAATAAAGACCCAGTAAGATTGGCTATGTAGCAAACTCGGAATAAAGATAGAAATTGCTGCTGCTTTATGGGAAAAGGCAGTTAAAAAGAAAAAGACAAACAAACAGCCAAAGAAAAGTTACAATGTGAGGAAAGAAATTTTTTAAAAAGAAAAGTAAAATTGAACAAAAAATGCATTCTTATGGTCCTATGACAATTAAATATTTTTAAAACTATGACCATTCATGAAGTTTTATAAATGGCAATTTTTACTTAGAGTTGCAAAGAAACACACAACAAGGTGGGGACAGGAAGAAAGAAGTTCAGAAGATTATACAAAAGGGAATGGGGGCAAGGGAGGGAGGATGGGAATAGGTAAGACAGTGGAATGAATCTGACATAACTTTTCTATGTACATATATGAAAACACCACAGGGAATCTCATCATTGTGTACATTACACAGGCTGGGATCCTAATTAGAATAAGATATACTCCATGTTTGTATAAAGATATCAAAATAGACTCTACTCTTACGCATAACTAAGAACAAATTTTTAAAGAGAGAGAGACAGAGAACACAAGTTTAATATGCTTCAGTATTTTACTTAAGGTTAATTCTTGAGATGTGGTTATCGGAAATAACATGGCTATTTAGACCTTAAGTTGAAAATCAATTTTTAAAAATTTATCTCTTCTAATATGTTGTTTATAGCCAGACCCTTGGAACTACATTATTGACATGGCATATTCTGTAATTATCTATTACAATTACAGATTTTTCTAAGTGGATTCCTTCCAAAGCATGATGCGGACCACTCGTCCACAAGTCTTTCAACCCCAGAGAGGAGTTTCATCTTTATTAATAATAGACCAGTACATCAAAAAGACATATTAAAGGTAATCACTTTTATAAACAACTATCACTTGGATCAGCAATTAAGGTGTAGCTCTGATATTTGTCAAATTGTTACAAAGGCCATTTCCAAAATAGGAAAAGGAAGTGATAAACAGATGAAGTATCATTTATTAAGCACAGTGCTAAGTATTTACATATAATGTCTTATTTACACATCAAAACAACTCTGAAATGCATTATTCTCTCCATTTATTGTGAGGAAACAAAAGTTAAATGACTTTTTAAAGGAAAATAGCCAGGAAGTCAGTGAGTTTTGATTTGAACCCTAGGCCTTCAAAACTTTTCATGACATCGTTTTTAATCATGAAACCAGTTGCATTGGATGATTGTATTTCTTATGGATGCTGTGCTTCCTATAGGCTCAAGACCTCTATGGAAATGCTATTTAGATATTGCTTTTCCTAATAAGCAGTTAACCTCTACTCAGCTTGTCAGTTGAGTCTATTTCTCTTGGTAGTGTTTCAGGATTGGCAATAATATCTGCATTTACATGGTACTTTTGTCTTTTATTCATTATATATATTCCAGTTAATCCGACATTATTATAATCTAAAGTGCCTAAAGGAATCTACTCGTTTATATCCCATTTTCTTCATGAAAATTGATGTTCCTACAGCCAATGTGGATGTAAATTTAACACCAGATAAAAGTCAAGTATTATTACAGAATAAGGTAACCTTTTTGATCATTTTTATATTTATGCTATTTATAAACGTATGCAGTCCTCTTTTAATATTAAAAAAACTTGCTTTTTTTCTTTTTTATTATTTTTAATCTTGAGTATTGTTTTAACAATCTCCTCTAAAATTTGTTAATTTTTATTTTTAGGAATCTGTTTTAATTGCTCTTGAAAATCTGATGACAACTTGTTATGGACCACTACCTAGTACAAATTCTTATGAAAATAATAAAACAGATGTTTCCTCAGCTGACATGGTTGTTAGTAAAACAGCAGAAACAGATGTGCTTTTTAATAAAATGGAATCATCTGGAAATAATTACCCAAATGTTGATACTTTGGCCATTCCTTTCCAAAATGATGTCCATAATGGTGAATCTAGAAAAAACCCTAATCATTGTTCAGATCACCAGATAAGTATCGATAAGCATTGTGATGATTTTAGTTCTGAAAATTACAGCATTAGTAAAGACACAAGAAATACATTTCAAAAAATCTCATTGAATAATTTATTAGGGGAGGACAAGCAGAGTGAATGTAGTGAAACTTGTTTTGTAGGTTCTATTAAGCATACCCAATTTGAAAATGGCAGTGAAGGCCATATTGATGAGAATGAGGAAAAAGAAGAGGAAGCAGTTTCTGAGAAGTCTTTGGAAATTTGTGCAGATGACTGGAGCAAGGGAAATGTACTTAAGAATTCAGAGGGAGAAAATATTGAACCTGTGAAAATTTTAGTGCCTCAAGAAAGTTTAGCATCTAAAGTAAGTAATAATAATCATCCAGGCCTTGAACAAAAGAACTCCAGTGATGATTCCTGTATCAAAAAATCAAATGTAATAGATAACAAATCTGGACAGCTTACAGCCTATGACTTAATTAGTAGTCGAGTAATCAAAAAACCCATGTCAGCAAGTGCCCTTTTTATTCAAGATCGACGTGCTCAGTTTCTCACACAAAATCCTAAGACTAGTTTGGAGGATGCAACAATACAAATTGAAGAACTGTGGAAGACATTGAGTGAAGAGGAAAAACTGAAGTAAGTTTCCAGAGCTTACATGTGACCTGAATGCTCAGCTCTTTCCATTCTATATGACTCACTGGTTAAAAAAATTTTAGCTTATTAATTATGGAAAAGTAGAGTGGAAAATCTTTCTTGGTTTGGCTACAATATCTCATTGGTATCACTTGGTTGTTAATTTAGAGAGATTTTTTGCTCAGTATTTTTGTGTTGTTTTGTAAGGGATTTTGTTTGGTATAAGCCATAACAACTTTTTAATATTTATTAAGTTTGTTGTTAAAGGTTTTCTATTCTTCTCAATGTAAAACAACCATTTTCTTCTGTTTCTTTTTTGATTCATGTTAAATAACTTTTCTGTTGCCGGAACATTTTTTAAAGTTTGTATTAGAACAGTTAAAACAATGATTTTTTAATATCTTGACTGTTTCCCTTTTTTAAATTGGCCTCCAAAATGTGTAGCACAATACAAAAGAATTATGCCATTGTTGCAGAATCTGGTTAGTGATATTAACACTGTCCCTGTTCAGTATAATTCAAGTCTTGCTTCTAAAATTTATTATTTATTTAGAGGAAACTTATAAACCATACTGGATGTTTTTGATATGTAAAAGGCAGTTTGCTCTATTTCTGATTAAAATATTACTTTTTTCTTTAGATCAGATGGTCAAAATAAATGTTCCTAAATAATATGATGGGTGTTTCTAATTGATTTATCACACTTAATATAAATACAAAATGTTTTGAAGGATCTGGTTCACCAGAAAATTAAAGAGTAGAATTATAGTCCTGATCATCTGTTATCTACAGTGTCTCAATGCTAAATCAAATATCTGGAAACAAGTTTTTAAATGTAATCCATTATCCAGAGTATATTTCATAATAAACTACATGGATACTTAACCAGTTTTTTAATTTTTTCATTGCTCTGTTAATCTTACAAGGACACTGTCAATGCAGAATAATAAAGACCACTATTGATACCAATATGGAAAGCCTACATAAATTAACTTCTCTCTTCCCTTTTTTTTTTTCCTCTTTTTAAAGGGAGAGATGGTGGTTTTCTTTTGTTCCTTTTCAGGCATACGTAAAAATATGTTGTCCATTTCACCAGCCAATTCATATTCAGTTCTGCTTCATGCATACTTCTACTTACTTTTCTTCCTCCTCCTCTGTTATTCTGAAGCAGATCCTAGGCATAAGATGATCTATTTCATAAATATCTCAGCATGTGTCACTAAAAGGTCACATTCATATTTTAAACATAACTATAGTTATCATTAAAAACATGGATTTCTTAATATATCAAATATTAATGTTCAAATTTATAATTATTTTTAAAATGTCAGATTTTTAGTTTATCTTGAATCATCAGGCAAATAAAGTTGACACAATTGTGGTTGTCTTTAGTTTTACCTAAATGAAACAATTAGCAGTTTAAAGATGAGTATATTTTACTAAAACATCACACCATACCACATAATTATGTACAATATGTAAATATTGTACATATTAAAATAGAAAAGATGATTATATTTAACTTTTAAGTACAGTAAGCCCACTGAAGTTGAATTGGTTTACCACAGAGGTGATGAGTTGAGAATTGCCTCAGAATGGAAAAAAGCCATAGATGTTTTCACTTCTCAATGGAAGTAGGGACGGTCAGCTTAGAATGGTAATGTGTCAGGCTGACTGTTCTTGTAAATTATAACAGTGGGTATTATTTCAGTTGCTTTTTGGGGAATGTCCATGTTGTTTCTTCTATGGGGTCCCATGATATTAGATTACTGGGACTATGATTAATAGACTTCATCTAAAAATTTGTTATCATTAGTTAATATTCTGGAATCCAAAATTTTCTATCTTATATTGCCATCAGGTAGACAAATCAGGCACTGTTTCAAGAGCAGGGAAACTGCACCTCGGTTCTCAGTCATTCTGTGCAAGCTTTTGGTAAAAATGTCTGGACAGTCTCATGGACTGTTGTGAGGATTAAATAAGATAGTAAGATATAAGATCAATGACTGATACATAAAAATGATTACTATATTAATATAATCAATTTTTAATCAGTGAAAGTTTTGAATCTATGAAAACATCACTCTGTTGTGATTTTCACTTGCTAAATCAAGTGATTTAATTTGGACATTAGAAATAGAAATCTGTTAAGAAAATATAGGTATCTTGGAATTAGGTCTAATTGTATGTCAGAAAATGCAGTGAAATTTGTAATTATAATCTTTTAGAGCCAAAGGTCCTTAGACTACCATCAACTGAGTCCACAGTCATGGTAAGTAACAAGATAGAGTAAAAATGATACCACACCCAGGAATCACACTACCACACTACCTCTATCTGGTGAGGAAGATTTAATAAAACAAGTAGTAATCTTAAAATTTAGTGTGTTTTAAGATAAAGAAAATATAGGGAGTGATGAAAACACTTAGCAGTTGGGCTTAATCTCATCTGAATTATTTCCCTAAATAGAAACTAACCAGAAAGGGTTTAGGGAATTGTCAACCTAGAAGGAACATGGTGTTATTGAGGAACTAAAAATTCCCTCTATGATAGGAATATGTGAAGAAATGTGGTAAAGAAAGATGGAGAAAGCAGAAGACAGATCGTGGAAGGTTCTGTAAGTCGAGGGACTAGGATCAGGGTTTTCCTGCTGTTAAGCTTCTGCTGAAAGCTTAGGAAAGATTTTGGAGTAGGGGATACTTTTATTTTGTAATTTATTTTTCTTAAATTTTTGCCACCTTGCTTTCCTTTCCTTTCTAGTAGAATTAGAATCCAGGGTTAAACAAAGTGCCCTGCCCTTGGGGTCTCAGTGAGTTGGTGTTAATTTGTACTTTTCATTTGTAGTAGATGGGAATGTATAACTAACAGTAACATTGCAATTGGGATATTATTGAAAATAATAAAATTTATATTAAATGTAATCTTTACTCTCAAAAACATTTGAATTGACTACTGGTCAAGTTATGGGGAATATTTTCCATTCAAGTTGCTAAGTCCCTTAATGACATTAAATACAAAGGTAGCAGCTGTTTTTACTTAACATTTACCTAATATTTCTTTAGACATAACTTTTTATATTTCCCAAGGAACTAATTAAATTGACTTCTTCAGTAAATCAAAGATTAGTACCATATGTGAAAATTTGCACATTTTAACTAATTACAAATGGTGACCTTTGTCTTGAACTCATTTTTCCACCACACAGGAAAAATCTTGAATTTTGAATGTCCAAGTGCTAAAAATACTTATTTCTAATACGTGTTAAGTAAACTACTGAAAGTCATGTTGTTTATAAATAATCCAGAACTTCATGTTCTAAATATAAATGGGAGGAAATAACTTTTAAAAGTGTGAATATGCCATGGTAAGTAACCAAAAGAAAGATTTTTTTTATCTAGTTCACAATTAAACAAGGTCCTTTTAAGCATTCTTATTCAACTAACATTTCTGTATTCAGCAAGTATGTACTGAGTACAAATTACATGCTCTTTTGTGGTATCTTATCTAGATCTCTTAATCCCATTTTTTAAAAAATTTGAAACATGTTTTATGAACTATTAACTGAGATAATAGGATTAGTGTTCTTTTGGCATATCTCTTAAAGTTTTTCATAAACATCATGACATCTAGTCATTTGTTAAGCCAACAAGCATTTTATATTGCTTTCTGAGAAAGCTGTGGACCTGTGAAGGTGTGATACCATAAACTGGCCAATATGGCAGCTCTCTGATATCTATTCAAGATTTTTCTTAAAAATATTATGTGCATTTTACTTAGCATTCAGCCAGTTTATTCAGAGAAGGAGACCAAAAAATAGCTTTAATTGTCTAGTCCCAAATTTAAAACTTAAAAATAAGTGTTTAACAAGGTTATTTAATACCAACCTTCAGTCATATGCCACATTCATTATAAGATTTGTGTTGCTGCTTCTTCATTTATTTACTTACTTTTGTATTTTTATTCCCCTCTTTCTGTTATAGAATCTTGTCTTAATCTTTGGTTTTTACCAATTTGATTCTAACATACTTAATTACGGATTTCATTGAATTTATCCTGCTTGGGATTTGTTGACTTTCTTGGATTTGTGAACTATATTTCTTCAAATTGGCCAATTTTTAGTCCCAATTTCCTCACAACTTCCCCCATTGTTTTCTTTTCCAGCTTTCTCTCTTTCATTTGGGAGTTGAGTTGATACATTAGAATGCTTGTTGGGTAGTTGGTCACTGAGGTGCTTTTCAGACTTCAATCATTTCTCTCTCAGATCACTTCTATTGCTGTCTTCAAGTTCACTTCTTCTTTTCTGCTATCTCTGATCTCTTTTTGAGCCTACAGAGTGCATATTTCATTTCAGATTTTGTGTTTTTTAGTTGCAGAATTTCTATTTGGATTTCATTCTTTTTTATAATTTCCACTCTCTGTTGAGGTTACCCCTTCTGGTATCTCATTATGATCATCTTTAAGTCCTGAACCACTTATTAAGAAGAAAGGAAGAAAAGAAAAACTAGTTTCAAATGTTTAAATCTTGAAATTGGCTTCTAACTGACCACTTTTTCTTCTTGACTATGATTCACATTTTCTGTTTTATTGCTTGAATGGTAACTTTTAATTGTATAATGGACATTGTGGGTAAGATATTGAAAACTCTGGATTCTGTTTTCTTCTAAAATGTGTTGATTTTTGTTCTACTGGATGTTTAAATTATGGATCACCTTGAGCTTATGTAAGGCTTTGTTTTATACTTTGTTTGGGAGAGACTGTTAGGTTTTGCCCTTAGTTCTAGCTTCCTATTTTTGGGACATAGTTTTTACTCCCAGATATAGCCCATTTCCAGTCATAATTGAAGCCCAGGGTGTTTACCAAGCCATAAAACCACATGTAATTAAAACTCTATTTCCTGTGCACTGGGCAGAAGCTGAAATCTCTGTTGAGCTCATTTAGCTTTCTGAAGGTTGTTTTCCTTTGGGCCTGCCCAAATGGGATTTTGGGGGATTTTCTCTCTGAATTTTAAGTTGTTCTAGAAACAAGTAGCTCTGTGTTGTAATAGCTCAAGCTAGTAAACCTTCTAATTAAGTTCTTGCCACTACTCACCCCCCTGATGCTAGGGACTGCCCTCTGGGTAAGAGCTGTATAAATGTGTAAGTGTGAATCCATTCCAATTTCTGCCTGTTTTGGCTGTTCTTCAGTGCCTATTTGAAATAGTTGATTTTTATATTTCATCTAGCATTTATTATAATTATACACAGAGGAGTTAGTCTAATACATGTTCCTTTGTCATTGTTGGACCTGGAATCTTTATTTTTTATAAAATTTACTTTATAAAATTAATACATTTCTGATAATGACCTTATTAGTTCTGTTTTATCTCTATTCTTAGATATGAGGAAAAGGCTACTAAAGACTTGGAACGATACAATAGTCAAATGAAGAAAGCCATTGAACACGAGTCACAAATACCAAAAGATGGCAGAAAAAAGATAAAATCCACCAGCACATGGACTTTGGCACAGAAGCACAAGTGGAAAACCTCATTATCTAATCAACCAAAACTTGATGAGCTTTTTCAGTCCCAACCTGAAAAAAAAAGGAGTGAAAACATTAAAACAGTAAAGATTCCCTTTTCTATGAAAAACTTAAAAATAAACTTTGAGAAACAAAAAAAAATTGACTTAGAAGAGGATGAACTTTGCTTGATCCACAATCTCAGGTTTCCTGATGCATGGCTAATTACATCCAAAACAGAAATAATGTTACTGAATCCATATAGAGTAGAAGAAGCCCTGCTATTTAAAAGACTTCTTGAGAATTATAAACTTCCTGCAGAACAACTGGAAAAGCCAATTATATTAACAGAGAGGTATGGTAATATAATTTTAAACTCAACATTTATTAATTCATACTGAATTAGGAATTACAGATAAAAAGTTGAAAGTGTTTTCTAGATTAAGTGACATATTTTTAAATTTTCTAATTTTTAGTGGAATTAATTGCTTATTAATAATTTCCAAATATTCTAGATAGTTTACTTCTGCATTTAATTAAATATCATGCTTGTTTTCCTTTATATTAGTGATTTCCGTAGGGTAATTTTGAAGTTAAGTTGTTGTGACTCTCTTTGATTTTGCACCATTGTAGCTTTCAGACAGTCCAACATAGAATAATACAGTGAATGCCTTTATCAACAGTTATCAAGATTTTACCACATTTTTATTATCTGACCTTTTATACACACACACAGACACACACACACACAATTTTCTTTCACTTGCTAAAAGTATTTGAGAATAATCCCTATGCTTTATTCTTTAGTCTATCTCTTAAAAATGGCTGTTTTCTTACCTAACTGCACCTTTTTTATACCTTAATACAATAATAATTACTTGAAATTATTCCTCATTGCTTCAAAATGTCTTTTTTTATAGTTTTAAAATGCAAAATTTTATTTGTATCAACAAGATTCACATAGTATATTTCATTATGTCTTCTAAATCCCTTAATATCATATTGCTGATTTCTTATTGGCCCCAAATCACTTATTCAGTAGAATATTCTGTTATCTTATTTACTTCCTAGTGTATAACTTCTTTTACTCTCCCCATGTTTAATTGGTATTAGCTGAAGAAATGTGAATAGATTTAGATTCTACTTTTAGGTAAGACTTCTTAATAGATGGGGCTACGTGCTTGACATTTCATTACATTAAAAGGCATTTATCACTGGGTGCAGCTGATGACAGCCTGATCTTCCACCTTATAGTTCCTCATCTATCTTTCTCTCTAATGGTTTCATCTGTTGATTATTGCCGAAACTAATTTTATTTGTGTTTGTAAAATGGGATATTTCCTTTTTATATTCTTTATGAGCAAATTCCTTTCTGTAAAAATAAGAATAACTGACCTATTATCATAATATAATACATATATTGATATATATGTCATGTATACATATCTATCATATACAATAGTGTATACATTACATAACATATAAGTATGATATAAAATAGGAATCATTCATAAAATGTGTTAAAATCCTTGTTTAAGACACTTCCAGCGGAAGGGGAAAGAGCAGAGCCAGAACACAGAAAAACAAATCTACCTTTTTATAAGTAAGACAATAGTAACAACATTAACTATAATCCAATATATTTCATAGTATTTTTTTATGATTAGCTTAGGAAACTGACAAAGGAAGAATTCGAAAACAGTGCCTTTTGTTCTAAAACAGTTTAAAAACCTAGTAATACTTTTATCATTGTTTGCTTAAAAAGAGTTAGGGTACATCGGAATTTTTAAACTTAGCTGCTTTTTTAAATGGTGCTTGTAAATTTTCATTTTTATTTCAAAAATCTGTTTGGGCTTATGCAAAGTACAGGTTTTTCAAATATAACAATTTTCTGTTATTCAAAAAGAAGTACATTAAAAACTTATTTGGGGCCCATAATAATTTGAAAATATTTTTTTTAATTGAGCATGGATAGTAACAAAGTATAATTCAAAATTGCTTTCCCCTTTTTGGAAAAGTGTCATCTCCCCTCATAGTTACTGATGAAGATTTTTCAAAACTGAAAAAAACTCCTTTCATGATTTTTCGGGATTTTTTTTTTTTTTTTTTTTTTTTTGCAGCAATCTTATGAGGTAAGTACTGTCATCCATATTTTATAGATAACAGAAACTGAAACACACAACAGTTGTTAAATAACTTAACCTAGACTTACATGGCCAATAAATAAGCACTGGTTCTAAGATTCCACTGTAGACAGTTGCCTGCATGATTACTTGTCATACTCTGTCATTATTATCATCACCAGCTCTCTGATTGATTTTTGGAATATTGATTAGATGAGAGAAAGTACATATGATATTCTCCTCTGTGTGATATATCTACTCTCATAGCCAATGGACTTTTTTAACTGTTCAGAGCTGGTAAGCAAAGACATTTGCTTGCTTTTTCAAAGGGTATAGGATTGTAATGAAACTATATCATCCTGCACTATAACATAAAATATTTCTTTGCATATCTAAGACACTATCTACTGGATGGTGGGCATTCAAATGTTTATTGAGTGAATGGGAAAATGGTCACTAGTCACATCAGCTCCAACAGATACTTTTTTGCAGTGATTTATGTTATGAGGCACCCTTATGCAGCCTGAAACCCATGTGAGGGATCAGTTTGTATCCTAGGTAATTTTTGGCTTTCTAAGTATTTTGTTTGGGGCTTATACCGCTTAGAATCATCTCACATGCCACCTTTGGCAAACATGCCATGCTTACAGTAAACTAAAGGAAGCTCTCCCAAGCTTTGAATTGATAAATTTATAAGTTCCTGCATGAAAAAAAATAAATGTATGTGTAATCTATGTTGGTGAAAAAACCTTGACTAGTGTTGAAAATTTGACAGGGTGGACTGGCCACTTAAATAATTTCACAGTGTGTTAGTATCTCTTTTAATGATATAAAAAAGTATTATTTATTAAGTTTTTATTGTGCTAGTAATTTTTTAAAATTTCACATTGAATTTGTGACATTTTAAAAGATAGGAATTGTCTTTTGTCTTTTCTTCCTTTCTGTATACTATATACAGTAGGTATCCTATAAAATATTTACAGAAATGTAGGCCTGGGATTGTAGCTTAGTGGTAGAGCACTTGCCTACCATGTGTGAGGCACAGGATTCGACCCTCAGCATCACCACAAAAAAATAAACAAACAAAATAAAGGCATTGTGTCCATCTATAACTTAAAAAATACATTTAAAAAATATTTACAGAAATGTAAAAATCTTTCTCATAGACCTACTTTTCCCTTTATATTTTGGTTAATAATACTTTGTAAAGATCTGTGGATTAACTTTTTTCCATAAATTTTCTTATTTAAATCTTTATATTTAATAACTTAAAGAATCACAATTTCTTTTTCAGTCTTCTTAATGGATCTCATTATTTAGAGGTCTTATATAAAATGACAACAGATGACCAAAGATACAGTGGGTCAACTTACCTGTCTGATTCTCGTCTTACAGCAAATGGTTTCAAGATAAGATTGATATCAGGTATGATAATGTGATTTAATATTTCCTGATTTGGAAAAACAAACCTTGTTTCAAGAGTTATAGTTGGGTTTCATAATTTTCAGGTAACATTGTATATTTTTGTCTCACCTCTGCCTGAAACAAGATAAGTTTGGCATCTCTTTCAGTTCAATACCTTGCATTTGCATTTTTCTAACTAATCAAATAAATAATTTTTGCCATTGTATGACAGTATTCACACTGCCTTCTTTGTTTTCACTAATTATTAAAATATTTCTTTAGATGATAAAATAAATAAATATGTAGTCTATTGGCATGTCTATGGGTATTTCCTTTTGGTTTTTTAGAAGTACTACTTTACCATATAGATATGCAGCCTCAGCCATCTTAATACTTGGAGAGTGAATGGTGATTTGATTTCATGGATTTTGTAAAAGACTGATAATCCTCTTTGCTTACTATGTAAATTCATTGGGTAGATAGACAAAAAGAAAATTTATCTGTCTAAGGAGAATTCAGTTTTCCTTGCTGGCCCTTTCTCTGTTCTTTTATAGTTTCCATACCGAACTGAATTCTGCCCTAACCTCCCAGATGGGTCTTATCCTATTACTTTCCCTTTATCTGGTGTCAAGGGCCACAAGGCACCATTAGGGATGACTCCAGCGTCATCATTTTTGCCCCTAAACTTGTCGTACCCAAAGCCAAGAAAGAAAGGTTTTTAAAGGAGAATTTTACTGAGTCACAAAAATAAAATAAAGATCATGTGCAAAAGCATGGAGCTGGGTATATAGAGAAAATGTTTTGATGTTCCAAACTTGAAACTGTTTGATTTTTGCAGTTTTAAAGATAGCTATCCTGTAATCCCAGTGATTTGGGAGACTGAGGGAGAAGGATTACAAGTTCCACGCCAGCCTCAGAAACTCAGTGAGGCCATAAGCAACTTAGTAAGACAATGTCTTAAAATAAAAAAATTTAAAAAAGAAAAAAGAACTGGGAAAGTAGCTCAGAGGTCATAATGCCCCCCTGGGTTCAATCCCTAGTACCAAAAAAAAAAAAAAAAAAAGAAAGAAAAAAAATCTCAAAAAACCAACCTACTCAAAAGTTCATACTTACCATCTCAGTATTAGCTATTCAAAAATGGAGTGAAGATTATATATCCAAACCCCAACTCTGCTATTTTTGGAAAAATCATTTGGCCTTACAATTTCCTTATCAACAACAACTAATAATTTTTGAATGACTATTATGTGTAGAGTGCTATTCTAACAGTATTGATTAAATGTATTAATTCATTTAATCTCTGTAACAGCCTATGAAGTAAGTTTTTTTTTTCTGTCTCCATTTTAATATGGAAAACTCAAGGAATGGAGAAGTTAGTTGCCCAAGACACAGTGGTAGAACCAGGATTTGAACCCATGCAGTCTACCTTCAGAACCTAGCTATTAATGAATTTGTTATATTGTCTTCCTATTAAAATTGGGATATTTACAAAGTACTTGTGAGCACTGTACTTGGGAATGGCATAGGTTTTCAGATATTCTCTTTTCTTCCTATCATCTACTCCTGCTGTGAACTGCCTTGGAGTCATTTTTAGTTCTTCTAGAAATCTCTTCTTTGGAGTGCCTGGCATCTTTTTAATTTATTTGAAATCTGAAGCAGAATTATATGTGTATATAGAAGGTATTTTATTCCTAATCTGATTTTCTGCCTAGATAAGTTACACTAGTATCAGGCATCATTTTTTTTTTCATGAAAAGTGTTATCAGTATATATTTTTTAAATAGTTAGGATAACTGTCCTGTTTCTTCTAAGAGCTTGTTCATTTTTGAGCTACCCAGTAAGTTTCTGTGTTACAGATGCTCTTAGGTCTTGACTTATCAGTAGTGGCTGTTAAATCCTATTGAATGCCAGGTGCTTTGCATGGCACCAAAGAAGCAAAAATGATTAAAATAATCACCTATAAACTGACTTGATTTGATTGAAATTAACTTGACATAGATTATCATCAGCATTATTTCCTTTGTCAGTAACAGATCAAGTGAAAGGCATTCATGTCTTCATCATCATTTTGTTTCCCCCTGCTTTGTATTGTGTTGTTTTTAAAAAAATATTTCTTTGTTATAGTTGGACACAATACCTTTATTTTATTTATTTATTTTTATGTGGTGCTGAGGATCAAACCCAGTGCCTCCCACATGAGAGGCAAGTGCTCTGCCACTGAGCCACAATCCCATCCCTGTATTGTGTTTTCTTAAGGACCATTTCTCTGTCATTTAATGAGAATTTTGTTACATTGTACTGATTTTGAATTGACATTTTGCCAGTTGTCACAAAACATCTTTGGATAAAAATTAAGGCATTTGAAAGAGAAAGAATATATCTAGCTTTGAGGGGAAAAATTCTTAATGTAACCCTAAATAATTTGCTTGTTTGATGAGAACAGCTTTCTGTTCTGCTCCATAAGAATTTCATACTTTAGGAAGTGAAAACTTATCAAACCATGTATTCATTTTCCCTGAAAATTGAGAAGCATTTCACAGGATTTTAGGGAAACTTATGTCTCTAAGTTTTCCATATTTGTTTTTGTAAACAGAGAAATTAAGTATTGCTCAATTTCCTCATTTGTGGCCAAATACTTTTAACCCATATCCACCAGGAATTCTGTAAAAAGTGAATAGATTTCCAGGGCAAATTTAGTTAGGATTAGAGTTTTCAGTCTAATTATATTATAAAATTAGCAATAGGAAAAATTTTTTTAAACTTTTTTTTTGATATTTTCATTTCTATATAAATCTGTAAAAGAAGTGAGAACTAGAATATTTTGCTAGAACCTGTTTGCCTATCTGTATACTATTTCTAGTCCCATTTAAATTCCCCTTGCTGCTCAAACTCCCTTTGAACTCTCTGTCTCATCCTTTAATACTTGGTAGTGTATCATCTTATATTATTCTTCATTTGTTACCTGGAAAAAACATTAGAATATCTGTTTAGTGTGTTACCATTGCATCTACCATCCAGTTCAAGGAATTACTACACTGTAACAGAATAGGTTAGGGATTAAATTATTGAAGCTCAAGAATCTGAAACTCTTCCAGTTATATTACACTTCTTTTTAAAAATTAATTCATTAATAGCTACCACTTGCCCCAATTTAGACTTTTTTCTTCTAGTTAACATGTTATAGAGATCCATATTAAAAATATCATTACACAGACAGAACTAAATAAAAAGCATGTATTCTAAAGCCAAATATGATGCTTTGAAATATGTACTGTTATGAATTATCTACTCAGCTATACATCCAATCAATTGTGTAGTTAGTTTTTATTTTAGTTTTAATTATGAAATTATTTAAAATAATTTTACATATTTTTGTAAAATATTTTGAATAAGCATTAGTATTTCATTTCCTCAATAATATATTAATAATTTACTATGTGACTTTTTATGACTTGTAAGTTAAAATAATCACAGAAATAATTCAGATCTTTAACTTAGATATTAAAACTGTGGGATAGAACTTGAAGAGGAGCAGTTGCTAAAACACTTAAATCAGTTTTATTTTAATAAATATCATGGGACTTCATTTTCTCTCCAAAGTAAGAAATGTTCTAAGAAAATGTAAGGAGCAGACAGCAGTAACTGAGATTAAATTAAATTATATAAAGCACATGTGGTGTCAATGAGCTCTTATGACTTAATGTGAAATCCTATGGGAAATTACTGTTTGTTCTCCAACTTAGGAACAAAACTTTGTCCTGAGTATTAAATTCTGATGAAGGTTAACTAAATGTTTTAACAGTGATTTTCTTTTTAATGACATGTTCTGGAATATAATTTTAACTAAACTAACTTGTATCTATAATATGAATTTTTATTTTTTTCTTTTAGGTGTTTCCATTACTGAAAACCACTTAGAAATAGAAGGAATGGCTAATTGTCTTCCATTCTATGGAGTAACGGATTTAAAAGAAATTCTTAATGCTATATTAAACAAAGATGCAAAGGAAATTTATGAATGTAGACCTCGCAAAGTGATAAGTTATTTAGAGGTATGCATTATTAAATTATTAGGTTGGCTAGGTTTTAAGAAACTTAGTTATTCTTAATAAAATAATAAGTGGATTAAAGATAATAGTTTCTATAAGATTAATTTTTTGCAAGAAGGAAACACTATTTTTTAAAAAAAGACTTCATTAAAAGTTTTATGCCATAGGTAGGTTGTGGTGAACTCTCTATGGATATTTTCCTTGTAACATTATTCCTTGCGAAAGAGTCTCATGGATAAGATATTTTGTAGTGAAGTTCTATTTTTATTAGTATCCATAAATTATCTCCTTAGAATGAATACAGAATTGCTCAACCTTATACCATATGTTTTTTATTTTTCTTTATATTTTTTATTGTTTCTTTTTGGTTATACATAACAACAGGATTCATTTTGACATAATTTAAAAAGCATGGAATATAATTTGCCCAAATTCAGTCCCAGGTTTTCCTTTTCCCTCCCCTCCCTTCTCTCCCTATTCCCTCTACTCTATTGATCTTTCTGCTATTTTACTTTAATTTTTCTTACTTTTTGATTAGTGTCTTGTGGGTATATATGATGGTGCAATTCACTGTGGTATATTCATGTATGTATATTGGAAAGTTAGGTTCTTGGCCTTATTCTGTCTCTTCTCCCTCCCCCTCAGTCTATTTCATCTAGCCTACTAGTCTTCCTTCTTTTTTGGTGGAATCCTACTTTCCCCTTTCACCCTTTTTTTTCCCTCCTTTCGGACTATCTTCTGCATATCAGAGAAAACATTGCACCTTTGGCTTTCTGAATCTGGCTTATTTCACTTAGTATGATAATTCCAGTTTATCCATTCTCACCAGCAAATACTATAATTTTACTCATATTTATGGCTGAGTAAGACTCCATTGTGTATTTATACCAAATTATCCATTGGTTGGTTCCATAGCTTGACAGTTGTGAATTATGTTACTATAAACATTTATATTGGCTGTGTTACTATGTATGCTAATATTAGATCTTTTGGATATATATATATATATATATATTTGTCTAAAAAGATAAGCAAGTAAAAGGAGAACCACGAGATAGATGGACATTAAAGTCAAAGAAAGAAAGTCATCAAAAAATTCTGACTAGGGTAATAGTTCCTAAAAGACCCTCAGGTTTTGCTGCTAAGTGGCAGTGGTAATCTTGAAGACAGCCAAATTGGCAAAGTGGTAGGGGTATCTATGGGTGGAATAGAGGTGGGAAAATAGGCAGTAAATCAGCTGATAATGAAAGGAAGGAAAGAGTGTGCTTAACATGTTTGTGTCAAATTGGTGGAAAAGACAATAAAAGATTGGAGAGGAGAAGTTCTAAATGACACATGGATGCGGATGTAAGTTTTCAACAGGAGAAACTGAATCAAGAGCAAAAGAGGGGAAGAAGAGCGAAAATATTTTTAGGTATACTTGTATATTTAATATATAAAAGATAAGTTATCTACTGTAAGTGAAGGGGTTAGGAATTTAAGTACAATAGCAAAGATCTGAAAGCCAGAGCTTTAGGTACTATAAAAAGGTCAATGAAGGAGGAACAAGAAAATTTCCAGGTGTCATTGAGGACTTATAAGAGTTAACATTTATGTTGGAACCAGCTAGGACCACACTCTCCAACAGTGTGTAGTAGAATTTGTCCAAGGATAGGGATTAGTAAAATGAATACAGTGAAAGACAGAAAATGAGTCAGACAAATCTGAACACATTATATATAAGAAACTGATAGGTTGCTGAGCTAGTATTCTTAATATTTCATTCTGTATTCCTACCTTAACGAGGGAAAGATGACTGAAGGGTGCTGGTGGATCAGGAAAATGAGACTGGAAATATTAAATGTCACAATAAAGGAAAAGAGCAGACTTAGTTGGAACAAAGGAATAGGTTGGAAAAGAGTTGGAAAAATAATGGGTGTGTGATAGTGGAGAATGTTAAAATTTAAGATCTCTAAAGTAGAATAATCTTTTTTAATTTTAAAAAGAAGCTAGCTTTGCTAACTATGCCCAAACCTATCTCAGAAATCAGCATTTTCATATTAGATCTGATGGACATCAAAACCAGTCCATCAGCAAGTCTTCTTCCTTCTACTGTCAACTCATGTCAGAAATCTATCCCTCTCTCCATCTCAAACTGTTATCACTTATAGTCACAACTTCTCATCAGGACTGCGGTGATTGTCAGCGAAACCTCTTCTCTTCTTGACCTGCCTAAAACCATACTTTGCTCAGCAGCCAGTCAGTTTTAAAATGTGAAACACATGTTGACTTTTACTTTAAAACTCTTTGATTACTTACTGTGCATTCAGATTAAAATCCTATTTGTTCACTCCATTTTAGATGTGATGTGCCCCTGCCTAACTCCCTTATCTTATTTGTCTGTTCCCTTTAATAACTACGTTGTACCCACACTGAACATGCTGTTCTCTTCTCCTTGCCAGTGATGCTTTCCTTTGCATCATGATCTTTGTAGCATAGTTTATTTAAATGGAAGCTTTAATGCCTTGTCAACTAAGCCATTCCCAACCACATAATTACTATGATGTTGCCCAGTTTAATTTTGTGTATTATTTCCTCACCAAAATTTTGTCTTTTTTGTATTGTTTTCTGTGCTAGGAGATAAATTACACAAAAACAAGGATCTAATTTTTTCACCATTACTACCTCTTCAGAATCCACAACATAGTGTACTTAATAAATGTTGAGCAAATTAATAAGATGAAAATAATCAGTTATTTGTCTTCTTGCTAGCTTAACATATTTTTTGCTTCAGGATGTATCATTGTAAAGCATATATGACTTTCTTTTCACAGGGAGAAGCAGTGCGCCTATCTAGACAATTACCCATGTATTTATCAAAAGAGGACATCCAAGATATCATCTGTAGAATGAAGCAACAATTTGGAAATGAAATTAAAGGGTGTGTTCATGGTCGCCCATTTTTTCATCATTTAACGCATCTTCCACAACATCTTGATTAAATATGTTTAAGAAAATAAGTTACTGTTAAAATCAATATGTTCTTAAGACAAGTCGATTTCTAAACCATTTTTGTATTGTGTGTCAAATGGTTATTTTATAAATGAGGATTCACGGGCTTGTTTGTATAGAAAAAAGTTTCAAAAAATATAAAAATCTTAAATAAATATATATAAACTATTCACTTGATTCTCAAGACCAGTGTTCATAATAATTTTTAGATTCCACATTAGAAAATAAGTGATATTCCTGGGTGGTAGTTTTAGGTTAGCCCTGTGTAGGATCAATTCACACTCATTCCTCATATTGCTCAGTGTATCTAAGAGTAATTGTCGATCCTGTGTAAAATAGGATGGAGAGACAGGAGAGTTGAGAGAAAGTGATAAAATAAAGTTCAGTGGAAAAAAGAAGAGTGTAACTAGAAATCCTATCACCTCCATCTTGGGAGTAACAAATTAGATATGCTACCTCTTAGTCATAGGATAATTATTGGACTTTGAAGTCAAATTTGTCAGAGAACATGGGAAGAGATCTAGATTTTTGACATAAAATTTAGGTTAAGATTTTTTTGTACATTTCTTCAAAAACAAGATCACACAGTGCTCCAATACATACTTTATAAAGTTGAAACATGATTTTTAGTATATTTGTTGTATAAAGTAAGATATGTTTTACTTGATACAGTGTCTCCGCACACCATGTTGCATAATTCTCATGGGTTGTTTTAAAATTCATAACCCACTTGAATCAAAGTGTGAAATATGATATATCAAGAACTATGTATTTTGTTTTGAACAACCAATAAAAAAAAAAAAAAAGACCCTTATGTTGAGATACAAATTGTATTACCTGGAATTCTACCTACCCCAGCCTCCTCTTCTACCAAAGTCATCCAGTTTCCCTGACCCAAATACTGCCCCCTACCCCCTACCCCCTATTACTCCTTTTATAAATCTGGAACATCTTCCTGGGAGTAATTCTCATTAATTGAGTAGAGGAAAGAACTGATCACTGAAAAACACAGGATGACAAAAATTACATTATACATTTGCTCCAGCCCTGGATATATATATTCCCCTCAATATAATTTGTATTGGTCCGACAATAACCTTTTTAATCTTCAATCCCAACTGCAGGTGCGATTGAGACTAATCCCATGCTAGTGTTCTTTACTGTTACACTGCCATGAGAAATAGGCCCTAGTGAATCATCTAGGTCTACAAAGTACCGGTGTTTGGAGGTGAGGGGAAATATGAAAGACTCCCTTGACTCCAACTTTGAGGAGTCTTTCTTTTAGTGGGTAGATTTGGGGCTGCAAGGTCTTCTGGGGAAGTCTGGTGTGGCAAAGGGGCCCCGCTGGGGCAGCTTCCACATTGATGGGCCTGCTGGCTCAGGCCTTAAAGTCCTGTGGGCGCCCCTCCGCACGACCCTGCCGTGCCCCTCCCCCCAGCACCACCCGCGGGGCAACATGGCCGGAGCAGGCGGTGATGGGGAGGCCCTGGCGCCAAGGATGGAGGTAACGGCCACCTGAGGACTGGTGGAGGTAGAGAAGGGACATCCAGGAAGACAAAAGCCTCTTTCTCAGCTACAGGTCCTGTCTAGGCATTGGTGTTAGAGGACTTAGCCAGAGAAAAGCAGTACATGGAGACCACACACCCAAGGTGCTGGGATCCTGGCCTGGGCTGAAGGCACAGGCGTCCAAGGCATGCGGAGATGAGGCCTGCAGGCCTCACCTGGGCCCACGTGTTATGGGAAATGTGGCCAAATGTGGCCGTGCATGGTGCAACCATGACTACAAAGTTTCACTTCATGTACTGGAAAATGTTAGGCCTGAATTCAGAAGGACAAAATTTTTGTTGTTTTCATTAGCTGTCTAATTCTTTTTGATTTTATCCAGATTTTGTGGCTGAGGTTGCAGTAATTAGAATCCACCTCACTGCAGCTTCATTTCTTAACTAAAAATGTAAATGTTACCCATTTTTCCCTCTACAAACATTTGACTCATCTCTTATTCTCATTATATTTTTGCAAGATTCTCTTGGTCTCTTTTGGAAGGAGATTAGGGAGCCTGAGTTGCTTAAATAAATACAGGTTAGGGTCTACACTTAAGATTGAAAACAGGTTAACTCTTCTCAGTACTTGCTGCAAAGGAAACAATGCATAAGAGACATCCAAGTGTTGATCACTAACAACCAGGCAAATTAAAATACCAGGGATGATATTAAAATGTTTAAATAAACTTGACTTGTTCTTAAGAGTTGGAGTATTTAGGACAACCAGTGTTCATAGATTCATAGTGAGGAACAAGAATCTTTGAGGCTATCCAAGCAATTTTATACATAAGAAAATATAAGCCTAGAGTGATTAAATGATTTACCTGAATGCACACAGCTGTTTTAGTACTCCATTAGTTCCATTTCAAATGTTAATATTACCATTAACAAAGAAAGGTAAGTACAGAAAAAAAAAAATTCACTCCAGAACCAAATACAAGATAACTTGAGATTGTCAACAACTTTCTCCCTTCAGAAACCTGAATAATCAAGAGCTGTTTATTATAAATCTTTTAGTAATCTCACCTAAACTTTAAAATTACTTAAAAGCCTTCACTGCTGCCTTGTGGTTGTTCTCTATGTTTAGTTGATTTGGAATCACAATTTTTGTTCCTCCTTAAATTACTACACATAAATATAAAGATCTTTTCTCTAACTTTGAAAATCTTGTCCCAGTGGTTATCAAAATTGAGAATACCAAAAAAAAAAAAAAAAAAAAAGAAAAGAAAAGAGGATACATCAGAATCACTGGGACAGTTTATTAAGAGAGATTGCTAGGCACTATGCCCAAAGTTCCTGATTCTGTGGATCTAGGAAAGGGCCCAAATTTTTCATTTCTAGCTAATTTTCAGGTAATACTAATGCTACTAATCAAAGAACCACACATGGAAAATCACTACCCTATTCCATATATCAAAGTTTATCTAATAATCTGTAGTTCATTTTTTAAGCCCATATATTTTTCTTCTGACCTACTAAAGATCACCATGTTAATAAACAAATAAATAACAAAGGAGAAGAAGAAGAAAAGAAAGAAGGTGGGACTGGAAGAATATCAGTGGATTAGACAAAGGGAGATGAAGAGAAGGGAAGGGGATAGGAATAGTAAATAGTGGAATGAATCTATCATGACTTACCTATGCACATATATGAATAAGCCACAGTGAATCTTCACATCATGTACAGCCACAAGACTAGAATCCTAAATAGCATGAGACACACTCCATGTTTGTATAATAAACTACTCTCATGTATAACTAAAAAGAACAAATAGAGGGGCTGAGGTTGTGGCTCAGTGATAGAGTGCTTACTCGGCATGTGTGAGGCACTGGGTTTGATTCTCAGCCCCACATGTAAATTAGTAAAATAAAGGTCCATTGACAACTAAAAAAAATATTTTTTAAAAAAAGAACAAATAGAAAAGGAAAATACATATGCAAAAAAATGTATAAATTATACAAATAAAAAAAAGAGACCTAATCCTGACTGTGCTGTTATATCACTTCTTTATCTTTGAAATTAAGATGCTGAACATGGTCTCCAATTTTCTTTCTTTTTATTATCTTGAATATTATCAGCAGAATCTGAAATAACCTTTTTTTCAATGAATTGTGTCCACATTATTATCAACCATTCTTAATTTCCTCTGAAACTAGCTCACTTTTTCATAAAATCTTTTAAATTAATGAGTGGGGGGGTGTCAATTTTTTTTCATCCTCCTCAAGTTGTACTCAATCACAACAAATCCACCCATCTTTACTTTAGTTGTATATTGATTTCTTTATTTAGTGACATTTATTGAGTTTTACACTCAGTGCTGAATGAGAAGATAATCCTTGAGGGAACAAAATAATTATAATACTTTATGCTTAGTGTTATGATTATGGTTATGTAGTATATACTATAGACACACAAAGGTACCCAATTCCAATGTGGAGAAACCTGTAGAATAGTGAGCTGAGTCTTAACATTGATAAGGAATTTTTCAGAAAAGAAAGATGGAAAGAATTTTCAAGGCAGGAATAACATCATATAGCAGTGCATTCGTAAGCACAGGGAATGGAATAAATGGAAGTTGGATTAGAATCATAGGTAGTAACTTGATCAGAAAAGTCCCTTAAGGATTTGTTGTTGTTTTTTTCTAAAGGGCTGTGAGAAGCTAATAAAATTTTTAAGCAAAGAAGTACAAAATAAGATTGCAAACATTTTAGCCAAAATATAAAAGCTGAGAGAGCCAAGTTACCAGGCTACTTAAAAATTCAATTTTTTCTTTTTTAAAAAATATTTAATTAGGTAAATATGATAGCAGAATGCATTTTGATTCACTGTACACAATTGCAGCACAACTTTTCATTGTGTATACTATGTAGCATCATACCATGTATGCAGTCGTACATGTACCTGGGGTAATAATGTCCATCTTGTTCCACCGTGTTACCTGCCTTTACACGCCCTCCCATCTCCTTCCTCCCTTTTGCCCAAAGTTAAATTCAGACAATTTGATCCAAAGAGAATGGGATAAAAGCTCTGTTAATAAATAGAGAAAGTCGAGAGTTATGGAGGCCTTCATTGCCTTGGTTTCAGTTTAGATCCCATGGGATCTTGTCATAATAAAATTAAAGCAGAAAAGAGATCTTTTCTCCACCTGACAACAGATTACTAGAATAGGGGCTTATTTGCCTTTCTTTTGTACATTAGGAAGTTGGTAGTTTAGATAATCTTTATAAATTCTGCACAGACTAGAAAACCCACCCAGTATCCCTTTTTAAAAAAAAAATTACTAAATCAGTGTTTAAATTTTAATCTGGGTTGTGTCTGGGGCTTTTAAAAGTCAACCTAAAATTTCTAGTTGTTTATTAAATGCAATAGTTTTTAAGTATTTTAATTGTATTTTTAAAATTTAGATCATAGAAATGAAAGATGAGTTAAGAAGAAGCAGGCAAGAAATTGTGAATGGATTGAACATATTTTTGGAAGAAAGTGGTATGTTTTCACAAGTTAATTTGCTATTATTTCTTTTAAAATGACATTTTTATTTTTAAACATGCTTTCATTTTATTTAGAGACATTGGTAAATTACAGCAAGTTTACTTGTAAGACAGAAATACTATAATGCCAAATCCATTTTATGTATTTCACTAATAATAATAGGGGGAAAATCCATGTATTTTTACATATAAATCACTAAATATATATAAGAAGCTTAATTTGTTAATACTAAGTATTTCCCCCCATGTGTAGTGATGATCCTTGATCCCAGATGAAAACAAGATTTTCCACCATGCATGGATTTTAAATGATCAGAGATGTCATTGGAGCAATCAGATTTTAGCTGTTTTATCCCAGCTACTTTCCCCATGAAAAAGATGGAAGAATACTTCATATATTCTAGATTTCTTTAGATGACAAGTTTGAGTATATTCTGTGTGTACTAGCATGTGGCCTAAGTAATGCATCTCAAACTTTAATGTGCATATGAGTCTGTCTTGGCATGTTCTCATTAAGTAGATCTGGTGTAGGGTCTGATATTCTGCATTTCAGACAAGTTCCCAGGTGATGCTGATGTTGCTGGTTTGGGAATCACACTTGTTTCGCAAGACTGCATATAATCCTTTGACTAAATGCCAGGTTCTTGAAATAAACATACATTTTTAAAAAATGTAGATAGACACAATACCTTTATTTATTTATTAATATTTTTTAGTTATTGATAGACCTTTATTTATTTTTTATTTATTTATATGCCATGCTGAGAATCAAACCCAGTGCCTCTACCACTGAGTCACAGCCCCATCCCCTTTGATTTATTTTTATGTGGTGCTGAGGATGGAACCCAGTGCTTCACAAGTGCTAGGCAAGCACTCTACCACTGATCTACAACTCCAGCCCTAAACATGTATTTTAACTGCAAATATATATTGAAAATCAGATAATCAGATTTATAATCTATTTAGGGTCTCCATTCTCTTTAGGATCTTCAATCTCAATGTAGTTTGGATTTGCATTTTCCTAATTGATAGGGATGTTGAACATTTTTTATATATTTCTTGGCCATTTCAAGTCTTCTTTTGAGAATATTTAGTTCTTTTGCCTGTTTATTAATTGGATTATTTGTTTTTTATTTGATTTGGATTGGTGTTCCATTTTTTGAGTTCTTTATATATTCTGGATATTAATCTCCTGTCAGAGGAGTAGGTAGCAAAGATTTTCTCCCATTCTATAGCTCTCTTCCCATTCATTTCCTTTGCTGTGTAGACGCTATTTAATTGATTCTATCACACTTACTAATTCTCGACTTTATTTCTTAACCTATAGGAGTCTTGTTAAGGAAGTCAGTGCTTATGCCAATGTTGGAGTGTTGAACCTGTGTTCTTCTAGCAATGCAAAGTTTCTGGTGTAATTCCTAGGTCTTTGATCCACTTTGAGTTGACTTTTGTGCAGGGTGAAACATAGGGATCTAGTTTCATTTTTCTACATATGGATATCTAGTTTTCTCAGCACTCTTTATTTAAAAAGGTATCTTTCCTTCAACATGTTTTTGGTACCTTTGTCAAGTATCAGATGACTGTATCTATGTGAATTTCTCTGTGTCTTCTATTCTGTTCCAGTGGTCTTCATATCTGTTTTGATGCCAATATCATGCTGTTACTATAGCTCTTTAGTATAAATTGAGGTCTGTTATTATTAATGCCTTCAAGATCACTCTTCTTGCTTAGAATTGTTTTGCATATTAAGGACTGTTTTCTCTAGTTCTGTGAAGAATGTCATTGTTATTTTGATAGGGATTTTATTGAATCTGTATAACATTTTTAGTAGTATGGGCATTTTGATAATATTAATTCTGCCTAACCAAGAAGAAAAGTTCTTTCCATCTTCTAAGATCTTCAGTTTCTTTCTTCAGCATTCTGTAGTTTTCACTGTAGACATCTTTCACCTCTTTGATTAGATTTATTCCCAAGTATTTTATTTTTAAAGTTATTATGAATGGAGTAGTTTTCTTGATTTTTTTTCTCAGCAAATTTATTATTGAAATGTATAGGAAAGTTATTTATTTTTATATATTGATCCCATACTTTGCTACTTTGAATTTATGAGCTCTGCAAATCTTCTGGTAGAATATTTTGAGTTCTCTAGGTATAGGATCATGCTTTTATCAAATAGATAGTTTGACTTCTTAATTTTCTGTTTGTATTCTCTTAATTTCCTTCTCTTGCATGATTTCTTTGGCTAGAGTTTCAAGAACTATGTTGAATAAGAGTGATGAGAAAAACATCCTTTTCTTATTTCTGATTTTAGAGAAAGTCCTTTCAGATTTTTCCCATTCAGTGTGATATTAGCTTTGGGTTTGTCACAAACAGCCTTTATAATTGTTGAGCAATTTCCTTCTATTTCTAGTTTCTCTACCATTTTTAACATGAATGAGTATCGAATTTTATCAGTCTTTTTCTGTATCTATTGAGATAATCTTGTGATTCTTGTCCTTAGTTCTATTTATGTGGTGAATTCCATTTATTGATTTGCATATGTTGATCCAAACTTGCATCCCTATGATGGAACCCACTTGATCATGGTGTACTATCTTCTTACTGTGGTTTTTAATATATCTTATTAGGGATTTTTAGTTATTGATTCTTAAACAGTAGTTTCTTAGGGCACTCTCCTTTAAGCTTTACTTTTTTCTTTTTTCAATATTTTTATTGGTGCATTATAATTAATCATAAGAGTGGGATTCACTGTTACATATCTGTACATGCACACAATATAACAATATAATCTGGTCAATATCATTTCCAAATATGAATGTTACTTCCTTCAAAAGGAATGATTTTAGTGTCATTTAAAAAAATATTCAGATTCTGGGGAGATAGCCCAGTGGTATAGTACCTGCCTAGCATGCATGAGGCCTTGAGTTCAATCCCTATCACCACATAAAAAATAAAAACAACAACAATAAAAAAATGATATTTAAAAATATTCATTTACTCAGTATTTACCAAACATCTATCAAAAATACCCTAAGAGATTTCAGACACAGGGCAATTCAAAATTAAGTACATGTAATCTCTGCCCTTGTGAATATTTTAGTCTATTAAGAGAGAAAAGTTCACAAATAACTATATTCAATTTGATGGTAAGTGAGAGGAATAAAACTGTAGAGGAGGGTCTGACTAAATATCAAATCACTTCAGCAAAGGATAGGGCTAGGGATGTAACTCAGTGATAGAGTGCTTGCCAACAGCCCTGAGTCTGATCCCTGGCACCGCCAACATAATAACAAAAAACAGTGAAGGATGTTTAACTTTCTGAAGCTGAAAGATTATTGTTGTTTTTAAATTAGAAACTGGAGAAGACATTCTACAGGGAGCAAAAGGATAGAGGGGAGAGAGATGGAACCTGTTCAGATTACCAGGACAGCCCAGGTATAACATTCTTTGCATGAGGGAGAAATTCAAGCCAAGGTAGAAGGCTTTGCAGTACTTACATATATAATTCATAAATTAAGGTAGTGATCCTAGAAATTGAAAGGAAGAAAACAGTACTAGAGATAGACTCAATAGGGATTTAGTATCTGCTTAAACATTTTTTGGAGGCATCACAGGCATTACAGTTGACTCAATTTGAATCTTATGTGCATGAATTCTAGTACCAGTGGGGAAGTCTATATTGTATAGAAGGAAAGTGGTAGAAGGGTCTGGGTTCAATAGAAATAATTCTCTAAGAAAATGAACCTATTTGCCATATGCATTTTTCCTTCTTACATTTGGTATTAGACCAAGAATGACTTTAGCTGTTGGTTTTAAAAATAAAAATTAGTGTGACTATTCATGTTTTGTAAAACAGAATGTATACTTATGTACTTACACCTGGAATCTTTGAAAGGTAAGCGACTTTGCAGCAGTTTATGGGTAAATAGAAATGATTTTTTTTAATATTTATATTTTAGTTGTAGTTGGACACAGTACCTTTATTTATTTATTTTTATGTGGTGCTGAGGATCAAACACAGGGCCTTGCATGTGCTAGGTGAGCGCACTACTGCTGAGCCACAACCCCAACCCCTAGAAATTATTTTTTATATCATAATATATTTATGAAGAAATGGGTTAAATACTACTATGTATGAAATATTAATATAATTATATATATTGTTATATTACCACATATAGGATATATTATTATTTCTTAAGCATGTTTCTTAGTCCTTTTTTTCTAATGTGAAATTTTTTGGTGACTCTTGTTAAGTTATGTCTTATAGAGTAAATATCTATAGATTTTTTTCTGCTTTACCCATCCATATCTTTTGGATGTAGAATTGATATCCACGTCTTCAAATAAAATCTTTAAGTTCACAGAGCTCACTGAGTTTCAATGATGCTTGAAACTTCTTCATAAATTTTAGCTGTTTCTTCTCCTCTCCCTTTCTTTAGGTCTCCTCCAGACCATACAAGACAATTATGTTTTATTTATGAAATCCTCTTTCTACTTTTAGTTTTTATCTTACATTTGTTTCTTCTTCTTCTTGTTGTATATTATTATATATTAGACTATAAATATATTGTATTGTCATGAGCAACTAATTAAAAAAATATTTCATTATTACAATAACATTGTTGGATTATGTTATATATTAGTATATATTAATATTATTGGAATGCCTCAGATACTACATATAGTAATAACATAATTATATTATAAAATATCTTATACTACTATGCAAAGTGTATTACTTTTTTATTTTTAAAAAATTTTAGTTGTCAATGGACCTTGATTTTTATTTATTTATATGTGGTGCTGAGAATTGAACCCAGTGCCTCACACATGCTATGCCAGTGCTCTACTTCTAAGCCATAACTCCAGCCGACTTTATTATTTTTTATGATTTAAAAAATCTACTTTTCTCAATGTGATATTTTTATAGTGTCTTAAATTGCCTGTAATAACTTCTTATTTATAATGTTAGGAAGGATTTGTGCTTTTCCTACAGTAGTGATTGATATTTTTAAAATGCAAAGACCACACTTAAAAACCACTTCATCAAAAGTATCAATTAAAATTTAGAGAATTTAGAATCAAATGTAAAATATTGTAGAATATTAAATACTAAAATATCCAGTACTGAATTCTAGTTGATTGAAAGAATAACACTAATCAAAGAATATCTAAATAAGAAAAAGTGACTCAAATTTTATTTTTGAAATGGTTACAATTAATGAATCAATAAAATGAGATCAAAACCAATAACATAGAAAAAATATTCAAATAAAATGGTAAAGAAAAAATGGAAGAATACATAATGAAAATAATCTGATAAATTGGTAGTTAAATGTGAGGAAAAGAGAAAATAATCTGAGTGGAGAGGAAGAAAGGAAGTGAATAGGAAGAAAGGACAAGACTGGAGGGAACCTGTGTTGTATTTGCCACAAAAGTTCTTTCCTCACTTTCTGCTCTATTCACATTTTACATAGTTTAGATTCTGTACTAGCACTTAACCCTGATGTTTTGGTACTCTTAAAATAACCAGTATCTCCAAATTTTGCCTTAAAACAAAACAAAACAAAACAAAACATTGAACTACTATACCCTAGCACTGGCATTTACCTTTCATTCAGTCACTGAGCTTGTGACTTCTTCTTACATAACTTCACCTCTTTTTATCATCTAACAGGACACCTAACCTAGAACGCAGTCTATAAGTATCTATATATTTGAAAGACAACATTTTGTTTAGCTCTGTTTCCCTTAAATTTTAGTTCCATGCTTTTCAAAGAAAGGTAAGTCATGGGAAATAAGATTCATGGTTAATTTGGGAGCAAATCTTGACTTGAATATAAGACTAAAGATTTTCAACTTTATTTTTTTTTATAAACCTGTTCAGAGTATATTTTTATTTTTTTTATTGGTTGTTCACAACTTTACAAAGCTCTTGACATATCATACTTTGTACATTAGATTGAAGTGGGTTATGAACCCCCAATTTTACCCCAAATGCAGATTGCAGAATCACGTCGGTTACACATCCACAATTTTACATAATGCCCTATTAGTAATTGTTGTATTCTGCTACATTTCCTATCCCCTACTATCCCCCCTCCCCTCCCCTCCCTTCTTATCTCTCTACCCCATCTACTGTAATTCATTTAACATTAATCAGTGACATGAGATGGGAGGGAAAGGGAGAGATGAGGAAAATTGCATGGAAATGAAGGGAGACCCTCATTGCTATACAAAATTACATATAAGAGGTTGGGAGGGGAATGGGAAAATAAACAAGGAGATTTTCAACTTTAGTAAGAACAGATTAAAGGGTTTTTTAAAATAGGAAGACAATGTAGTCAAAGTATACATAAAGTGTACATTAGCAATATTAGTTTAAAATCATGTTTAAAATGAGTTGGAATGAATAGGAATGGAGGTGAGAAGTCAGTTTAAAAAATCATACCACTGAAATTCTATTTATGCTATGTCTAACTCTTTTAACCATCTAACATTTATTATATTGTTTCAACACAGAAGAAGAAGAAGTTTCTTTAGAAGAACTTGAAGAAGAATTTGACATTCTTGAGGTATCAAAATATATTATTTCTACCCATCACCCCCACCATTGTCTGGTTCTTATATTTGCAAGTAAAATGTATTAATAACTTTATAAGGAGAACAAAGACAGTATTCAACAAGAATGTTGAGTTTATGAAATTCATGAAAAAAAGATGCTCTAAATTTATCTAAACTTATCTTGACTTTCAGAACAGCAAATATTCTGATATTTGTCTGGAAGAAAAATGTATGTTTTTTTTCTTTTTTGTGTTGTGGCTTTCTGGATTTCTTGTAGTTATTGTTGTCCCTTTGTTTTCTCCTGCATTACAAATGGACCTAAGTATTTCCAGAAACTAGGAGCTAAGGGAGAAGGAATCAGATAGGAATGATTTCTATTAATGCAAATGGTAGCAAGATGAATTTTCTCTTAAAGGGGAAAACTATGATGTGAGTAACTGAGATATCTGAATTATTAAAGAAATTATTTGCCCTAAATTAACTTTTATTTGATTGATTTTTAAGCAATTTTGGGATATATTTTTGCTATTTGGAGAAAACTACCTAGTCTGATCTTAATATTATATTTTTGTTTTCTCATAAAGGAGGAAGAAACAGAAACTATAAGTGAAGATGGTAGTTCAAAAGAAGCACATGATAAGTCAGTGAAATATACAAATTTATTTTAAATTTACAACTTTTATTAAAATATAAGGCATATATATTCAAGATTTCAGAAGCAACAGTATAGTGTGATTTGAGACTGTGAGCACTGGAGCTGGCCAATTTCAAGATTCATTTTCAGTTCTATCCATACCAGCTATGTTACTGTAGACAATTTAACTTCTTTGTGTTCCTGTGTTATATAGGAATAATACCTATTTTGCAGAGGTTGTAAAGAGTGAGATGAAATGTAATTCAAATAGTACTATGCCTAGGTCATAATCACATCGTTTATCTCTTTTTACCTATTTCTTTTGTTTTTTTTCCAAAAGTTTTCAACTATTTCTTAAGGAAATTTTATAATTAAAAGTAAAGCATCGTTTTGAATGTAGGATATATCACTGTATACATGAGTATAATGTATTTATCATTTTAATATGTTAGTCATCATGATAGTGTCTTAGAATCATATAGCATACTAATGATTAGATAACTGACCAGAATTTGATATTGTTACAGTTCACTTTCTATTAAGCTAATAGAAGAAAACCATGTGTGTTAAAAATACTGTATTAGCTATCTTATGTAGTTCACTTTGGAATATGGATATTTTATTCTAATTATTTACAACTCTTCAAAGAAAATAATAAGACGTTTTAAAGGTCTATCTCATGTAATTCTGGACATTTGTTGAATTTCTCTATCCCTTTCTTCTCAAATTTCTCTCTTACATGTCCATTCTGGAAATAAATTCATCAACTTTCTGTGACACAGATTATCTTTTTATAGAAGATCTGAAAACTTTCACTGTATGTTTACAAGGGGTGATATTTTTCTTTATTTCCTGCAACAAACAATTAATAAAAGCCCTTATTCCAGTGTCTCCCCGCTTTGAATAAACAAGAAGTCTTTAGTTCAGCAAAATGCTTTGAATAGGTAATGATGTTGAAGAATTTGAAAGTTATTTGTACCCAAGACATTTTACCAAATCCTCTTTAAAATTCAGAATTGAATGAAATAAAATAATTGAGGGTAGGAACATTAATGCTCTTGGATGATTCAGGTTGATACGATAGCTAAAATTCTTTGAAAATTTGCTATTTGCCAAATATGGTTCTAAGCCTTTTAGATATAACTCACCAATAGAGCAAGACATTATCTGAATTATAAGTGCAGCATATAGGTAATTTGAAATGAAAGTGAGAGCTGCTGCTTTAAAAAGAAATACAATGCCCCACAGACATTTTCCCAAAAACTTTCATCTTTCTCTTATGGACATACATTGTGCCCACATGCTTCTCTCCTCACATGTTCCTTCAGTGTGGGTGTGCATGCTTTTAGTTTGAATGTACCTGTATACATATGATCACTCTTGCCCAAATCAAGAACATTAAAGCCATTTTATGATTATCTTGTCAGTTCTATTCCTCAAAAACTCCTGAGTCTTCCTCTTCACTTCCCTCCTTCAAGCTCTAATTACTTCTGGCCTCAACCATTTAAAAAGTTGTCTAACTTACTTTCTTTTCTTCTAGTTCTACCTGCTTCCTGTACATAACCAATATTGCTATCAAGAAACCTATGAAATGCAAATCTAATCAAATTACTGTCCCAAATTGATGTAGTTAAATATCTTAGCATGATATATCATGTATTTTATAGTCTGACTTCTAGGTATCTTTTCATCCTCATTTTCAAGAATTGTTTCCTTTTATATGTGAACTTTGCTTGCAGTTTTTAAAAACAAACCTTATTCTTTGCTGATTCTGTATATATGTCTCTTTAGGATATCTGTCTCCACTTTTCCCCTTCCTAATTCTTTTTATTCTATGCCATCACAGTCCATGGCTGACCAGTAATCTTTTACTTATGTATAAGAATTATTATTAATTCATTTTTTACCCTTTTTTTGGTTGTTCACAACATTACAAACCTCTTGACATATCATATTTCATACATTAGATTGAAGTGGGTTATGAACTCCCAATTTTACCCCAAATGCAGATTGCAGAATCACGTCGGTTACACATCCACAATTTTACATAATGCCCTATTAGTAACTATTGTATTCTGCTACATTTCCTATCCCCTACTATCCCCCCTCCCCTTCCCTCCCATCTTCTCTCTCTACCCCATCTACTGTAATTCATTTCTCTCCTTGTTTATTTTCCCATTCCCCTCACAACCTCTTATATGTAATTTTCTATAGCAATGAGGGTCTCCCTTCATTTCCATGCAATTTCCCTTTTCTCTCTCTTTCCCTCCCATCTCATGTCTCTGTTTAAAGTTAATCTTTTCATCCTGCTCTTCCTCCCTACTCTGTTCATAGTTGCTCTCATTATATCAAAGAAGACATTTGGTATTTGTTTTTTAGGGATTGGCTAGCTTCACTAAGCATAATCTGCTCTAGTGCCATCCATTTCCCTGCAAATTCCATGATTTTGTCATTTTTTAGTGCTGCGTAATATTCCATGGTGTATAAATGCCACATTTTTTTTATCCATTAATCTATTGAAGAGCATCTGGGTTGGTTCCACAGTCTAGCCATTGTGAATTGTGCTGCTATGAACATCGATGTGGCAGTATCCCTGTAGCATGCTCTTTTAAGGTCTTCAGGGAATAGTCCGAGAAGGACAATAGCAGGGTCAAATGGTGGTTCCATTCCCAGCTTTCCCAGGAATCTCAAAACTGCTTTCCAAATTGGCCGCACCAATTTGCAGTCCCACCAGCAATGTACAAGTGTACCCTTTTCTCCACATCCTCGCCAGCACTTGTTGTTGTTTGACTTCATAGTGGCTGCCAATCTTACTGGAGTGAGATGGTATCTTAGGGTGGTTTTGATTTGCATTTCTCTGACTGCTAGAGACGGTGAGCATTTTTTCATGTATTTGTTGATTGATTGTATGTCCTCCTCTGAGAAGTGTCTGTTCAGGTCCTTGGCCCATTTGTTGATTGGGTTGTTTGTTATCTTATTGTTTAATTTTTTGAGTTCTTTGTATACTCTGGATATTAGGGCTCTATCTGAAGTGTGAGGAGTAAAAATTAGTTCCCAGGATGTAGGCTCCCTATTTACCTCTCTTATTGTTTCTCTTGCTGAGAAAAAACTTTTTAGTTTAAGTAAGTCCCATTTGTTGATTCTTGCTATTAACTCTTGTGCTGTGGGTGTCCTATTAAGGAATTTGGAGCCCGACCCCACAATATGTAGATCGGAGCCAACTTTTTCTTCTATCACACACAGAGTCTCTGATTTGATATCAAGCTCCTTGATCCATTTTGAGTTAACTTTTGTGCATGGTGAGAGAAAGGGATTCAGTTTCATTTTGTTGCATATGGATTTCCAGTTTTCCCAACACCATTTGTTGAAGATGCTATCCTTCCTCCATTGCATGCTTTTAGCCCCTTTATCAAATATAAGATAGTTGTAACTTTGTGGATGAGTCTCTGTGTCCTCTATTCTATACCATTGGTCCACCCGCCTGTTTTGGTACCAGTACCATGCTGTTTTTGTCACTATTGCTCTGTAATATAGTTTGAAATCTGGTATCCCTATACCGCCTGATTCACACTTCCTGCTTAGAATTGCTTTTGCTATTCTGGGTCTTTTATTTTTCCATATGAATTTCATGATTGCTTTATCTATTTCTACAAGAAATGCCGTTGGGATTTTGATTGGCATTGCATTAAACCTATAGAGAACTTTTGGTAATATCGCCATTTTGATGATGTTAGTTCTGCCTATCCATGAACAGGGTATATTTTTCCATCTTCTAAGATCTTCTTCTACTTCTCTCTTTAGGGTTCTGTAGTTTTCATTGTATAAATCTTTCACCTCTTTTGTTAAGTTGATTCCCAAGTATTTTATTTTTTTTGAGGATATTGTGAATGGAGTGTTTTTCCTCATTTTCATTTCAGAAGTTTTGTCGCTGATATACAGAAATGCCTTTGATTTATGCGTGTTGATTTTATATCCTGCCACTTTGCTGAATTCATTTATTAGTTCTAGTAGTTTCTTTGTAGATCCTTTTGGGTCTTCTAGGTATAGAATCATGTCGTCCACAAATAGTGATAATTTAAGTTCTTCTTTTCCAATTTTTATGCCTTTAATTTCTTTCGTTTGTCTAATTGCTCTGGCTAGTACTTCAAGAACTAAATTAAATATAAGTGGTGATAGAGGGCATCCCTGTCTTCTTCCAGATTTTAGAGGGAATGCCTTCAACTTTTGTCCATTCAGAGTGATGCTAGCCTGAGGCTTAGCATAGATAGCTTTTACAATGTCAAGGTAAGTTCCTGTTATCCCTAGTTTTTCTAATGTTTTGAACATAAAGAGATGCTGTACTTTGTCGAATGCTTTCTCTGCGTCTATCGAGATGATCATATGGTTCTTATCTTTAAGTCTATTGATGTGGTGAATAACATTTATTGATTTCCGTATATTGAACCATCCTTGCATCCCAGGGATGAATCCTACTTAATCATGGTGCACAATTTTTTTGATGTGTTTTTGTATTTGATTCGCCAGAATTTTATTGAGGATTTTTGCATCTAGGTTCATTAGAGATATTGGTCTGTAGTTTTCTTTCTTTGAGGTGTCTTTGTCTGGTTTCGGAATTAGGGTGATGTTGGCCTCATAGAATGAATTTGGAAGAGCTCCCTCTTTTTCTATTTCCTGAAATAATTTGAAAAGTATTGGTATTAATTCTTCTTTAAAGGTTTTGTAAAACTCCGCTGTATACCCATCTGGTCCTGGGCTTTTCTTGGTTGGTAGTCTTTTGATTGCTTCTTCAATTTCATCCATTGATATTGGTCTGTTCAAATTGTGTGTATCCTCCTGACTCAGTCTGGGCAAATCATATGACTTAAGAAATTTATCGATGTCTTCACTATCTTCTATTTTATTGGAATATAGGTTTTCAAAATAATTTCTAATTGTCTTCTGTATTTCTGTAGCATCTGTTGTGATATTGCCTTTTTCATCCCGTATGTTAGTAATTTGAGTTCTCTCTCTTCTTCTCTTCGTTAACATGGCTGAAGGTCTGTCGATTTTATTTATTTTTTCGAAGAACCAACTTTTAGTTTTGTTAATTTTTTCAATAGTTTCTTTTGTTTCAATTTCAATGATTTCCCCTCTGATTTTAATTCTTTCTTGCCTTCTGCTACATTTGCTGTTGTTTTGCTCTTCCTTTTCTAGGGCTTTGAGATGAAGTGTGAGCTCATTTATTTGTTGGTTTTTTCTTTTTTTTGAGGAATGACCACCAGGTGATGAATTTCCCTCTTAAAACTGCTTTCATTATGTCCCATAGATTCCGATATGTTGTGTCTGTATTTTCATTTATCTCTAAGAATTTTTTGATTTCCTCCTTTATGTCTTCTGCAACCCCTTGATCATTCAGTAACATATTGTTCATTTTCCATGTGATGTAGGATTTTTCCTTCCTTCTTTTATCATTGATTTCCAGTTTCATTCCATTATAGTCAGATAAAATGCATGGTATTATCTCCACCCCTTTATATTTACTGAGGGTTGCCCTATGGCATAATATATGGTCTATTTTTGAGAAGGATCCATGTGCTGCTGAGAAAAAAGTATATCCATTTAATGATGGTTGATATATTCTATATATGTCAGTTAAGTCTAGGTTATTGATTGTGGTATTGAGTTCTATAGTTTCTTTATTCAACTTTTGTTTGGAAGATCTGTCCAATGGTGAGAGAGGTGTGTTGAAGTCACCCATAATTATTGTGTTGTGGTCTATTTGATTCTTGAACTTGAGGAGAATTTGTTTTATGAATGTCGCAGCACCATTATTTGGTGCATAAATATTGATAATTGTTATGTCTTGTTGTTGAATGGTTCCTTTTAACAGTATATAAAGTCCTTCCTTATCCCTTTTGATTAACTTAGTCTTGAAGTCGGTTTTATTCGATATGAGGATGGCCACACCTGCTTGCTTATGAGGACCGTGTGCGTGGTATATTTTTTCCCAACCTTTCACCTTCAGCCTGTGTATGTCTTTTCCAATCAGATGTGTCTCCTGGAGGCAACGTATTGTTGGATTTGTTTTTTTAATCCATGATACCAGCCTATGTCGCTTTATTGGAGAGTTTAATCCATTAACATTCAGAGTTACTATTGATATATGGTTTGTACTTCCATCCATGTTTGATTATTTATCCTTTTTTAAAAAATTTAGTTTGTTTCTCCATGATTATCTTTCCCCTCGCCCTCTGTCTTTACCGAGGCACTTCCCACTGATGGTTTTGGTTATTGTTTTTCATTTCTTCCTCGTGTAGTGTTTTGCTCAAAATGCTTTGCAATGCTGGTTTTCTGGCTGCAAATTCTTTTAACTTTTGTTTATCATGAAAGATTTTTATTTCGTTGTCATACCTGAAGCTTCATTTTGCTGGATACAGAATTCTTGGTTGGCATCCATTGTCTTTCAGTGTTTGAAATACGTTGTTCCATGACCTTCTCGCTTTCAGTGTCTGTGATAAAAAATCCGTTGTTAACCTTATTGGTTTACCCCTGAATGTAATCTGCCTCCTTTCTCTTGTAGCTTTTAATATTTTCTCTTTTTTCTGTATATTGGATATCTTCATAACAATGTGTCTTGGCTTGGTCTACTGTGATTTTGTGTGCTCGGTGTCCTGTATGCATCTTCAATTTGTATATCTGTTTCCTTTTTAATTTCTGGAAAGTTTTCTGTCATTATTTCATTCAGCAGGTTACTCATTCCCTTGGTTTGAATCTCTGTACCTTCTTCTATCCCGATGACTCGTAAGTTTGTTTTTTTTATGTTATCCCATAACTCTTGGATGTTTTTCTCATGATTTTTTACCAGCCTTTCTGAGTTGGCTAGACTCTTTTCAAGATGATATATTTTGTCTTCATTATCTGACGTTCTGGCTTCTACTTGCTCCACTCTGTTAGTGATACTCTCAATTGAGTTTTTAATTTGGTTTATCGTTTCCTTCATTTCTAGAATTATTGTTTGATTCTTTTTTATAATCTCTATCTTCTGATAAAGATGCTTAACTTCTTCTTTTATCTTTTTATGTAATTCATTCTCAATGTGTTCTTTCGCTGCTTGAATTTGCTGTCTCGTATCCTCTTTAAGGTTCCATTCCATCTATCTAAGGTGTTCCTTGAGTTCTTTATATGACGATTTTTCTGATGACTCTAGGTCCTCCTGAATATTTAGGCTGTCTTGCATTGTTTGTACTCCTTTTCTTCCTTGCTTTTTCAAGCTGCTCATGTTACTTCTTGTTCTGTTTGACTGCTGAGTTACTGTTTACTCATCTAAATTTATTTGATGCTTGGGAGGAAAGGTATTAGAAGGGAAGGGAAGAAGTCACTAAAGAGAATGAGAGTAAGCAGGTAGAATTCATGGAAGGGGGAATAAGAGAATTGAAAAGAAATGAAAAGACAAAAGAAGAAAAAAATAGGAAATAAAAAAAGAAAAAATTTTTTTTAAAAATAATAATGATAAAAAAATTAAAATCAAAATTAGAAGAAAAAAAATTTTTTAAAAAATTGTAAAAAAATTTAAAAAACAACAAGAAAGAATAATGAAAATGAAAGAAAAAACCCAAATTTAAAAAAAGAGAAAAAAAAAACTAATAAATGCAGTCTTAGAGTTTGGTTAACTTCTCTTCCAGTAGGTGGCGCTGTGCCCACCAGGCCAAGTTTCTCCTGTCAATACGCGGGAACCAGTCACTGTGCAGCAGCTCCTCCTCCCAGACTGGGTGAGTCTCTAATCCTGAGTGCCTAGGGTCTCCTCTTGTGTCTAGTCACTTCCCCACTTTTCCTCTAGCCAGGCCCCTCTCACGGGTGCCGCTCACCACAATACTGGCTACACGCCAGGTCTGCTGCTCCTGGGAGCCCTGTTTTCATGAACGACTGGGCACACTCTTCCAGTGTGCCATTCCCTCAGACCCTAAGTTTGTAGAACTTGGGGCTGAGAATCCTCAGCGAATTTTACTTGCCCTCCGGTAGCCACGCCCCCGGTAGCTGGTGCAAGAGACCTCAGTTGTCAGCATTGGTGGGAGCGGTAGCCGGGAGTTCCGCAACGCGGGTCCCGTGCCACGTCTGATTCCCTCGGTCTGGCTATTGCACTCATGGGAGAGCTGGGGGGGGCCCTTACGGGATAGCTGGGAGGGGCCCTTAAGGTTTCCCCGATGTGTGGAGAGGCAAGGCTAGGGGATTAAACACCTGTAGCCGCAGGTTTCAATGAAGTTATCTCCTCCGCCGCAGTCTGGTGACGTCAGTTCTCTGCCATGGTGGTATCTCTTGCAAATGGCGACAGTTCGTTTCCCTTTGCCGGGTGACCAATGCACCGGGTGGGTCCTTACTGTCTCTCCCAAGCCTCGTTTCAAACCTGTGGCCACTACCTATGAAGGCTCGGTTGGCATTTACCTCCGTAGGAACAGAAGGGCCGACCAGTTGTTTCAGCCGGATGGATTAGTGCTGAGTCACAGCTGTTTGTCTGCGGGAAGCAGGCGAACGGGAGCTTGAATTCAGCCGATCCGGGCTCAGTGTGTGTTCTGAGAGGCCCAGACTGTTCGCCCCAGATCCACGTCAGCTCAGCATTGCCTAGTGATCCTGAGCAAACAGAATTTAGATTGTTTATGACTCCCTATGCCCGCACAGCTGAAGAGGTCAGAGACTTGATCTCTCCGCACCCGCCACCATGTTGGAATCTATCATTAATTCTTGAGAATTCTTTTTGATTTCCCTGAGCAAATTGAGCACTCCTTCCTTTCTTGGTGTGTTTTCAAAATATCTCATACAATATTTTATTATCCACACTACATATCTTCACATTATACACTTTTTAATATATAATTCCACTCTGTATGTATACTTTTTTCCTACATGATCACAATTGTTTCTACTACATAAAAATACATAGATTTATGAATGTGTAATATTTTTACATATAATATAGTATATAAATAAACTATATGTGTTTGTCTTTCCCAATAGATGTTGATGCCTTGAAGGGCAAGGCTATCTTTTGATTATATTTTATATCCCTTACCACCTCCTGGTATGTTTGAGTCATGAAATAAAATTTTGCTCATTCATTCAATGTATATTTTTTAGGGCTTGCTCTTTTGTACTAGGAGCTGTTCTAGATCCTGGAAAAATAAAGAGTACAAATCATGTCAAGGTCATGGCCTTTATAGACTATATATTCTGGGTTTAGTGGTTATATTAATTAATTAATATAAATTTCCTAAGCACACTCTTGATATACAGAAAATATGTAATGAAGCAGTCTGTTTTCTGTGGGATCATTTGCTTATGTTTCTCAAAATATTAATCTCAATTATCATTCTAAACAATTATCTGAACTGATGCTGTTGTTGTATTTTCTTTTTTGTAGCATAAGAACACCTCAAAAAGTATCCCTCAGGAGTATCTCATCAATGACAGATAAAGAGGTTAGGATTAAATTAATTAATTTGTCGACTTTTATGGATTAAATGACCAAAAAGTAAAATATTATTAATTCCTATAAAATAGTTCTTTAATAATTTTATTGTCATGACATTTTTCTTAAGTCCCTAAATCTCTTCTATACATTCATATTTGTATGTGTATTCCTAAGTATTATGTGATGTGTCATAATATGAGAATAGCCTCAAGCTATAAATATAGTTAAGAGTAGTATTATATACAACTGATTGGTAGCACCTTCTGGAAGCTGCTGGAAATTTGACTATTTCAAGTATACAGAAGCTAAGAAACATAGCTATATTTTTTTAGATCCAAGGATTGAAAGTACACTCTGTAGCCCAACAGTATTAGCACTACCTCCCCCTTGCCTCCAACTCTGTTGAATCATAATCTGAATTTTTACAAAATCCCATAGTTATTTACAACTTTACTGTAAATCTTTTTTTTTTTAAGAATTAAAGACATATACAGCTAAGCCTGTCCCTTCACCATTGTATTCGACCTCACCACCTCTGTCTAATCCTGAAGTACTAGTTGTCTAAGATAGATATGTATCCTTCCTATCTGTATTTTTATCATATAAGTTTGTATCCCTAAATACACACACACACACACACACGCACACACACATACACACAAGCTGTTTTTAAACTTTATGTAAGTATATAAGTACAGAGTTTTTCCATGATTGTTTTCACTGAGCAGTATTTTTGAGGTATATCTATTTTTGGTATCTTAATCAAGAAATCCTTACCTTTGTGTTACCAAGAATTATCTCTTTTATTTTCTTTTAATATATTTACTACTTTCTTTTTTCATATCTTTCAGAGACCCTAGACAATGGAGATGAATTGATTCATGCTATTACAATAGGAATTATGTTCATTAAGAGAATCATCTCAAGTTAGAGATGGAATTTTGTAAAGGCAGGTGAACTAAGGAGTCACTCATTGAGAAAGGGTGGAAATATGTCACATATAGGAATGTGTGTAAGCAAGGTAGCTCTTTGTAGTCAGTCAGACATAAAAGGGATTTTTACAGCGGTCACTGATTTCAGGGAACACAGAGTTCAGATAAAATTCAACATGATCACATTTAAGAATTAAATAATCTGTTTTTATTTTGTGTATGGTATCTAGTAAATACTTCTTCTTTATTATTACATGGATATAGTCAGTTTTCAGTTATCCTACTGATATTGTTACAGAGGTCATCTTTCTTCCACTAATTTCTGGATTCTCTATTTTATTCAAGTGGTCTGTTTGCCTAACCCAGAGTTACAACATTGTTTTTAATTATTTCAGTTTTATAAAATAAATCTGTTTTAAATTTAAACTGGAAAAAGCATCCAGTTGCTGAGTATGTATGCACAAATATATCTTCAATAGATCAAGCTTCTTAATTGTGGTGTTAATACAAGAAGCATAGGTGAATTTTTTTGTTTGTTTCTTTGTTCTGCTACTTATTTAATACAGATGAAGGTAGAAAATCTTCCAACTATGACTATATTTTTTTTCTTGTGGCTCTGTTAAGTTGCTATATCTTGATGCTATGTTATTAGATGCATACAAATTTAGAATTTTTGTAACTTGTTGATTAAAGCCCCATGCAATAACCTTCTTTAAAGTTTTAAATAAATTTTATCTTTAAATCTATTTCATTTGATGTAAATATAGTTATATCAACTTTCCATTTTGTTAATATTTGGCGGACATTTCCATCTTTTTCTTTCAGCCAATTCTGCATCCTCATGCTGAATTTTTACTGCTAAGTCTTATAATAATTAGAAAATGTTCTTAATATTTGTAGTAATTATTGATTTGTTTACTATTTTCTATCTTATTTGTGTGTTTTCTGTTAGTCTCTCTGTCTCTGCCTCTCTATGTCTGTTTTTTTTTTTCTTTTGACATATTTCTTTTCCTTGTTCCAATGGGAATTGTTTTCCTCTTGGTTATCTACTAATTTGAAAGTTAATTCTGTATTTTGAGGGGATTTTTTCCCCAAAGTTTATTTTAATGCTTCACTTAGGTTTCTTAAGCCATTTTTTATTCTGGGCTAACCTCAGTGACTCAGTTTTTATAGATTAATGATAATTGGTATAACATTCAGCAATTCATAAAATATTTTCATATGTATAATATATATGTATGTATGTGTGTGTGTGTGTGTATATATATATATATATATGTATGTATATATATATATATGTATATATATATATATATATATGTATATATATATATATGTATATATATATATATATATGTATATATATATAAATAAACTGGCTTGATTCTGTCTTATATTTACTGTCATGGATTTCTTCCCTTCACATGCCTTTCTTGGAAAATTAATTCATATTTCTTTTTTTTCCACTAAAGTTAGTTTTTTTAAAATTTGTTCTAAGTAGTTATACATGACAGTATAATGCATTTTGACACATCATAATTAAATGGAGTATAACTTCTCATTCTTCTGGTTGTATATAATGTAGAATCACACTATTCATGAAATTACATTATGTACATAGGGTAATAATGTCTGATTCATTCTACTATCCTTCCTACCCCCACACCCTTCCCTGCACTTCACTCCCCTCTGCCTAATGCAAAGTACCACTGTTTTCCCTGGCCACCCTCCCTGTTGTGAATTAGCATCCTCAGATCAGAGAAAACATTTGGCCTTTTGGTTTTTTGGGGTTTGCTTATTTCCCTTAGCATGATATTCCCAGCTCCATCCATTTACTGGTGAATGCCATAATTTCATTATTCTTTAAGGCTGAGTAATATTTCATTAAATATATATATATTTATGATATATATTTGATATATATACCACATTTTCTTTATCTGTTCATCTGTTGAACAGCACCTAGGTTGGTTCCATAGTTTTGCTATTGTGAATTGAGCTACTATAAACATTGATGTGGCTGTGTCACTGTAGTATGCTGATTTTAAGTCCTTTGGACATAAACTGAGAGTGGGAGAACTGGGTCAGATGGAGGTTCCATTCCAAGTTTTCTGAGGAATCTCCATACTGCTTTCCAAAATGGTTGTACCAATTTGCAGTGCCACCAGCAATATATGAATATAACCTTTCCCCGACATTTTTGCCAACATTTGTTATTTGTATTTTTGATAATTGCCATTCTGACTGGAGTAAGATGAAATCTTACAGTAGTTTTGATTTGCATTTCTCTTATTGCTAGAGTTGTTTTTTAAGCCACCACATTATTATTTCCATTGAGATAGTTGGTTTCTGTATTTCCAGAGATGGATAAATTAAAGTTTTTTCAGCCTTCATGCTTTCTTGCTTTTTTGTTTTGTTTTGTTTTTGGTACTGAGTATTGAACCCAGGGATGCTTTAATACTGAGCTATATCCCCTGCCTTTTTATTTTTTATTTTGATATAAGGCCTCACTAAGTTGCTTAGGGCCTCACTGAATTGCAAAAGTTGATCTTGAACTTGCATTCCTCCTCCTTCAGCTTCCCGAGTTGCTGGGATTATACAGGTGTGCCCCACTATGCCCAGCCATGCTTTCTTGATCCATGGTTTCTTTTAGGTTATTTGACAATGAATTTAAGATTTTTTTGCATAATTTTGAAATCTTGAAATAATTTTTGAAATATACTGTGACAGACACAATCGTATGTGAGGGTGTGTATGTGTATGCATGTTTGTTTATTTGTCCTTTCTATCATGATTATATCAATGAGGAGTCTTCTGTGTTGTTGTTTTTTTTTCTTGATATACTACAATTCCTTTGGCTATCACCCTCTTTTCTCTCCTTTGTAACCTGTTATACTAAAAGCATTATCTATATTTTTCTCTACTTTTAACTTTCCATTTGTTTTTAGATTAAATTATAAATTGTACAGTGTTGCTATTTTAGAAAAGATAGAACTATTGAAAACCAAAAAACAGGAAAAAAAGTCTAAATTCCTACCCAGGGCAATTTCTATGCTTTTAGATTTTTTTTTCTGTGTACCTACATAGTATTTGTGAAAATTAGCTTAGTATTAAACATGTTCACCTGTGTCTTGTTTTTCTGTTTTATCAATTATTAATACATTTTCATGTCAGTAATTACAGATTTGAATCATCATGTTAACTATAGCATAGTATTTCATTATGTGGAAGTTAAACAGCATTGAATTATTACAATTTAGTTTGTTTCCAGTTTTTTTTTTGTTGTTGTTGTTGTTTAGTTTGGGGTTTGGTTTTTTGTTTTGTTTATTCTTATAGTCTTTTAAGCTTATAAAATAATTTACTTATTCATATATTTTCAGAGACTTAATATGAGAATTAAGAAATTTGGTATAATTACAAATGAAGAATTCAGAAAATCATCAGGAACTTCTTGGTAATTCCTGCATTTCTAATTGAAATTCCTTTTAAAATTTTAATGCACAATTTGAAATATTTTTTTAGTCATAAGTTTCTCATAGAGCTTTTCTTTTTTATTTTTTCTTTCAAGCATTGGATTCAATATGTCAACTGGTATGTACTATCATTATTCTAAGTATTACATAAGTTCTGTTAAACATGCATAGGACACAAATAGCATCAATAAGTATGAGGTCTTAGAAATTATCATTCTTTGGTCACTCCATGTATAGAAGTTTAAACAAAAACCCACACTTCAGTGTTCACTTGCCTCTTTTGATTTTTCATTATTTAAATTTTTTTGTTTGTTCCCAAGAGGGGAGGATAAAAATAAGGAAGCATATCTATTTTGTTGCAGAATGTGGCAACATATGTTCCTTTCCTTTTAAGCGGTTTAAATAAAAATTGCCCTTTATTAATAATCTCTTAAAAAGGTCATGAGAAAAGCTAAAGATAAATAAACTATTTATTAGGAAGAAAAGAAATAATATGGATTAATAAGATATATATTAGGTAATATTTCAAAATATTTTTGTAGTATCAAATATATAATAAATCAGAATTGCAAACTAGAGAAATCATGGAACAGCAAAGAGTAAAATTTGTGTAAGATAGCTACATACCTCACATAATTATACATTTTTCTAAACAATTTTTGGAAAGATATAAAGACTTTACAAAATGTTATTAGGTTTAATTTTAATTATAGTATAGGATTATAGACTGATAAAATTTCTCTAAAATAATATAAACATTGTGAAAGTTTAATTGCATGCATTTAACTTATATTCAAAACACACTTGGGAATTAATTTCCTAACCACTATTCTTAGATAACTCAATTGTTTTTAAAATATTGCACATTAATGTATATTCATAATGATGATTCTTAGGACAAGAAAAGTTCACAAAAGATTATGTATTTATCAATATAGTTTATGTTAAACATATGTTTTAGTTCTTGTAAAATAAATAATTAACATTGTCATCAGCATTAGGACCAATAGCCATCTGAATAACATTGGAATATTAAGAAAATTCAAGCTGTTAGAGCATCTGTATTGGAAATGGAGATGGTACATTGCCTGTGGAACATACTTTAGATGATAAGGTTGTAAGATTATATGTATGATTAAGAAAGGAAAGTTAGCATTTTATAGTTAACTCTTTATATATAAAATTTTAAATTTATAAGTACTAAGTGGAAGTGATTAAAAGGTTATTCAAATTTTTCTTTTTGATACAAGTACTTTTTCAGCAACATTTTATAGCTTAAAATATGTTTGATTACACATATTTATTATTGATTAGTGTGTATATCAGGAAATAGAATGAATAAAGTCAGTAGTCATGCTTCCTCTTTTATATAGTACTTGGTGCCTCATAAATTGCCATTATATACTTTTTTCATGGAAACACTGTGGATCAATACTATATTTTACAGGTGAAAGAAACAGTGTTAAAGGAACTAACCCAAAGGTAGTCCCCTAGTAAAATCTCTTTGTCCTCGTTTTAGTTTTCTTCCTTTCATTCTAGCATTGTGTGTAGTGGCTTATAGAATTATGGATCCATTTATACTTTGTTCTAAAATAAGCTACTTATTTCTTGGGGTGTTTTTGTTTTTGTGGTGCTAGGATCAACCCCAGGGCCTTGTAAAGGCTAAGCACGTGCTCTACCATTCAACTACTCTTGGCCCCCATTTGTTTCATTCTTCTCTAAATAGAGCACAGCCCAAGAAAAGGTTATCTTATGGATTTCTTAATGTGAAATCTATCATCATCACCATGTTGTGGATAGTACCTGTTCTTTAAGGTCACTGTTGGGAAAAAGCTATTTGAAAAGAAGCAATGGTTTTCTAAGTCTTTGTGCAATTATTAATATTTATGGACATCCATCTTAAATACTCATATTGGCACAACCTATCTTGAGTGAAAATATGGCATAAAAGAGATTATTTGTGCACTGCTAAGAATACTGAATCTACAATATTCAAACTATGGCTCTGGCACTTAGAAACCTTAGAAAAGTCATTTATCCCTTTTGAACTTTAGTTTCTCACTTTAAAAAATGACAAGAATATCTGTTTCCTGACACTATTATTCAAAATGAAACAAGAACATATATGCCAAAGCACTATGTAGATATTCTCATTCATTACTGCTAAAAGGACATGCATTTCTGTATCTCTGTCACTTTTCTGTCCAAGAGAGAAGCATGAGGTTAAGTAGGCCTCTTTGATTCGGAAATTCCAACACTAGTGAGATATACAAATACTTACATTCAGCAGTGACATTTTCACCTAAAAGAAAACTTAATTCTTTGATAAGGTATGACATATTATATAAAACAGTTGCTTCCAAAATAGTATATACTACTGCAAAACTAAATTAAAATAAAGTAATTATTTCATAATTTATTTTTCCCAAAATCTATATTTTTAAGTCTTTTGAGATCAAGGAGAGCTGCAGGTGTATATTTAAAAAGTTGATACATTAGTTGCATTTGTACAGTGTCCCAGGTTTCTACTTGTATGAAGCTGCTTAGAGAAGTGTTTTGAACTTTATTATCTAAATAAAGTGGTGTGAAAATGCCAAAGCTTACCTCATATTCAAGGGCTCACTGAATAAAGGTATAACTAGAAGTATGTAGTTGTAACAAAATTGATATGTTCAGTCTCTTTCTACCTGCCACATAAATCAAAATTTGATCATTTTAGTAGTTCTTATAGTATTTACAGTATTTAAAATATTTGATCCTTATAGTATTTTCAGTCTCTCCCTATCTGCCACAAAATTTTATCCTTATTACCTATAACAAATAAAGTAATTTTAGATTCCTCTAGTAAAAGGAAATTTTTATCCTCTTGTATTCAAGGTGCAGGGTCTGTAGAACATCTTGAATCCATTGCTATTATTGAAGTTTTAAATATTTGTTATAAGTACTTCTTCCCTTAATCTATGGTAGTTTATAGCTGTTAAATTGGATCAGTACTGCATATTAATTTCCAGGCTTTCATCAGCAGTTGCAAACTCCCAAGCTTTAATTACATGTTTAGAACAAAAGAAGACTTGGGACTTCCTCTCTAGTATTTACAATTAACATAAGGGAGAGAAATTTTATAGCACAATGTAATTATAATTATTATTTTTTTTAAAGAGAGAGTGAGAGAGGGGAGAGAGAGAGAGAGAGAGAGAGAGAGAGAGAGAGAGAGAGAGAGAGAGAATTTTTTTTAAAGAGAGAGAGAGAAATAGAGGAGAGAGAAAGAGAGAGAGAAATTTTAATATTTATTTTTTATTTTTTCGGCGGACACAACATCTTTGTTTGTATGTGGTGTTGAGGATCGAACCCGGGCTGCACGCATGCCAGGCGAGCGCGCTACCGCTTGAGCCACATCCCCAGCCCCTGTAATTATTTTTTTACAGTGTTAGGGAAGGCAGTAAGTAAGAGATGTCCCAAAGAAAGATAGCATTTTGGTTGTCTTTTATTATAATTTTAGAGTGATATTTTGAATTGGATTGCAAACAAAACATGAACAGAATGAAAGAGTGAATAACATTTTTAACGTTTTTTTCTTAATTTGGATATTCATCATCAGACTTTGCATGTTACCATGAATTCTCATAGTGTCAGATTTTCCTGTTTATTTAAACATGTATTTATCAGGCACTTAATAGATTAGGAACTATGCTGGGTACACTTCTACATATAATCTTCATAATCATGCTGTGAGGACAATATTGGAAGGGAGGAAATTAAAATTCAAGAAAGAAATTAATACAAGAAACAGCTGGTTAGTGAAATGTAAGGTATTTAAGCCAATCTTTTCAATTCTGTGGGTTCTTAATTTTTTCAAATATGAATTTACTTCTTAATTTTATCATTAATAGCAGTTCACTGTAGAAAATTTGAAGAATACAAAATAAAAAGGAGTAAATAAGCCTGGTGTGGTGGCACATACCTATTAGTTATCCCAGAAACTCAAGAAGCCAAGACATGAAGATTGTAAGTTTGAGTCCATCCTCAGCAATGTAGTGAGACCCTGTCTCAAAATAACAAAAAGACTGGCAATGTAGCTCAGTAGTAAAGAGCACCCCTGGGTTAAATCTCCAGTACCAGAATAAAATGAAAATAAAAGGAGAAGGAAAAAATAAAAATATCCATGATCTCGCTACCCAGAAATAATAGTTTTATTTTCTTCTAATATTTTTGATGTAGATTTCATATAGTTGGAATATTTGGTATGTGCAGCATAATCCTTTTTGCATTTTTCACTGTATAAACATTATCCCATCTTGAAAATAATTTAAGTGTTATTTTTAATAACTGCATAGCATTCCAATCTGTAGGTACATGGTTATTTATTTAAACATTCTCTTAGATTTTAACATTTCAATTGTAATGATGTTTCTCATATTTGGTTGAAAGTTTCAATATAATGGACTGAGAGTATAGCTTAGTGATAGATGCCTACCCTATGTTTGATCCAAAGCACTAACAAAAAAAAAAAAATAAAAGAGACAATTTTAATATATTGTTTAATGCTTAAATAAATTTATAAGTATGTAAGAAACCAAGAAAAAATATTTGCCTAATATGTTATTGCTATCTTTTATGAGAATTTTAAATTGCATGAGAAATATAATTTCATATGCAGAAAGGAAAATTCTAAACTGTATACATCTGTCTCTTAATCCAAGTTATCTTAATTATGTGTAACCTCTAACACACAAACAAAAGACTGGGGAAAATTAGACTGAAGTCTTAATAATTGTCATCATCTCTTACCTCCATTATTAAAATAGCTTCCTAACTGACCTCTTAATTCCACTTTTGCATCCTAAAAGTTCATTAAATTCACATACTGCCAGAGAAATCTATTTAATACAAAATTGTAGGTCATTTCTGCACAATTTTTCCAGTGGTTTTGGCAGGGTAAAATCCAAAGTTCTTAGCATGTTCTACAAAGTCTCCCATCTCCCAACTTCCATTTTTCTAATTTTAATTTTCTACCTCTGATCTTGTGTTTACTTTCTCTAGTCACATCTGCTTCTTGGCTTTTCCTTCAAAGGGTTGAACATGTTCTTTTGGGGTTTTTCTTGTTGCTTTTCCTTCTGGATTGCTCTTCCTCAAGATGTATGCATTATTTGCTAATTCACTTGAAGTTTCTGTTTGAATATCATTTATCAGAAAGGACTTCCCTAACCACTCTAATGTTTTTCATAGCACAAATCATTTTTATTTGTTCTTTTTAGACATATATGATGGTAGAGTTTATTTTGACATACATACATGGGATATAATTTATTCTTGTGGGACCTAAGTGATCACATCTAAGTGATGTGGAGATGTGCACTGAGGTGTATTCATATATGAATATAGGAAAGTTATGTCCAATTCATTCTACTGTCTTTCCTATTACCAACCCCTCCCCTCATTTTATGTGCTTTTATCTAATCCTTTGAACTTCTGATCTTCACTGCTCCCTCCCCCGCCTTATTGTGTGTTAGTATCCTCATATTCCATATTTTAGCTTTTATGCTGCTGTGACTAAGGACTCAACCAGAACAGCTATAGAGGAGAAAAATTTTATTTAAGGGATCATGCTTTCAGAGGTCTCAATCCATATACGGCATGCTCCATTCCTTGGGGCTCAAGGTGAGGCAGGACATCATATAGAAGAGTATGGCAGAAGGGAAGCAGCACACATGATGATCAGGAGGCAGAGAGAGAGACTCTACAGATACAAAATATATACCCAAAGCCAAGAACCCAATGCCCCACCTCCTCCAGCCACATCCCACCAACCTTCAGTTACCATTAAATTAATCCCATCAGGTGATTGATTCACTGATTGAGTTAAGGTTCTGGTAACCCAATCATTTCTTCTCTGAACCTTCTTGCATTGTCTCACGTGAACTTTTGGGGACACCTCACATCCAAAACATAACATTTGGCTTTTAGATTTTTGGGATTGGCTTATTTCACTTTGCATGATAATCTCCAGATCTGTCTGTTTACCGGCAGAAGTCATAAAGTCATTCTTTTTTATAGCTAAGTAAATTCCCTTGTGTATATATACCTCATTTTCTTTATCCAATCATCTGTTGAAGGGCACCTAGGTTGGTTCCATAGCTTAGCTATTGTGAAAGGAACTGCTATACATATTTATGTGACTATGTCAATGTAATAAGCTCATTTTAAGTCCTTTGGGTATATACCAAGGAGTGGGATAACTGGTTCAAATGGTGGTTCCATTCCAAGTTTTCTGAGGAGTCTTCATATTGCTTTCCATAGTGGTTGCACCAATTTGCAGCTCACCAGTAGTGTATGAGAGTACCTTTCCTCTGCATCCTGTATTGTTACCTGTATTCCTGATAATTTCCATTCTGACTGGAGTGAGATTGAAACTGGAGTGAGATTAAAACTCAGTTTTAAATTGCATTTTAATGATTGCTAGAGATGCTAACCACTCTACTTCAAAAAAAAATAGTATCCATTCCTTCCCTTAACTCTTCACTGATTACCTACTTTATTTTTTTTAAACCATTGACCTTGTCTCTGTTTAACAGTTTGTTTATTTCTGTTCACCTTATATTTCATGATAATGAGAATTTATTTGGTATTATTGCTGAATTCCCCCAAACTAAAACAGAACAGGGCATATAGTAGACACTCAGTACTTCTTTGTTTAAAAATGAATGATTTTAATTTTCTCCCATACATTTTTCTATACTTTATATATTTTGCTTTACTGAATAAATATTACACATAAACCTAAAATTTCACTAAATAACAGTTCTCAAGGAATTTATCTATTACTTCTAGGTTATCCAATTTGTTGGTTTATAGTTACTCATAGTCCAGGCATCTATCAAAGATATTGAGAATTTGGTTCAAACTACCACAATAAAGCAAATATTGCAGTAAAGCCAGTCACACATATTTTTTGTTTCTCAGTGCATATAAAAATTATGTTTATACTGTAAATTTATTCAATTTGCAATAGATTTATGTATTAAAAACAATATATATATATATATATATATATATATATATATATATATATATACACCTTTATTTAAAAACTATTGCTAGGGCTGGAGATGTAGCTCAGTGGTAGAGTGCCTGCATGTATAAGCCCCAGGTTCAATCTCTAATACCTCAAAATAAATAAATAGATAAATAGGAGAGACCCAACATGGCGGCTGGCGAGGAGGCAGCACTTTCAATGCCTCCACAGTAACGGGATCAGAGAGACCCATTAATACACCTACATGCGAAACTTCTAGCAAAATTCTGCTGAAAGGAGACCTGCCGGGAATTACATCAAATACATTTATAGGAGTAAACAGTAACTCAGCAGTCAAACAGAACAAGAAGCAACATGAGCAGTATGAAAAAGCAAGGAAGAAAAGGAGTACAAACAATGCAGGACAGCCTAAATATTCAGGAGGATATAGAGTCATCAGTAAAATGGTCATATAAAGAACTCAAGGAACACCTTAGACAGATGGAATGGAACCTTAAAGAGGATACGAGACAGCAAATTCAAGCAGCGAAAGAACACATTGAGAATGAATTACATAAACAGATAAAAGAAGAAGTTAAGCATCTTTATCAGGAGATAGAGATTATAAAAAAGAATCAAACAATAATCTTAGAAATGAAGGAAATTATAAACCAAATTAAAATCTCAAACGAGAGTATCACTAATAGAGTGGAGCAAGTAGAAGCCAGAACGTCAGATAATGAAGACAAAATATACCATCTTGAAAAGAGTCTAGCCAACTCAGATAGGCTGGTTAAAAATCATGAGAGAAACATCCAAGAGATATGTGATAACATAAAAAAACCAAATTTAAGAGTCATCGGGGTAGAGGAAGGGATAGAGATTCAAACCATGGGAATGAGTAACCTACTAAATGAAATAATGACAGAAAACTTTCCAGAAATAAAAAAGGAAACAGATATACAAATTGTAGATGCATACAGGACACCGAGCACACAAAATCACAGTAGACCAACGCCAAGACACATTGTTATGAAGATATCCAATATACAGAACAAAGAGAAAATACTAAAAGCTACAAGAGAAAGGAGGCAGATTACATTCAGGGGTAAACCAATAAGGTTAACAACCATATATTATGCCATAGGGCAACCCTCAGTAAATATAAAGGGGTGGAGATAATGCCATGCATTTTATCTGATCATAAGGGAATGAAACTGGAAATCAATGATAAAAGAAGGAAGGGAAAAACCAATATCACATGGAAAATGAACAATATGTTACTGAATGATCAAGGGGTTACAGAAGACATAAAGGAGGAAATCAAAAAATTCTTAGAGATAAATGAAAATACAGACACAACTTATCGGAATCTATGGGACATAATGAAAGCAGTTTTAAGAGGGAAATTCACTGCCTGGAGGTCATTCCTCAAAAAAAGGAAAAACCAACAAATAAGTGAGCTCACACTGCATCTCAAAGCCCTAGAAAAGGAAGAGCAAAACAACAGCAAATGCAGTAGAAGGCAAGAAATAATTAAAATCAGAGCGGAAATCAGTGAAATTGAAACAAAAGAAACTATTGAAAAAGTTAACAAAACTAAAAGTTGGTTCTTCGAAAAAATAAACAAGATTGACAGACCCTTAGCCATGCTAACGAAGAGAAGAAGAGAGAGAACTCAAATTACTAACATACGGGATGAAAAAGGCAATATCACAACAGATGCTACAGAAATACAGAAGACAATTAGAAATTATTTTGAAAACCTATATTCCAATAAAATAGAAGATAGTGAAGATATCGATAAATTTCTTAAGTCATATGATTTTCCCAGACTGAGTCAGGAGGATACACACAATTTGAACAGATCAATATCAATGGATGAAATTGAAGAAACCATCAAAAGACTACCAACCAAGAAAAGCCCAGGACCGGATGGGTATACAGTGGAATTTTACAAAACCTTTAAAGAAGAATTAATACCAATACTTTTCAAGTTATTTCAGGAAATAGAAACAGGGAGCTCTTCCAAATTCATTCTACGAGGCAAACATCACCCTGATTCCGAAACCAGACAAAGACATCTCAAAGAAAGAAAACTACAGACCAATATCTCTGATGAACCTAGATGTAAAAATCCTCAATAAAATTCTGGCGAATCGGATACAAAGGCACATCAAAAAAATTGTGCACCATGATCAAGTAGGATTCATCCCTGGGATGCAAGGATGGTTCAACATATGGAAATCAATAAATGTTATTCACCACATCAATAGACTTAAAGATAAGAACCATATGATCATCTCGATAGATGCAGAGAAACCATTCGACAAAGTACAGCATCCCTTTATGTTCAAAACATTAGAAAAACTAGGGATAACAGGAACTTACCTTGACATTGTTAAAGCTATCTATGCTAAACCTCAGGCTAGCATCATTCTGAATGGAGAAAAATTGAAGGCATTTTCTCTACAATCTGGAACAAGACAGGGATGCCCTCTATCACCACTTCTATTCAATATAGTTCTCGAAACACTGGCCAGAGCAATTAGACAAACGAAAGAAATTAAAGGCATAAAAATTGGAAAAGAAGAACTTAAATTATCACTATTTGCGGATGACATGATTCTATACCTAGAGGACCTAAAAGGGTCTACAAAAAAACTACTAGAACTAATAAATGAATTCAGCAAAGTGGCAGGATATAAAATCAACACGCATAAATCAAAGGCATTTCTGTATATCAGCAACAAAACTTCTGAATTGGAAATGAGGAAAAACACCCCATTCACAATATCCTCAAAAAAAATAAAATACTTGGGAATCAACCTAACAAAAGAGGTGAAAGATTTATACAATGAAAACTATAGAACCCTAAAGAGAGAAGTAGAAGAAGATCTTAGAAGATGGAAAAATATTCCCTGTTCATGGATAGGCAGAACTAACATCATCAAAATGGCGATATTACCAAAAGTTCTCTATAGGTTTAATGCAATGCCAATCAAAATCCCAATGGCATTGCTTGTAGAAATAGAAAAAGCAGTCATGAAATTCATATGGAAAAATAAAAGACCCAGAATAGCAAAAGCAATTCTAAGCAGGAAGTGTGAATCAGGCAGTATAGCGATACCAGATTTCAAACTATATTACTGAGCAATAGTGACAAAAACAGCATGGTACTGGTACCAAAACAGGCGGGTGGACCAATGGTACAGAAGAGAGGGTACAGAGACTAATCCACAAAGTTACAACTATCTTATATTTGATAAAGGGGCTAAAAGCATGCAATGGAGGAAGGATAGCATCTTCAACAAATGGTGTTGGGAAAACTGGAAATCCATATGCAACAAAATGAAACTGAATCCCTTTCTCTCGCCATGCACAAAAGTTAACTCAAAATGGATCAAGGAGCTTGATATCAAACCAGAGACTCTGCGTCTGATAGAAGAAAAAGTTGGCTCAGATCTACATATTGTGGGGTCGGGCTCCAAATTCCTTAATAGGACACCCACAGCACATGAGTTAATAGCAAGAATCAACAAATGGGACTTACTTAAACTAAAAAGTTTTTTCTCAGCAAGAGAAACAATAAGAGAGGTAAATAGGGAACCTACATCCTGGGAACAAATTTTTACTCCTCACACTTCAGATAGAGCCCTAATATCCAGAGTATACAAAGAACTCAAAAAATTAGACAATAAGACAACAAATAACCCAATCAACAAATGGGCCAAGGACCTGAACAGACACTTCTCAGAGGAGGACATACAATCAATCAACAAATACATGAAAAAATGCTCACCATCTCTAGCAGTCAGAGAAATGCAAATCAAAACCACCCTAAGTTACCATCTCACTCCAGTAAGATTGGCAGCCATTATGAAGTAAACAACAACAAGTGCTGGAGAGGATGTGGGGAAAAGGGTACTCTTGTACATTGCTGGTGGGACTGCAAATTGGTTTGGCCAGTTCGGAAAGCAGTATGGAGATTCCTGGGAAAGATGGGAATGGAACCACCATTTGACCCAGCTATTGCCCTTCTCAGACTATTCCCTGAAGACCTTAAAAGAGCGTACTACAGTGATACTGCCTCATCGATGTTCACAGCAGCACAATTCACAATAGCTAGACTGTGGAACCAACCCAGATGCCCTTCAATGGATGAATGGATTAAAAAATGTGGCATCTATACACCATGGAGTATTATGCAGCACTAAAAATGACAAAATCATGGAATTCGCAGGGAAATGGATGGCACTAGAGCAGATTATGCTTAGTGAAGCTAGCCAATCCCTAAAAAACAAATACCAAATGTCTTCTTTGATATAATGAGAGCAACTAAGAATAGAGAAGGTAGGAAGAGCAGGAAGAAAAGATTAACATTAAACAGAGACATGAGGTGGGAAGGAAAGGGAGAGAAAAGGGGAATTGCATGGTAATGGAGAGAGACCCTCATTGTTATACAAAATTACATATAAGAGGTTGTGAGGGGAATGGGAAAATAAACAAGGAGAGAAAAGAATTACAGTAGATGGGATAGAAAGAGAAGAGGGGAGGGGAGGGGAGGGGGGATAGTAGGGGATAGGAAAGGTAGCCGAATACAACAGTTACTAGTATGGCATTATGTAAAAATTTGGATGTTTAACTGATGTGATTCTGCAATCTTTATTTGGGGTAAAAATGGGAGTTCATAACTCACTTGAAGCTAATGCATGAAATATGATATGTCAAGAGCATTGTAAGGTTTTGAACAACCAATAAAAAAAATAAATAAATAGATAAATAAAACATAAAAATTATTGCTAAAAAATGGTAATGACCATCTGAGCTGTTAGAAAAAATGACTTGATCAATACAGGGTTGCCACAACCTTCAATTTGTTTTAAAAAAAAAGTGCAGTAAAGCAAACACCCACTAAAACAAAGAATGCCTGCAGTTTCTTAGGTTACTTTTTATTGCTGTGGTGCCAGTTACGATTTCTCCTCTTTCATTTCTTATTTTATTTGGGTCCTTCCCACCCTTGGTTAGTCTATCTAAGGGTTTGTCAATTTTGTCTTGTCAAAAAACCAACCTAGTTCTTTTTTTTTTCAGTTTTCTTTCTAGTGTCTATTTCATTTATTATTCGTCTAGTCTGTGATTTTCTTCTACTAACTTTGGACTCATTTAGTTCATCCTTTCTTAGTTCTTTAAGGTATGAAATTAGGTATTATATTTGAGAGCTTTCTTTTTTCTTTACGTGGATGTTTGTCACTATGTACTTCATTAGAATTGCTTTTGCTGCATCTCATAAGTTTTGGTATGTTGTATTTTAGTCTTCATTAGTTTGGAGATTTCACTTTTGATTTTTTTCTTTGACTCATTAATTGTTCAGGAATGTATAATTTGATTTCCATATATTTGTAAATTTTCCAACTTTAATCCTATTATTTCTAGTTTTATACCATTGTTGTAAGACATTTGATATGATTTTTCAATTTTAAATTTGATAAGACTTATTCTGTGGCCTAATAAATTATCTATCCTGGAGAATGTTCCATGGACATATGAGGAAAACGTGTATACTGCTACTCCTGTGTGGAGTTTCCTGTATAATTTGTTAGGTCCATTATAGGATTGAACAATTGTTCAAGTCTAATTTTCTGTCTGAATGATCTATCTGTTGTCAAAATTGGAATATTGAAGTCCCCTACTGTTACAGTATTGCTATGTTTCTTGTTTTGGATATGTTAATATTTACATTATATATTTATGTTCCAGTGTTGAAGTCATGTATTCTTATTATGTCCTCTTGAGAAATTGACCCCTTTATTATTACACAATAACCTAATAACCTTTTCTTGTTTTTATAATTTTTTTTACTTAAAATCTATTTTGTCTTGTATAAGAATAGTCACTTTTGCTTTCTTTTGCTTACCATTTGCATGGAATACATTTTTTCCCACCCTTCACTTTCAATTAATATATGTTCTCAAAGCTAAAGCAAGTCTCTTATAGGCAGCATATAGTTAGGTCTTCTTTTCTTGTCCAGTTAGCCACTTTATGTCTTTTGATTAGGGAATTTAATCCATTTACATTCAGGGTAATTATTAGTAGATAAGGACTTGCTGTTTCCATCTTGTTGATTATTTTCTGCTGTTTTGTGAATCTTCCGTTTCTTCCTCTCTCGCTATATTCCGTGTGTGTGTGTGTGTGTGTGTGTATGTGTGTGTTTGATTTGTTTGTTTTCTGTAAACTTTGATTCTTTTATCTTTTGTGTTCCAACTATAGATTGTAGTGTTGTGTTTATCAGTAGCTTATATGCAACATCTTAGAGTTATGACAGTCTATTTTAAGCTGATAACAATTTAACTTTGTTCACATACAAAAATTTTACACTTTTACCCCCTCAAACATACATTTTATGTTTTTGATCACAGTTTACATCCTTTTATATTACATATCCATTAAAAAATTATTGTAACTATAGCTTTATTTAATATTTTTGTCTTTTAAAATTTCTGAATTATCTTTTATTCTTAGGCAAAGAAAACACCGATATGGTAAGCAATATTTACTGTACAAAATTTTGAATTGATATTTCAGTTAATGATTTTTACTATGTTTTCTGTATGCCTTAACTCCTTGATGAATAACAACTGGTATCAATAGTGATGTTAAGTTTACATTTAGAGTTGTGATGAGGTATTTTTTTTCAAGTACAGAAATAATTTCTGTAACATGGGTCAAATGTCTGTACTGAAGTAATATGTTTTGCTTTGGGTTTATGCTTGGTTATCTTCTGTAATTGAACATGTTCTGAATTTAGCTTTATGACTTAAGTTTTATTAACTATAGTTATCATTTGAAATTGGTGGAGCATATATTTACCTTTGTGGTGTACAATTGTTAAATCATGGTCAAATAGAAGTGAAGGGGTATTTTTAATTACTTTAAAACAAGCATTAAAAGCTCTATTTGCATAAAAATTGGGAAAATTATACTTCTACTTTTTATAAAGGAAATTTATGAAGGAAGCATGCTTTTAAAAACTAGTTTGACAGGAAGAAAGGATAAGAGTTGCAGTCTTATATCAGCATTGAATGTTGTGTATTTTTATTGTGTTTTAAAAAAATTTTTTTTTGAGTTTATGGTATTACAAGTCTTGATTCACAGAATTATTCCTTTACTTACCTGAATACTTACTTTCCTGAGAGTGGAATTGGTCAGGCTAATCTGAATAAAGACCAAAAGCTCAGTGTAGAATTGTACTTTCCTAAGCAATTTTATGATCACAAGAATTTGTACAGAGATGAAAAAATAATTATTCCAAAGTTTATTTTCTCTCTTTCTCAAAGTCAGTCTCTCTCCTTTTTCCTCATTCTTCCTCTCCCCCTCCCCTTATGCTTTCCTGTCTTCCTCCCTAATTATAAGAGTTGAAGCATAATCAATTTTTTTTATTGCTAATCAGTACTTAAAATTATAATCAGGTATTAAATTGCTAATGTGGTAGTAAGTAATAAAAGTCACTGAAACTCTTAGCAAACACAAACACTTATTTAGGATGTAAAACAAGTGATACATAGCATATCTGAAGATAACTTTTGAAATGTTTTTATTTGTAAGCATTCTTTTGTAACTTACTACTTGCACTGTAGATTGGACATTATTTATTCAACTTAAATTTTATCTTAATATGTATTTCATTTTTAAGCACTGTTCACATCTAAACTAAAGCAAAGACAGAATTCTTCCCATGGATTTAAAATAAACTTCTTTCAAGATACCTTTGTAAAGGAAGTTCCCTGTATATTATTACTCTGTGGATTCATGTATTGATGCAAAATTTATTTCAACCTTTGAAAACTAGAGAGTGTATATAAGAAGAATTTTGCTCTGAAGAAATGTTGCACAATAGCAAGCATATGGAAAGGAGACTATTATGTCCTAAGATTTACCAGATGGATAACCCCATCTTGGTTGTAGATATTGGGAACAATACTGAAACCACGAAAAATCTAGTTTCAACCTGCCCAATGAAGTCCATGACTCCAGAAAGAGAGTAACAAGAAAATAAAAAGTTTAATTGGCAACAAGGTGGCAGGTAGAAGAAGTAGAGTTGTCACTCTAATTCCATCTTGCCAAGGGTCATAGGTGAAAGCTTATATGGGATTTCTGGGGAGTCTAATTTTAACCACAGCCAGGTGGTCACTGGGATGGTCATTAATTTTTGCAGTAATAAGTTCTCTTGACATGATTTTGAGATTGTCCCCAAGTTGTCAGGCATTCCTATAAGCCTTTTAAAGACACATTACCAATTAGGAGGTCATATGACTGGCAGTGTTCAAGCAGGACCAAATTCAGTTAATTTTGGGAGCAATGAGGAATAACGAAGTGAGGCAAAACAGAAACAATGAAAAACAGACTTGCTAGTGGTAGAAGCAATTTAGCACATTCATTGACTTCCATTCTCCACTGTTTGTTTCATTACATAATCCTGTATGAGGTGAGAAAGGAGGGGTACCAATTCAATCTGGCTACTTCTGCTGTACAGGGATATAGTAAGGGACCACAAACAGAGATCTGCTGATCAGAAAATTCTTTAGTTCCACTTTTTGGTCCCTGATTAAGGGATAAGGTTTCCTGTTCTGTCATATCATGACATTGCCCCTGGTATAGCCTTTTGTATACATTTTCCCTGTAGGTGGAACAATATATTGCACAGCACGGTATAAGTCCCAGGCAAATGATTCCTGTCAATCTTTTAGTAAGAGTTTTTCCACAAGAGTTTCCCCAGAACCATATGGAAACCATCCATTTAGATTTAAAGTGCAGTCATAGGTCCTTGTCTTAATTTGGGTGTGCATGGCCTGCAGAGCTAAAGAGATGTTTCCTGAATTGTCTCGAATATATATTCACCATTCAGCTTTTATAATTGCACATGTTCTTCCCTGAGGTACAGTTGAAATATCTGATGCCATTCAGTTTAAGAGAACACCTTTTTTCATCAAAGCTACTTCTATATTAAGTAAGGAGATCTTTTTAGCACTGTTATTTAAGCTCTCTTTCCCATGCACCACAATACATCTTCCAGACTAATCTGAGGAATAAATCCTGACACTAGATGATCATACCACTGAAAAACAGATTGAGTCCAGCTATGAAGGAAGTTGGGAAGATTTGTGGACTAATCTATTTCCTTTACCCATCTCCCATTTATCCAAGTATACCCTATGGTACATCTCCCCAGCCAACTTTGGGAAAACCAGGGCCAGAAATTCATTCCATGTAGCCATGGCTAACTATGTATTTTTGGACCTGAGTATTCAGTCAGTTCCAAACCAGTCTTAGACCTGTAAAATCACAACATAATGACATTGATAAATAGGAACTTTTCCTCACTCCCAAGTGCATCTAAGCCATATATGTGTGATCATGTTGCTCTCAACAGATTATAGCCTTATGATTTAGCTCTCCTGTAGTAGGTGTAAGGAAGATAAATTCATCTAAGATTTGGAAGTATCTTCTTTGTATCTATGGTTGTTTGCTAGGATTTTGGAGAGCCGTGGTATGGATTTATCTGATTGGGCTTTACAAATGTCAGGTGTTTCCTTGATCTTGTGTGACTTATCAAAGGCTGATACCTGTCATTATAATGCAGTAGTGAACAGTTAGTAGAATGACATGGGTTCCTGTCCATTTAATATAGATAGGAAGCACTCTGTCACAGGAGGGAGATTGTGGAATATTATATGTGATGGGCCTGGTGGCATGTAAGAAACTTATGCATAGAGGTTTGTTCTAAAGATTGGACATAGTCTTTAATAGATTGTTCTTTAGAGCAAAAATTCATATTTGTGTCATGTATGGGGCCTGGAATGGTCTACCATATAAGATTTTTAAAGGACTTAATTTAACCTTGCCTTAGGGAACCACATGTATCCTCAGCAGTAGGGGAATAGGCAAAATGTTGTACCATGTTAGTTGTGTTTCTCAGCATAATTTAGCTATATTCTTTTTTTTAAAAAAAGAGAGAATTTTTATTATTTATTTTTAGACACAACATCTTTATTTTTATTTTTTATTTTATTATTTATTTTTGGACACAACATCTTTATTTTATTTTTATGTGGTGCTGAGGATCGAACCCAGCGCCCTGTGCATGCCAGGCGTGTGCGTTACCGCTTGAGCCACATCCCCAGCCCAGCTATATTCTTTTTTAAGGTTTTTTTTTTTTTCCCACCAGTTGATTATAGCCTTCAGGTTAAATGAAGTTTGCATTTGGTGCCTACTGTACAACTTGTGAAGGAAATGTGGGATCATTGTCACTCTATGGTTTTTGGCAATCCATATCTTGGTATCATCATTACTTCTATCCCCATTTTTTTTTTAGGCAGGGAAGGGCTCTACCCATGCAAAAATTATCTACCAAAATCAATAAGTTACAAAAGTTACCTAACACTGAACGCATTTGCATAAAGCTGATCTTCCAGTCTTGATAGAGAATTCTCCTTAGTAATGAGGTTTTTCATTGGAAGCTATAAGGAGGTCTTTTGAATATTTTTTAACACATATTATCCTCGTGTTAACAATTTCACAAACCAGTATAGACCAGGACTAGTTTTATAGTTTTGCGTTCATTGTAAGGTGGCACCTTGACTGTGCTGGGTACTATAGTGAACTCGTTCTAGCATTCAAAGAACAAGGGCCTCTGATCTTAATATGAAGTACACAATTAATATGATGATATTAATAAGGAGGCACTTTCATCCTCAAGGAGATCCCTTGGTAAAACCCCAGTGTATTGTTTGTTTACAGACTTCCTTTGAGTAGTTAGGTGAGAAATCAGGAAAATTTTTCTAAGGCAATAGGGGGCCAATCATAGCAGGGATTTTTAATTTTGTTTCCCATTCATCTGCCTGGTTGGCTAGTTTACTTTTTCAACATCATTATGTTCTAATTAATGGCCAGGGAAATGCTGATTGCAGGCTATTGAGTCTTATTTTACATCATCTAACAACTATAGGATCTCAGTGCACGTTTTATATCTTTTTGCTTTAGTCTTAACAATTTATTTTACTTGTAGATTGCCCTGTGGGCATGCATGACCTTGAAAGCAAACCTAGAATCAGTATAGTTGTCAACTCTTCCCTTCTGAGAGGATGAGAGTTTGTGTAAGTGTGATTAGTTTGGCCTTTTGAGCTGAGGTTTCAGGTGACAGAATATCAGCCTCTATAGTTTCCAGGAGTGTCACAATAGCATATCTTGCATATCTCTTACCTGTTTCAAGAAACTGTAGAAAGTTCCATGTCAGGATCTTATAGGGATTTATTATTAAGGTTTGGTCTGCTCGAATAGACCATCTCAATGACTTATAAAACAGTCATGCTATATTGTACCTTCATTTGCGAGTAGCCAGATTTAAGTTGGAAGAAACCTGAAGCTAACATTCAGTTTGTCTCTAATAATAGTCTGATACTTGCCCATTCTCTCTGCTGTCAACTACTAACCCCTTCTTTGTTCTAATAAAGTCATTACATGTTGAGGGACATGCATGCTGTGGTAGGTTGTCCCAAAATGAATTTGTCAGCCTCCTGCAGCAGGTCACAGGTAGTAGCAACTGCCTTCAAGCTGAGTGACCATCCTTTCACAGTCTGGTCTGGTTGTTTTGAAATGTATGCCATAAGATGCAGTGTGGAACCCAACTTTGGGATTTGTACCCTCAACCTTAAACCATTTTTTTATGCACATAGAGACTGAAAGGCTTGTCAGAATGAGGTAGTCCCAAAACCAGAGCCCAAATCAATCTGACCTTAATGGTGTCTAAAGCTTGTTGACACTAAGTGGTTCAATCAAAAGGTTCTATTCCTTTATGGGCTTCATAAAGGTTTGACTTTGAGACCAAATTTCGGAATCCAGATGTGACAGAGAGGCCTGTTATGTCCCAAAATCCTCATAACTGTGTTTGGGTGGTAGGAGTTTTTAGGCAGATTATAGTCCTTTTTCGGTCTAGTAACAGTTTTTTCTATCCCTTAGAAATAGTAAATCCTAGGTATAAACCTGTGCTTGCATATCTAAGTTTTTTTTTTGAGATATTTTGTAACTCCAGTGAGTCACATGACTTAAAACTTTATAAACTGTACAAAATGTAGTTCATATGTAGGGCTAATGATTACCAAATATTGTTATTATAATAGTTGTTACAGTGTGTTGTTTCAATATATTGTAATAACAGTATTTTGTATTAACATTGTAATAACAACCATCCATATGTTGTAATACAATAGTCCTATGTCAGTTCAAGGTAACATAAATCTTTGGTCAAGACCTCACTGAATAGTACAGAGGAGTTTTTGAATGCCTGTGTGTTCAAACAGTTCCAACAATTCCAGCAGAATTGTCGAGTAACCCTTGTATCAGGATTCTGGTATTTAAAGGCAAACAGAAGTTGAGACTGGACATGCAAGGATATGTAGAAGAAAGAATACTTTAATTCTAACACTAAGAATCATCCATATGATTCTGAGACATAGGTAAATAATGTATATAGTACCATTGTGTGGCTGTCTTGCATGACTCCATTTACGTCCTGAACAAATCTATATTCATCAGAGTGAGGGTTTTTTTTAATTGGTTGTTCACAACATTACAAAGCTCTTGACATATCATATTTCATACATTAGATTGAAGTGGGTTATGAACCCCCAATTTTACCCCAAATGCAGATTGCAGAATCACGTTGGTTACACATCCAAAATTTTACATAATGCCCTATTAGTAATTGTTGTATTCTGCTACCTTTCCTATCCCCTACTATCCCCACTCCCCTCCCCTCCCATCTTTTCTCTCTACCCCATCTACTGTAATTCATTTCTCTCCTTGTTTATTTTCCCATTCCCCTCACAACCTCTTATATGTAATTTTGTATAGCAATGAGGGTCTCCCTTCATTTCCATGCAATTTCCCTTTTCTCTCCCTTTCCCTCCCATCTCATGTCTCTGTTTAATGTTAATATTTTCTTCCTGCTCTTCCTCCCTGCTCTGTTCATAGTTGCTCTCATTATATCAAAGAAGACATTTGGTATTTGTTTTTTAGGGATTGATTAGCTTCACTAAGCATAATCTGCTCTAGTGCCACCCATTTCCTTGCAAATTCTATGATTTTGTCATTTTTTATTGCTGCATAGTACTCCATTGTGTATAGATGCCACATTTTTTAATCCATTCATCTATTGAAGGGCATCTGGGTTGGTTCCACAGTCTAGCTATTGTGAATTGTGCTGCTGTGAACATCGATGTGGCAGTATCCCTGTAGCATGCTCTTTTAAGGTCTTCAGGGAATAGTCCAAGAAGGGCAATAGCTGGGTCAAATGGTGGTTCCATTCCCAGCTTTCCAGGAATCTCCAAACTGCTTTCCAAATTGGCCGCACCAATTTGCAGTCCCACCAGCAATGTACAAGTGTACCCTTTTCTCCACATCCTCGCCAGCACTTGTTGTTGTTTGACTTCATAATGGCTGCCAATCTTACTGGAGTGAGATGGTATCTTAGGGTGGTTTTGATTTGCATTTCTCTGACTGCTAGAGATGGTGAGCATTTTTTCATGTATTTGTTGATTGATTGTATATCCTCCTCTGAGAAGTGTCTGTTCAGGTCCTTGGCCCATTTGTTGATTGGGTTATTTGTTATCTTATTGTCTAATTTTTTGAGTTCTTTGTATACTCTGGATATTAGGGCTCTATCTGAAGTGTGAGGAGTAAAAATTTGTTCCCAGGATGTAGGCTCCCTATTTACCTCTCTTATTGTTTCTCTTGCTGAGAAAAAACTTTTTAGTTTAAGTAAGTCCCATTTGTTGATTCTTGTTATTAACTCTTGTGCTATGGGTGTCCTATTGAGGTATTTGGAGCCCGACCCCACAATATGTAGATCGGAGCCAACTTTTTCTTCTATCAGACGCAGAGTCTCTGATTTGATATCAAGCTCCTTGATCCATTTTGAGTTAACTTTTGTGCATGGCGAGAGAAAGGGATTCAGTTTCATTTTGTTGCATATGGGTTTCCAGTTTTCCCAACACCATTTGTTGAAGATGCTATCCTTCCTCCACTGCATGCTTTTAGCCCCTTTATCAAATATAAGATAGTTGCAACTTTGTGGATGAGTCTCTGTGTCCTCTATTCTATACCATTGGTCCACCCGCCTGTTTTGGTACCAGTACCATGCTGTTTTTGTCACTATTGCTCTGTAATATAGTTTGAAATCTGGTATCGCTATACCACCTGATTCACACTTCCTGTTTAGAATTGCTTTTGCTATTCTGGGTCTTTTATTTTTCCATATGAATTTCATGATTGCTTTATCTATTTCTACAAGAAATGCCGTTGGGATTTTGATTGGCATTGCATTAAACCTATAGAGAACTTTTGGTAATGTCGCCATTTTGATGATGTTAGTTCTGCCTATCCATGAACAGGGTATATTTTTCCATCTTCTAAGATCTTCTTCTACTTCTCTCTTTAGGGTTCTATAGTTTTCATTGTATAAATCTTTCACCTCTTTTGTTAGGTTGATTCCCAAGTATTTTATTTTTTTTGAGGATATTGTGAATGAGGTGTTTTTCCTCATTTCCAATTCAGAAGTTTTGTCGCTGATATACAGAAATGCCTTTGATTTATGCGTGTTGATTTTATATCCTGCCACTTTGCTGAATTCATTTATTAGTTCTAGTAGTTTCTTTGTAGACCCTTTTGGGTCTTCTAGGTATAGAATCATGTCATCTGCAAATAGTGGTAATTTAAGTTCTTCTTTTCCTATTTTTATGCCTTTAATTTCTTTCGTCTAATTGCTCTGGCCAGTGTTTCGAGAACTATATTGAATAGAAGTGGTGATAGAGGGCATCCCTGTCTTGTTCCAGATTGTAGAGGGAATGCCTTTAACTTTTGTCCATTCAGAATGATGCTAGCCTGAGGCTTAGCATAGATAGCTTTTACAATGTCAAGGTAAGTTCCTGTTTTCCCTAGTTTTTCTAATGTTTTGAACATAAAGGGATGCTGTACTTTGTCGAATGCTTTCTCTGCGTCCACGAGATGATCATATGGTTCTTATCTTTAAATCTATTGATGTGGTGAATAACATTTATTGATTTCTGTATATTGAACCATCCTTACATCCCAGGGATGAATCCTACTTGATCATGGTGCACAGTTTTTTTGATGTGTTTTTGTATCCGATTCGCCAGAATTTTATTGAGGATTTTTGCATCTAGGTTCATTAGAGATATTGGTCTGTAGTTTTCTTTCTTTGAGGTGTCTTTGTCTGGTTTCGGAATCAGGGTGATGTTGGCCTCATAGAATGAATTTGGAAGAGCTCCCTCTTTTTCTATTTCCTGAAATAACTTGAAAAGTATTGGTATTAATTTTTCTTTAAAGGTTTTGTAAAACTCCGCTGTATACCCATCCGGTCCTGGGCTTTTCTTGGTTGGTAGTCTTTTGATGGCTTCTTCAATTTCATCCATTGATATTGGTCTGTTCAAATTGTGTGTATCCTCCTGACTCAGTCTGGGCAAATCATATGACTTAAGAAATTTATCGATGTCTTCACTATCTTCTATTTTATTGGAATATAGGTTTTCAAAATAATTTCTAATTGTCTTCTGTATTTCTGTAGCATCTGTTGTGATATTGCCTTTTTCATCCCGTATGTTTGTAATTTGAGTTCTCTCTCCTCTTCGTTAGCATGGCTAAAGGTCTGTTGATCTTATTTATTTTTTTGAAGAACCAACTTTTAGTTTTGTTAATTTTTTCAATAGTTTCTTTTGTTTCAATTTCATTGATTTCCGCTCTGATTTTAATTATTTCTTGTCTTCTGCTACATTTGCTGTTGTTTTGCTCTTCCTTTTCTAGGGCTTTGAGATGAAGTGTGAGCTCATTTATTTGTTGGTTTTTTCTTTTTTTGAGGAATGACCACCAGGCGATGAATTTCCCTCTTAAAACTGCTTTCATTGTGTCCCATAGATTCCGATATGTTGTGTCTGTATTTTCATTTATCTCTAAGAATTTTTTGATTTCCTCCTTTATGTCTTCTGTAACCCATGATCATTCAGTAACATATTGTTCATTTTCCATGTGATGTAGGATTTTTCCTTCCTTCTTTTATCATTGATTTCCAGTTTCATTCCATTATAGTCAGATAAAATGCATGGTATTATCTCCACCCCTTTATATTTACTGAGGGTTGCCCTATGGCATAATATATGGTCTATTTTTGAGAAGGATCCATGTGCTGCTGAGAAAATAGTGTATCCACTTGATGATGGTTGATATATTCTATATATGTCAGTTAAGTCTAGGTTATTGATTGTGATATTGAGTTCTATAGTTTCTTTATTCAAGTTTTGTTTGGAGGATCTGTCCAATGGTGAGAGAGGTGTGTTGAAGTCACCCATAATTATTGTGTTGTGGTCTAGTTGATTCTTGAACTTGAGGAGAATTTGTTTTATGAACTTCGCAGCACCATTATTTGGTGCATAAATATTGATAATTGTTATGTCTTGTTGTTGAATGGTTCCTTTTAACAGTATATAATGTCCTTCTTTATCCCTTTTGATTAACTTAGTCTTGAAGTCGATTTTATTCGATATGAGGATGGCCACCCCTGCTTGCTTACGAGGACCGTGTGCATGGTATATTTTTTCCCATCCTTTCACCTTCAGTCTGTGTATGTCTTTTCCAGTCAGATGTGTCTCCTGGAGGCAGCATATTGTTGGATTTGTTTTTTTAATCCATGATACCAGCCTATGTCGCTTTATTGGAGAGTTTAAGCCATTAACATTCAGAGTTACTATTGATATATGGTTTGTGCTTACATCCATGTTTGATTATTTATCCTTTTTTTAAAAAAATTAGTTTGTTTCTCCATGATTATCTTTCCCCTCGCCCTCTGTCTTTACCGAGGCACTTCCCACTGATGGTTTTGGTTATTGTTTTTCATTTCTTCCTCGTGTAGTGTTTTGCTCAAAATGCTTTGCAATGCTGGTTTTCTGGCTACAAAATCTTTTAACTTTTATCATGAAAGATTTTTATTTCGTTGTCATACCTGAAGCTTAATTTTGCTGGATACAGAATTCTTGGTTGGCATCCATTGTCTTTCAGTGTTTGAAATACATTTTTCCAGGATCTTCTTGCTTTCAGTGTCTGTGATAAAAAATCCTTTGTTAACCTTATTGGTTTACCCCTGAATGTAATCTGCCTCCTTTCTCTTGTAGCTTTTAATATTTTCTCTTTTTTCTGTATATTGGATATCTTCATAACAATGTGTCTTGGCGTTGGTCTACTGTGATTTTGTGTGCTCGGTGTCCTGTATGCATCTTCAATTTGTATATCTGTTTCCTTTTTTATTTCTGGAAAGTTTTCTGTCATTATTTCATTCAGCAGGTTACTCATTCCCTTGGTTTGAATCTCTGTACCTTCTTCTATCCCGATGACTCGTAAGTTTGTTTTTTTTAATGTTATCCCATAACTCTTGGATGTTTTTCTCATGATTTTTTACCAGCCTTTCTGAGTTGGCTAGACTCTTTTCAAGATGATATATTTTGTCTTCATTATCTGATGTTCTGGCTTCTACTTGCTCCACTCTGTTAGTGATACTCTCAATTGAGTTTTTAATTTGGTTTATCGTTTCCTTCATTTCTAGAATTATTTTTTGATTCTTTTTTATAATCTCTATCTCCTGATAAAGATGCTTAACTTCTTCTTTTATCTGTTTATGTAATTCATTCTCAATGTGTTCTTTCGCTGCTTGAATTTGCTGTCTCGTATCCTCTTTAAGGTTCCATTCCATCTGTCTAAAGTGTTCCTTGAGTTCTTTATATGACCATTTTTCTGATGACTCTAGGTCCTCCTGAATATTTAGGCTGTCCTGCATTGTTTGTACTCCTTTTCTTCCTTGCTTTTTGAAGCTGCTCATATTACTTCTTGTTCTGTTTGACTGATGAGTTACTGTTTACTCCTATAAATTTATTAGATGCTTGGGAGGAAAGGTATTAGAAGGGAAGGGAAGAAGTCACTAAAGAGAATGAGAGTAAGCAGGTAGAATTCAAGGAAGGGGGGGGATAAGATAATTGAAAAGAAATGAAAAGACAAAAGAAGAAAAAAATAGGAAATAAAAAAAGAAAAAAAAATTTAAAAACAAATAATAAAAAAATTAAAATTAAAATTAGAAGAAAAAAAAATTTAAAAAAAATTGTAAAAAAAAATTTAAAAAAACAACAAGAAAGAAAAATGAAAGTGAAAGAAAAACCTAAATCAAAAAAAAAGAGAAAAGAAAAAAAGAAAAAAAAACTAATAAATGCAGTCTTAGAGTTTGATTAACTTCTCTTAGTAGGTGGCGTTGTGCCCACCAGGCCAGGTTTCTCCTGTCAATACGCGGGAACCAATCACTGTGCAGCAGCTCCTCCCAGACTGGGCGAGTCTCCAATCCTGAGTGCCTAGGGCCTCCTCTTGTGTCTAGTCACTTCCCACTTTCCCTCTAGCCAGGCCCCTCTCATGGGTGCCGCTCACCACAATACTGGCTACACGCCAGGTCTGCTGCTCCCTGGAGCCCTGTTTTCATGAACGACTGGGCACACTCTTCCAGTTTGCCATTCCCTCAGACCCTAAGTTTGTAGAGCTTGGGGCTGAGAATCCTCAGCGAATTTTACTTGCCCTCCGGTAGCCACGCCCCCGGTAGCTGGTGCAAGAGACCTCAGCTGTCAGCCCTGGTGGGAGCGGTAGTTCCGCGCCACGTCTGATTCCCTCGGGCTGGCTATCGCGCTCACGGGACAGCTGGGAGGGGCCCTTAAGGTTTCCCCGATGTGTGGAGAGGGAAGGCTAGGGAATTACGCACCTGTAACTTCAATGAAGTTATCTCCTCCGCCGCAGTCTGATGACGTCAGTTCTCTGCCATGGTGGTGTCTCTTGCAAATGGGGACAGTTCGTTTCCCTTTGCTGGACGACCAATGCAACGGGTGGTTCCTTACTGTCTCTCCCAAGCCCCGTTTCAAACCTATGGCCACTACCTATGAAGGCTCGGTAGGCATTTACCTCCGTAGGATGAGAAGGTCTGACCAGTTGTTTCAGCCGGATGGATTAGTGCTGAGTCACAGCTGTTTGTCTGCGGGAAGCAGGTGAATGGGAGCTTGAATTCAGCCGATCCAGGCTCAGAGTGTGTTCTGAGAGGCCCAGACTGTTCGCCCCAGATCCACGTCAGCTCAGCATTGCCTAGTGATCCCAGAAGATGCCTCTCTGCTTCTGCCGTCACATGGTATTCTTCCTGATTCAGTGTCTAAAGTTCATTCTTCTCATAAGGACACCAATCATATCGGACTATCTTCCCCTTCCCTTCCCGATCCAGAGTGAGGGGTTTTGACTATGAGGATTGCAGTGTTACAGGGGGACTGGCAGGGTCTGATTAGGTTTGTGTTTCTGATTTTTTTTCAGTCTTACTGTGTTGCCCAGGCTGACCTTAAACTTGTAATCCTCCTATCTGAGCCTCCTGAGTAGCTGGAATGTGCCATCATGCCCAAATTTACACCTGATTTTTATGGGCTGAATGTTTCTTGTGATGCCCAACATTTCTATGACCCAGACTTCAGGTTTTATAGTATTATAGATCTCTGGGAGAAGTAGTTCTTTATCCTTCTGTTCTGATCACAGGAAGGCCTTCTGTAACTAACAATGAATGTCCTGGCAGAATTTGTATTTCCAATTGGTCTAGAGAAAAGATCACTTGAGTATTTAACTTGCATAGGGCATTGTGTCCCAAGAGGGGAATTGGACATTCCAGAATATATAGAAAGCTATCTTTTAAAGTCTTATCTTCTACTTTTCATTCCAGTAACTGGAGGAAGGACTTGTCTTGAATTTCTCTCAATATTCCTGTTACTTTGGTAAAAGTTTTAGCTTTCTTTCCTGGTTTGGTCTTTAACACAAATTAGGAAGAACCTGTATCTACAAGGAAGTCAATTGGTTGATTCCTCTACTGTCACTTGTACTCAGGGCTATGTAGGAAAACAAGGATAGGATCTGTGAGAACTCCTGTGCCCATCAATCTTCATGGATGAAAAGAGCTGTTATTTGTAAAGGATCCTTTCAGTATGGAAGATTAGTACTTTTTCAGTTTAACATGTCAGAAGTAGAAAATGGGTTATGCATCTACACATTCATCCCTCCCCACCATCTGGGGACCCTGTTTCTTCATATCCTTATCTTATTTTTATGAACATTTATTTTTTCAGTGACCTTCTTCCTTACAGTAGGCACAGTTTTTCTCCAAGGTGTACTTTCCTCTTTCAGGCGGTGCCTTCTTCCCAGTGGGGCAAAGCTTTACCTACCAAGGATGAGCCAGAAAAGTGGCATTTTGTTTGGCATCTTCTTGTTTCACATATTGTTTTCTGACATTGTTATCCTTTAAAGCAATGTCTTCAAACTGAAGTTTTGTTCCTAGAGCCCCTTCCAGGCTGTGTAATTTTTTTCTAGATGTCCATATCACTTTGTCCTATCAGTATTAAATTGACCATTCCTATATTGTCAGAATCTGTATCCGTGTTACACCTGTAGTCCTGGTATATGTTCTCTTGAAATTCTAATAGGGCTTCATCAGGTTTTTGTTGAACTTCCTTTCCCTTGTTCAGTCTCTTGGGACCTCACTCTTAGTCCTGCTAAAATGTACCAGCAGGGATGCTCTAATCAGATTTTGCCTCTAGCATCCTTAGGGTGGTTACAGTGGTAGAGACGGTTTCATTTGCTGCTAAATTATTAATGGGGTCATCCAGGTGAAGTTTATGAGCTTCTTTCTAGCTTTATCTGTTCTTATCCTCTTTTCATCCTATTTAAGCATAATATTCATTAAGATATGGACTTGACATCTACCCATGATGTGTGTTATGTAGCAAAAATGGATGAAAAGAGCTCAGTTATGTGTAAAGGATCCTTTCAGTATGGAAGATTATTACAGTTAAACATGTCAGAAGTAGAAAATGGGTTATGCATCTAGACATACTCAGCAAGTTGCCCCTGAGCATTTGCTCCTATGGGATATTGGCATAATTGAAAGTGCCCTGCTCTGCATGGTGCTCCCTGTCTGAATTACTTTCCTTGTAGGATTGAGAAAAATCCATCTGTTGCCCTGACAACCTCAGAGTGCATTTCAGACTATTCCACATGGGGGTGGTATGTTTTATTCTATAGGAAACCAGGATGATGTCCCTGTATCCTGTGAAAGTACTGCAGGGATGTTAGGATAAAAGACTCCAGGAGGGCAAGTGTTTAAAGACTGAAATAGTATTGCATCCTTTTCCTCATTCTTTGTTTTACTATTACATATAATCATAATTCCTTAATAATGACAAAATCCTGCTTATCCCTTCTGTTATCCTGATATAATAACATGTAATCCTACACATAAGTGACCTTGTTATTATTTTTCCTTTCTGTAGTATAAGTCCAACTGCAAAATGGTATAGTAATTAAGGGAGCATTTACTCCCTTCCCTTGACCCCAAGACATATTGAGACCAGACTAAAAAAAAATCATCTTTTTTAAAATCATGGAACTGTAGATATCTTCAGCCCACTTACTCAGAATTAATGCCAAAGGGTTCTTTGGGAAAACTATCACACATTTTCCATAGTACAGCACAGAAGCAATGACAGAACAGATATGGATACAGAAAAGCAAGTAACAGAAACTAAAACCAGAGATCCAGATTACAAACAGATTTAGGGTAAAGGTCTGTAACTATTCTCACTCCTGAGGGGCACTCAACTGATTGTCCCACCAGGGAGAGAAGAAAGAGCCCATATGGAGGGGAAAGGGAGTTCTTGGGCATGCATTTCAAGGTGACTAACCCTACTCCACAGGCAATTCATTGACTTACCTAGGAACTGTTATGCCACTGTCACAAATGGCATGAGAGGTGAATGGCATTGGAATTGGAAAAATGAGAGAGTGTCCTCAGCACAAATGTTGCTGCAGCCACAGAGCCTTAGCCAAATATTCCCCGATCTGAGATGGTCACTGCCACAGACCCTGCTACTCCTGATTGGCTCACCAAATTTATGTTAGTGAAAAGTCTGGTCCCCCTGCTTCCCAGTGAAGCCCATGATTCAAGGGGTGAGGGGGAGTAAGAGCTTTATCGGCAACAAGGTGGCAGGTAGAAGATGAATGACTCACTCAGATTCCATCTTGCCAAGGGTCATAGGTGAAAAACTTATATGCAGTTTCTGGGGAGTCTAATTTTAACCATAGCCAGGTGGTCACTGGAATGGTCATTTATTCTTGTAGTAATCAGTTTTCTTGACATGATTTCAAGATTCTCCCCAGGTCATGGGGCATTCCTGAATGCCTAAAGAAAGATTACTAATTAGGAGGTCATATAACTGGTAGTATTCTTTGAGGTTTTCCCTTAGTCTTCTTTTCAAGCAAGGCTGACTTCATCAGTTAATTTGGGATGGGGGAAGTGAGGAATAGGGAAGTGAGTCAAAACAGAAGAATGAAAAACAGACTTGCTAGTGCTAGGATCACTTTAATCCATTCATTTGCTTCAATATTTGAACAAAATTACAGGACAAAAAAGCTGAGCTTTGCTACTCATACCATTTATAAAAAATACTAATTGAATATATGGTTATATCACAAGAATGGGATCCTAATTAAAGTAAGTTTACTCCATGTATGTATAATATGTCAAAATACACTCTACTCTCATGTGTATCTCAAAACAACAAAAAAGAATATATGGTTATAATTGTGTATTTGTTATTAATGTTAGAAGAAACATGTCAGTGTTTTAAATTGAAATAGGAGGTACACATATTAAAATCATTGAAGTTTGAAAGGGATTTAGAGAATTTCTAGCCAACCTCTTATCTTCCTACAATTTTTTAAGCCATTGTTGTAATTTGCATGTGATTATTAGATGGACTGTAGTAGCTACTCAAGTGCTATGTAATGTAAAATCATCATGCCACTTCTAACTGTATTTATGTATGATTGAAAGGCAGTCAAAATTTTAATATAGAAATCTAACAAGTTTAATCTAGAAAATTTTTGGTTATTAGAAATATCCATCTTATAATTACTTAAAATTTAATTTTTTAAAAAGCACTAAACTGTCATTTTTATTATATTAAATGAATCAGTAGTTCATTTTACCTCTTGGTTGCCATTTTACCTTATTTCCTCTCAATTGATTAAAATGATACATTGCTTAGCAAGTATTGTTTTGAAGTCTCAGTTTTCTAAAGGAGCTTCTGTTTGTTTCTTTCTACTTCTAGTTTTTCTTCTATAATTACCTCAAGTGTTACTTTTAGTAATACAGATTGGTTATTTACCCTTACTTATGAACATCTTGAAAATGTTTTGCATTTTAAGAATGCAAAATAAAAAGCAATTACTAGAATATATATGTATATCCAATTATAGCAATAATTAGACACTTTAACCTTGTATGGAAAAGAAGCTTTAAAATCCTTTAAAATGTACATTGTACTTTTTGTAAGTTGTTAGACCATAGCATGTCCATAATTATAAATACAAAGCTTTATTTTCTTGATAAACATTTTAACTTATACTATTATAATTAAACATGATGAAAATTATTGTAGTTTGGATAGATAGTTATGGATAGTTATAAAATTTATAGAAGTTGAGGGATTGATGAAGTTTATGTAACTCATGAATTTTTGTATTATGTATTTTATTAAATTATGAATCAGACATGAATCAGCCACATAATAATTTTCCCACATTTTAAGCATTTAAGTTTTATTAGATTTCACAATAAAATTAGTGTTTTTCTTAATTTTTCTATATAAAAAATGTTTCTTATGTTTCTTTTCAAGATGTAAGAAGCAAGTACTGGGAGTATATCTCAGTTGTAAAGTTTTGGGTTTAGTCCCCAGCAGCAAAAAACAAAAACAAAACAAAAAAACTTAAGCAGCAAACTAACAGAATTTTCATTGATAGTGATGGGTTTCCAGATAATCCAGAAAAACAATTTCAGCATAATGATGTACATGAGTACATAGTGCTGTGAAACTGCATTTTATTTGAATTTAAAATCAACTTATACCTAAACTAAAGAGGAAAAGGTACTTTGGGAAGATCTGAATGCATTGTGTAATCTTGAATAAGCAAAATGGTTACAGATTACATGTTTTTTCCTCAAGTATGTAGCCAAAATATAGACATAGTCTCCAGGACTCTTTATATGTACATGTTAAAGAACCTTTTTTTTCTAAAGCTAATTTGAATAATCTCTTTATTTTAGGAAAAGAAAAGAAAGCGACTGGAACGCTTTGGACTCCTTTGATAATCTCTCCTTAACTTTTCCTCTCTAAATTTTATATATTAAAAGTAAATATAATGACCAAGTTAAAATATTTCAGTGTTCTGTCTAATCAGTTCCTTAATATTTTCACAGATATTGATTTTGTGATTATCTACTATAATTTATAAATCAAAAAATTAGTTAACTAGATTTGCTAAATTATTAGAATGGAGTCAGTTCTTTTGCCCAGGACATTGAAAGATTATCATATATTATGTGTTAAAAAAAAGTTTAAAAAAATACCCCAAATTATATAAGTTACATTTATGGCATTTACAAATTTTTAGTTACTTTGTCATGCCTTAAGTGAGTGATTATTGATAATTTATTGCAAATATATTGAATTTCCTCGTGGCGTTTTTGGTTTAAATACATATGACCACCTATTAGCTCAAAGTACTTGTTAAAATAAATTGTAAACTCAAACTTCATTATCAGTTATAGTTTAAATATAGTGAATATGATACTGTGTTACTTCATAATTTTGATGCTCTTTGTAGTAAATTTGATATAGAACAGTTGCTAAAGAAACACTGTTCAAATGTGTGACCATTTTTATGGAAAACATCTGGGATAATTATAATTAGTTCAGGATGTGTATTGTTTGTTTAAAAACCTCTTGAATTCATGGAGAAAGAAGCATATCTTTTTCTCAATGACTAGAATAATCCAAATTAATATGAAAAAAAATCGTTTATGTTATTGGTAGCTGTGGCTTAGGGTATAATTTTGGAGTATTCCAAAAGGAAATGGGAAGTAACTTTTATGTAAAATGCCAAATTGGCACTTTACACCTGTTAGTGTGTATCGTTTAGAACAGCTGTGTCTTTTATTATCAGTAAACAGATGCAGAAAGTAATGGAATGTTTTAAAGCAATATGTTAATCCTGTCTTCCACTACTGAACTGTCTCACAATATAGTGATTAAATATTGACTGTGCAGCTGTTACTTACAATTATAGAATTTCTTAGTTAATTTATCCTTCCCAGGCCCAAATGTTTTAATATTTGAAGATCTAATGTCTACTCTTCAAGTGTTTCACAAAGTTGTTTGTGTATTACAAGTTGATTGCTAAGATACATTATTTGCATAATTTGGAGACAAATTCATGTGTATAAAATTCTTATTAAATATTTCTATGAATTGACTAGTGTTCTTGGTAGGCTAAATAATTTTCAAAGTTTGTTTATTTTTCATGTTCATTAATATGAAGATAATTATTAAATGTATCAATTTAAAGTTTATGCTTGAAAACTGCAATTGGTGAACTAAAAAGGAAATTATTCATCAAATATTTATGAACCAGAGTACTTAATACCTTCTTAGAACAGTTACTGTATTCAGGCAAAACACTCTGCAAGTTATTTAAATTATAGTAGCCCTTTTGCAGTTTAATTATGTTTTAATCATTATTTCACCTGTCAGAGAAGATATGTGTTGCTTCATTATCATGTTTACACGTAATCTTGAGGAGCAATTGTATTAGCTAAAATTATCACTAATATCTAGCATTTACTATGCTCTAATATATGAAATATATTGTGCCAATAACTTTATTTGTGTTATAATCATCTTTCCCCATTTGTAGATGGGAAATTCAAACTTAGAAACATACTGTAAATTGACCAATATCTAGGAAATAGTGGAGTCCAGATTTAACCCTAGAAATCTTCACTCTTACACCTCTTATTCTTATAACAACTTGACATTTTGCCTGTCTTTATCATCTAATATCAACATTATACTGAGGGGAAATTACATGCAAAGGAAACTTTGATAACGCCTTTTTTCAAAGCCACTTTTTATATCCCGTGTGATGAGTTAGTATATCATTTAGGCAAGTTGCCTAAAAACACACAGCAATTAAAAATGCTTAGAAAGACAGCTCCATTTCTTCGCATCTAATTATACAATGATTGTGTAATTTGCTCTTCAATACCATCAGGAGTGTCTCTTAACACAGGTATCATGATGCAGCCTGAACTAGAAATGATTTTCTGCACCTCTATTTATGATTTTACTTTAATTGTTCTGCTTTTGGGAGATAGCTCTAGCAATCTATCTATTCTTCTTCCTCAAAATAACTTTTCTTTGCTTCAAGAGATTTTAAAAAGCAGCTTGATATAGTTTCTACCTGTGTTACATAATTTTTCTTGTGCCTCCGTCACCTAGGAATATTAATTATTATTGAAACAAATTTGTATTAAATAACTGTCCTCTGTCATATATTATTACTAACTATATCTAATGTTCTTGTTTTATTATTTGTTATAGGATCTATATTTTATATATGAAAATGACTGAAACTCAGATATTAAGTAAATTGGCCAAGATAACAGCTACCAAATGATGTTTGTATTCATTTGATTTTTCTAAAAAAGAAAAAAAAAACCCTAAAAATTTAAGAGAGACACTTTAACTAGACAGTTAATCATTTTTGTTGAGGGTTTTAAAATTTCAATCTCCAACAGATGGTTATTTCAATGTAGTTTCCCTTGACACTGATGAGAATGCTTATAAGATTAACTAGGATCAGCAATGTCATGAAGTATTGCTGTAGGAAATTTAATATAGAAGAAGTCCATTATAAGGTAGTTATTAAGAAGCAAAATGTTCTTGCATGCAAGCTGTCTGAAATATCATAAGACAGAAATATCTTATTTGCATGCAATATGAAATGTTATTTGTTATATTATCAGATTTTAAAATTCATTTTTTACTGAAGCTATCCTATAGTTATTCACGTTTACTATTTTATTCAAATTACTTCTTATTAGTGTCTCTATCAAAATCACACATAATATAAACCATAAACTGTCATTTTGTAGCATGTAGTACAGAACTTTTCTGAGCAGAAATAATAATTTGGCTTTTTTTGTTTTATACTTTTGAAGACTTTTTAAAACAAACTTTTATTTTGAGTCTATTATAAATTTATATGCGGTTGTAAATAATGTAGAGATTACACTTAACCTTTATGCAGCTTCCTTCAAAGGTAATATATTGCAAAATAGTACAATATCTCAGTTAGGATATGGATATTACTATAGTCAAGTTACAGAACATTTCTACCAATATAAGAATCCCACATGTACTATATAGTTTCCATAAATCTTCCCTGTATTTCTATAATTGTGTCATTTAAATAGTGTTTTGTAAATAGAATCATATCTTATAGAATTTCTTAGTTAATTTATCCTCCCCAGACCCAAATGTTTTAATATTTGAAGATCTAATGTCTACTCTTCAAGTATTTCACAAAGTAGTTTATTACAAGTTGATTGCTACATTATTTGCATAATAATAAACTTTTGATTGTCTTTTTTTTTTTTAAACTCTCTGGGTAGTCACTGAGGTAGACAGATATATTAGTGCTTCATTCCTTTTTATTCCTGAGTAGTATTCCTGGTATGTATATATACCTTAGTTTGTTTAACCATTCATCCATAGAAGGATATCTGAGTTATTTTCCAAACTATGTAAAATCTGGTTTCTTTCACAACACTAAAGATTTACTGTTCTGTATTTTATACTTTAGTCCATGATCAATCATGAAATAATTTTTATATAAGGTGTAAAACTGAGGTCCAGGTTTAGTTTTCTTTTCCATTTTGGTCTATGGATGCCAAACTGATCCAGCACTATTTGTCAAAAGGGTATATTTCCTCCTTTGAATTGCTTTTGTAACAGTAAAAAAATCACTTGGGCATAATTGTGTAGATGTGTTTCTCAATTCTTTTTTCCATTCTATTGATCTATATGTGTATTTTCTGTCAGTATCACAAAATCAGACTGTTGTAGTTATATAACATATTAAAGTTGGATAGACTGATTCTTTCCATTCCATGAATTTTTTGAAAATTGTTTTAACTATTCTAGCTCCTTTGCTCTTCATATACAATTTAGAGTACTCTCATCTGTGTTTACAAAAATTCTTGCTGAGCTTTTGATAGGAATTGAAAAAAAATTCTATGTACACTTGAAGAGAATTGAAATTTTTACTATGTTTAGTCTGTTAATACATGAACACAATGTTTCTCTATTTATTTAGAACTTTGATTTTTTAATCAACATTTTTTAGTTTTCAGTGTGTTCATTGGTTTTTTTTACATTTATATCTAAATAATTCATTTTTCTTCTATGAATATAAAGGATATATTGTATTTTTGCCTTTCAATATACTCAGGTTATTGCTAGTATATAGAAATATAATAAATTTTTGTATGTTTATCTTGTACCCTGCAATTTTGTTTAACTCACACACATTAGTTCTTGGGGGTATTTTATATATTCCTTGGTATTTTCTACATGGACATCTATGCCATCTGCCAATAGGTAGACGTACTTTCTTTTCATTTTCTATGCATTTTATTTATTTATTTATTTTTCATTCTATTTTGCACTGGGTATAACTTCCAGCACTATGTTAAATTGGAGTGGTTTAGAGAGGACATCCTTTCCTGTGCCATATATTAGGGAGAAAGCATTCATTTCATTGTTACCTATAATGTTGGTTATACCTTTTGATAGATATTCTTTATCAAGTTGAAGAAGTTCCCTCTAGTCCTATTTTTCTGAATTTCTTTTTAAAATCATGAACAGACATAGAATCTTGCCAAGTATATTTTATGCATAGATTCTGTAATTTTTTTCTTTGTTGTTAGTATAGGAGAGTACATTATGTGACTTTCAAATATTGAAACAGCTTTTGATCCCTGGAATTAACCTTACTTGGTCACGCTGTATAAATCTTTTCTATAGTGCTAAATAAATTGACTATTTTATTAAAATATTATTCATGAGGGATATTTGTCTAGAGTTTATTTCTGTTTTTCATAACTATCTTTGGTATCAGGGCATTACTAGCTTCGTAAAATGAATTACAGTGTTCTATCCTCTTATTTTCTGAAAAAGACAGTGTAGAATTTCTGTTAATTCTGTTTTAAATGTCTTAATATAAATCTACAAAACCATCTCTATCTAGAGTCTTCTTTTCTTTTTATGATGAATTTGGTTTCCTTAAAAATTATAGGACTATTCAAATTATATGTTTCATATTTGGTAAGTTGCAGTTTTTTATGTGTATATTCTTTGAGAAATTGCTTGATTTCATCTAAGTTGTCAATTTTGTGTGTAAACGAGTCTTCATAAAATTTCCTTATTACTCTTTTGATACCTGTTGTGTCTAAAGTGATAATCCTGTTTTATTTCTGATGTTGGCAATTTATATCTTCTATTTTTTCTTTCGTAATTTTGCTACAGGCTAAAAAATTTTATTGATATTTCTGAAGAACCAACTATTTATTTGATATTTTATATAGTTTTTCTATTTTCACTTATTTCTGCTTTTAAGTTTATTGTATCTTTCTTCTTGCTTTGGTTTATTTTTTGTCTTTTTCTAGGTTTCTGAAAGGGGACACAGATTTTGATCTTTACCTGTTTTCACATGGCTACATTTATGTCTTTTCAAATATACTAAACAGTAGAAATTTCCCCCTTGGACCTGCTTTAATGGTGTATCACATACTTTAATATGTTTATGCTCATTTTCATTTAGCTTAATGTATTTTTAAATTTTTCTCTTGAATATTCATCTTGGGATTTGGGCTGTGGCTCAAGTGGTAGCGCGCTCGCCTGGCATGCGTGAGGCACTGGGTTTGATCCTCAGCATCACATGAGAATAAAATAAAGATATTGTGTCCAACTAAAACTAAAGAATAAACATTAAAAAAGAAACTTCATATTAACCCATAGATTATTTGGAAGTATCTTGTATAGTTTCTAGGTGCTTGAAAGTTTTCTGTTATTTTTCTATTATTGTTTTCTAGTTCAGTTATATTGTAGTCAGAGAACATTATAATATTTTAATTCTTTGAATTTTTTGATGTTTGCTTTACAAGCCAAGTTATGGTCTATCTTGGCATATTTTCTTTTCTTTTTTTTTATTGGTTGTTCACAACATTACAAAGCTCTTGACATATAATATTTCATACATTAGATTGAAGTGGGTTATTAACTCCCAATTTTACCCCAAATGCCGATTGCAGAATCACGTCGGTTACACATCCACAATTTTACATAATGATATATTGGCATATTTTCTTTGAGCACATTACTAGAGTGTTCTATGTAGTCATGTACCATGTAATGATGCTTTAGTCATCAACCAACCACGTGATGATAGTCCTATAAGATTATATCATTTAATGGCATAGTAGCATCTTAGTTTAAGTATACTCTTTGGTGTGCATACAGTGACAAAACTGCCTAATGAAGTATTTCTGAAAATGTATTGTCATCCTTAAGGAATGCATGGCTATATGATGATTAAATCCTGTTGGTTGATTTTGATTATGTTGTTCAAATTCTATATATCCTTCATGATTTTCTGTCTAGAGGGATCCTAAAGTCTTCAACTATAATTGTGAATTGTCTTTTTCTCCTTTACGTTCTACAATTTTTTTTTTTTTTTTTTTGCCTCAAATACATTGGAGCTCTGTTGTTACACAGACATTTCAGAATGCTATGCTGTCTTGGTGGATTGACCTTATATAATTTCATTCTGTATCTGATAATTTCTTTACTCTGAGTTTATCTGATATTAATATAGCCACATCTTCCATCTTCATATTATGTTTTCATGATATCTCTTTTCCTATCTTTTGTTTTCCACTGGCCTATATCATTGTATTTGAATTAGAGGTTCTTGTAGACAGCATACAGTAGGAACATGGCTTTTTATTTTAAGTGGCATAATAATTGTACATATTTATAGGGGTGCAATTTGATGTTTTCTTACAAGTAAACAATGTGTAATGAGCAAATCAGAGTAATTAGCATATGCCTATCTTCAGATGTTTATAATTTCATTGTGGTAGGAACACTCAAAATCTTCTCTTCTGTTTCAAGATATGTAATACCTAATTGTTAACCATATTCCTTCTGGTTAGTCACCCTGTTGTGCAACAGAATACCAGAACACATTCTTTCTTTCTATTTGGAACTTTGTACCTATTGACCAACCTCTTTTCAACCACCCGTCCCTGCCTTTGCCATTCTCTGGTGATCCCAGTTCTCATGACTTCTGTGAGATCAGTTTTGTTTAAATGCCCCAATTGAAAAACATCATGCAGTGTTTGTCTTTCTGTGCCTGGCTTTTGTCACTTAACAGTGTCTTCTAGGTCATTCATGTTTGTCCAAAGACAGGATTTCATCCTTTTTTTGAATGAATGGTATTCCATTGTATACACACTCCACATTTTCTTTGTTCATTTATCTGTTGATAGACACTTAGGTTGATTGGGAATTTATGCATTTTAGTAGGGCTGCAATGAACTTTAGAGTGCAGATGTTTCTTCTAAATATTGATTTTCCTTCAAATATATACCTACCCAGTAGTGGGATTGCTGAATCATATAGTAATTTTATCTTTAATTTTTTTAAGGAGTCTTTATATATTTTACATAATGGCTGCACTCATTTACATTCCCATCAACAGTATATAAAAATTTCCTTTTTCCACATCCTTACCAGCAATTGTTGTCTTTTATTTTTTTGATAATAGATATTATAACTGAAATGAGCTGATAATCTTATGGTTTTGATTTATATTTACCTAATGATTAGTGATATTGGACATTTTTTATATACTTGTTGGCTGTTTTTATGTCTTCTTTTGAGAAATGTCTATTCATAATGGTCTGCCCATTTTTAAATCAGGGGTTTTGTTGTTGTCATTGGTTTTGTTTTGGAGTTATATAGTTTGAAAATATTTCTTCCAATTCTGTAGTTGGTCTTTTCATACTTTTGGTATTTCCTTTGCTTGTGTTAAAGCTTTTTAGTTTGATGTAAAACCATTTATCTACTTTTTTTGCTCTTATTTCCTGTGTTTTTAAGGACCTATACAAAAATTCTTCTAGTAGTTTCATGATTTAGAGGATAAAATGTAAACCTTTAATCCATTTTGAATTGATTTTTTATATGGTGAAATATAAGGGTCCACTGTCATTCTTCTGCACATGAAGTTTTCCTAACACCATTTATTGGAGACTGACTTCCTCAGTGTGTTCTTGGCACTTTGTCAAAAATCAGTGATCTCTAGATACTTGGATTTATTTCTGGGCCCTCTATTCTTTTGAATTTTTTTAAAATCCCTTTTAATTAATGTAGCAAAACCATTTTGGTTTTTTTCTGTTTCTTTTCTTTAGACTTTTTTTTTTCTATTTTCCTCCTTGTCACTTGAACACTACTTAGAATTTCATTTTGATTTATCTTTTTGTTTTGTTTGTTTCGTTTTGTTTTTGTTACCAGGGATTGAACTCATAGGTGCTTAACCACTGAGCCATGTCCCCAGCCTTTTTTTATATTTTATTTTGAGACAGGGTCTCACTAAGTTGCTTAAGGGCCTCACTAAGTTGCTGAGGCTGGCTTTGAACTTGTGATCTTCCTGCCTCAGCCTCCAGAGCCACTGGCATTAAAAGCATATGCCACCGGGCCTGGCTGTCTTTAGTATTTTTGAAGAAATTTTTGTGTAGCTCTTTTAGAGGTTGCCATATTACATACATATATATATATATATATATATATATATATACACACACACACACACACACACACACACACACACACACACACATATAATCATTGTCTACCAGTGTTGTCATTTTACCAGTTTGAAATTTAGAAATCTAACCTCCCTTTATTTTCTTCTACCCTCTACCATATATAGTATAATGGTCTTAAATTATTGCTCTCTATATATTTATAATCCCAGTAAACACTATTATAATTTTTGCTTCAAGTGTCAAACATAATTTAGAAAATTCAAGAGAAGAGTTAAAATATATGTATTTATCCATATTTTTCTTCCCAACTTATTTCTCCTTAATATTCCAGTATTACTTCTTTTAATATTCCTTCTGGTTAGAGAACTTTCTGTAAGTATTCTTAAACAGTGGGCATTATAATAAAAAAAATTCTGGATTTTTCTTCATCTACAAATATCTTGATTTACCTGTCATTCCTGATGGGTAATGGGTATTTTCACTGAACATAGTATTTTGGGTGGACAGTTCTCTTCTTTCAGCTATTAAAACAAAATATTGTACCTCTTCCTTGTGTACTTCATGGTTTGTAATTCTAAAGCCCACTATCACTTAAACTATTTATTTCTAGCTACTTTTGTAGTTTTTCCTTGTCTTTGTTTTCAGGAATTTAATATGATTTGTATTAGTATGGATTTCTTGAGTTTATTCTATTTAGGATTTATTAAGCTTCTTATTAAATATTAATTATACATATTATACAGAAGAGTGGGTTTTAGTGTGTTGTATTGTGTCATATTCATATGTGCATATAACAAATTTTTATTATTTGCATCTCCATTACCCACCCTTTGCCTCCCCTCCCCTTGCCCCTGATTCCTTACTGATGAGGACATGGGGGAAAAGTAACCCCTATACACTATTAGGAGGAATCTAAAATAGTAAAGCCACTATTTAAATCAGTATGGACATTTCTTTAAAAATCTAAGAATGGCTATCGAAATAGAGGAAAGATTGTTAGGGTAGATGAAGGGCATTTCAGGTAATGGAGGAGGGATGGGTTAAGAGAAGAGCAGTGGAATGAACCTGAACTAACTTTCCTATGTACATGTGTTAATGTACCATTAATGTGGTATATCCACAAGATATTAACTTTTAAAAAACCATAAATAAATGGCAAAAAGATCAATAGAGTAGAGGGAAGGGAACAGAGAGAGGGAGGAGGGGAGAGAAAGGGAAAGTATCCAGGACTGAATTAGAACAAATTATATTCTGTGCTTTTATAGTTATGCCAATATGAATTCTAATGTTATGTGTAACCAAAAAGAACCAATAAAAAGAAAAGAAAAAAGAACATACATATATAAAATTGGGGTATTTGTAAATTAGGAAATAATAGTCATCAAATTTTAGAATATTTTACTATTAAGTAAATAAATAATTTTTAATTAGCTAAGAAATACATTAAGATTGCCAAATAGCTTACCATCTGACTTTAACTGAAAAAAAATAAAGTTCTCAAAATTAATTTAAAACTCCACAACACATATCTCTCATTAATTAAAATTTTTAAATTATGCTATTAGAACCAGTGAGTTAGTGCTATTATGTAAGTATTAATAATATGAATATACTTTCTTTATTAGTTTGGAGAGCATATTATTTATGACAAATAAATATTTTATGAAAATAAACCATTATATTTTAGCATAATATTTATGATAGTAATTCTATAAAATTTTATACTTCATTAGTTTTAGCAGTAAGACACCAGCTTATTTTCTGTCATTAAATCAAATTGCTCTTTAAATGAAAAAACAACTAAAAATAGCACTAAAAATAGAACTACAATATGATGAAGGTACCACCCCTCAGTATATAACCAAAAAACTTTATGTCAGCACACTACAGAGATACCTGCACACCCATTTTCATCATGCACAATTCCCTTAGCCAAGTTAGGGAATCAGCCTAGTTTCCCATCAACAGATTAATGTGTAAATGTGATATATATAATTTAACATATATATTTTGTTACATATATATCACATATACATATATATATATATATATCACACATACACAGTGGCATATGTGCATGTGCACACTCACACACACACACACAAACAATTGAGTAGTATTAGGAAGAATGTGCTCTTTTCCATTATCCTCTATGACTTTTCTCTCTGCAAGATTCTTGTCCATAACCATATGTGAAGTGTACATTGAAGTGCTTATCTTGTGGGATGTGCCACCTTGAGAGCCTGCTTTCTGCTGGTATATTTTTGAGTGCTCGTAATTTACTTTAGGGCTTAGACACCTTTATATATTAGATATGTGATTGCTTTAAAACTATCTCTCAAATTTTAGGCTTCCAGTTTAGCTGATTCTAATCAATCTCATGCACAAGCAGCCAGAGCCAAAAATTCATAAAACCTCTGATCGGCAATTTCAGGCTTCTCTGCTTTTCTCATTCTCCCCTTAGCTATCCTGAGGCCATCTGAAAGAACAGTATGGGTGCTACTTTGGCTCAAGTATAGGAAGCTGTGGGAAAGTATAAATGTCTACATTTTAAAAAGGAGAAAATGCCAATCAAAAGCATAATTTTATGCCTTTAGAAATTAGGAAAGAAGAGCAAGCTAAACCCAGTGTTAGCAGAAGGAAGGAAATAATAAAGATTAAATCAGAGAGTAATTAAATGGAGAATAGAAAAACAGTATAATCAGTAAAAGTAAAAGTTAATTATTTGAAAACAATGAAATTGGCAAGCATTTAGTCAGACTTGCAAGAGAAAAAAAATCCAAATTACTAAAATCAGAAATGAGAAGTTACTACCAACCTTAGGTTAAAAAAATTATAGGAGAATACTAAAAGTGATTATATCTAACAATCTGGATAATGTAAAGAAAGTAGACAAATTCCTAGAAACCCAAATTACTAAATAAGGCCTATGGAGAAATAGCAAATTTGAAAACACCATTATCAAGTAAATAAATAGAATTAGTGATTAAAAATTTTACATCAAAGCAAGAACACAGAACTGCTATAGTTTTAAAATTGAATGTCCCCCAGAGGTCCATGAGTTAGAGGCTTGGTCACCAGGGTAGGACTATTGGAATTAAGTGGAAACTTTAGGAGGTAGGGGGCCTTGTGGGAGGTCCTTAGATCATTGGAGGTATTCCCTCAAAGCTGATTGTGAGACCCCAACCTCTTCCTTTTTCTGTTTGGTTCTTGGCTCATGAGGTGAACAGTTTTCTCTACCACACACTTCCCAGCTTTGCCATCCAGACTCCCAAGGCGGCACAGAGCAATGGGTCTGCTTGATTTTGGACTGGAACCTCCACAACCATGAGCCAAAATAAACCTCTTCTCTTCGTAAGTTATTATCTCAGATATTTCATTAAAGTGACAGAAAGCTAATACACAGAGCCAGAGCTTTCACTCATGAATGTTTGAGCAGACATTTAAAGAAGAAAGAATTCCAGTGCTTCCCAAACATTCTAAAACATATGAGGATGAAACTCCTACTAACTCTATGAGGCCAGTATCACCCTGATTCCAAAGGTAGCAAAAGAGATTAAAAAAAAACTATAGGGGATATTCCTTTTGAATAATGATGCAGAATTCCTCATTAATGTACTAGCACTCCAAATCAACAGCATATTAAGAAGACTATACATCATAATTAAATAGCTACAAGATCACCTCAGATTAATAGGAAAATATTTTGATAATTCAACACGTTTTCATGTAAAAAGCACTCAATAAACCAGTAATAGAAGGGAACTTTCTCAACATGATACAGAGCATTGATGAAAAACCCAGATCTTTATTATATTCAAAGGAGAAAGATTAAAAACTTTACCCTAAAATTGGGAACAAACCAGGATCCTTGCTTTTGTTATTTCTGTTCAATATTGTGCTGGAAATTCTAAGTAGAGCAGTTAGGGAATAAAGAAAGAAAAAAGAAAAGACACAAATGGCCTTCAAATACAAAGGAAGAAGGAAAATTATCTCAGTTCACAGATGCCATGATCCCTATATCCTTAAATAGGAAATCCCATAAGAAAATGCAAAAGCCTGTTGTAGCTAATAAATTTATCAAAGTTGTAGACATGATAAAAGATCAGTACAATAGTGAGTCATATCTCCATATACTAACAATGAAGAATCAAAATGAAATTAGAAAAGCAGTTACAATAATTATCTATTTCTAATCTGATTCAGAATAATACAATGCTTAGGAATAAATTTAACCAAGGAGATGCAAAACTGATACATTCAAAATTATAAAACATTGCTGAAAGAAATTAAAGAAGACCTAAATAAATGCAATAGCATTCTATGTTTATAGATTAGAAAATGTTATTGTTCCAATGGCAAAATTACCCTAAACAATCTACAGACTTATGTGATACATATAAACATTCCAGTGACCTTTTTGCAGTGACAGAAAAGTTGACCCTAGAATTCATACTGAATTTAGGGGATCCTTAAATAGTCACTCTTGAAAAGGAACCAAGCCAAAGGACTCAACCATCTCAATATCAAATCTTACTTCAAAGTGACAGTAAATTAAAACACTATGGGCCGGGCATGGTGGCGCATGCCTGTAATCCCAGTGGCTTGGGAGGATGAGACAGAAGGATAATAAGGTGCTTAGCTACTCAGTGAGACCCTGTCTCCAAGTAAAGTAGAAAATAGGGCTGGGGATGTGGCTCAGTGGTTGAGTGCCCCTGAGTTCAATCCCCACTACCAAAAAAAAAAAAATACTGATAGAAGAATAGGATTCTAGTTCAATTTAGTAGAATTGAGATGCCATAATTAAATCCATACATGTAAGGTCAATTGATTATTATTATTTTGTTTAATAAAAGTGCCAAACCATTCTTTAGGCAAAGAAAAGAATAGTCTGGTTAGCAAATGGTGCTGGAACTGCTGAATATTCTCATGCAAAGAATGAAGTTGGGACCCCTATACCTACTATATAACAAAAATGAATGAAAAATGATTTAGCAACATCAAAAAATGATGAGCAAGGGTTTAAACGTTGAGAGCTAATTCTATAAAATTCTTAGAAGAAAACACAGGGATAATTCATGACTTTATATTTGGCCATATATTCTTAAAAATTATATCAAAAATACAAGCAATAACAACAACAAAAAAATACATAATCAAAACTAAAAATTCATGTTTAATAAGGACACTTTCATGAAAGTGAAAAGACAGCCTATGTAATAAGAGAGAATATTTGCAAATCATTTTTGATGAGTCTATTATCCAGAAAAAATAAACAAAACATAAAATTTAATGCAACCCAATTCAAAAAAAAGCACCTTAGTATTTCTTCAAATAAGATCTTAAGATGGGCAGTGAACATTAGCATTCTCACCAGTAGGCAGAGGAGGAAAAAGAAGTAAGGTGCATTTATTGTATGCCATTTCTGCTCATGCTTAGTAGTAATCAAGGCTGAGAAGTACAGTTTTTATCTGTATTGATATGCCTGGCTAAAACGTATTCTATTACTAGAGAGAGAGAGAGAGAAGCATACATCTTTGTTGATAACAAACAGTCCTGCCACAATTTGTAGATTTTTGCGTAATTCTCTTCTTTTTAATCCAATAGTTCAGTTCCATGTTCTGCTGTGTCTTGTATTCCAGTGTCTGAAACCTTTATGGTTATCCTTTTCAGATAATAAATTTCTCCTAAAGGAGAAAGATAGAAATGGAAGAATAATGATCTGATTGAATTGTTCTTGGGGGGGGGGTTCAAATTTGGGGTTTAAATTTAGTAGAATTGAGATACCATAATTAAATCCATACATCTAAGGTCAATTGATTATTATTATTTTGTTTAATAAAAGTGCCAAACTATTCTATAGGCAAAGGAAAGAATAGTTTTGTTAGCAAATGGTGAACCCCAAACACCTTAACATGTTACATCTTCCTTCTGGTAAATGATGCCTCTGATGTTGGAGCTTTCCAGGGTTTCCAGGGGCATATCATGTCCTCCTAATAAAAATCTTCCCACCACAGTAAGTTAAATTCTGGCCTCCACTGTTCTGCTGAATCAATTACTATATCTGCATCAACTTTGTATCATCTAGAAATTTGAAATCTCTTTCCAGCTAATGTCTTCTTTCTTCTTGTTCTTCTGGATCTATATATTTATGGTTCCTTATCATATTCATGGTATTTCTTCAAAGAGAAGAGAAAAGGCACATGATTTATTTGCCATGTTTGATTGGAAGCTTTATATTTACTGATTTGTGTGAAATGTGTTTACTAACCACATCACACTTTCTGTTAGTATTGTTAGCCTTGGAACTCCATCGTTCCCAGGTGATTAGAGGAAGACCAGCAAAGAAGACTGACAAGATCATCAAGGAAAGAAAACCAAAAAGAATGTAGTATCATAGAAGACATGAAAAGAGATTATTTCCGAAATAATAGAGTGTTCAATGGTATATAACACTGCTGAGAGGTCAAATAAAATGAAGACACATAAGTTTGACTATTGGATCTGACAACAGGAACTTATTGGTGAGTTTGTCAAAAATTGTTTCATTGAAGTGCTGAGGATACCCAATTGGAGGTGGTTTGTAGAGAAAATAGAAAGTTATCAATTAAACACATGAAGTAAAGGTATCTCTTAGAAGATTTAAAAAGAAGGAAAAAATGGAACTTTAGATAAGGCCAAAGGGAGGGAGGGGAAAGGAGGGGGCAAGGGGTAGGAATGATGGTGGAATGAGTTAGACATCATTACCCTAAGTACATGTATGAGGACACAAATGGTGTGAAAATACTTTGTATACAATCAGTGACTTGAAAAATTGTGCTCTATATGTGTAATATGAAATGAATTACATTCTTCCATTGTGTATAAGAAATTAGAATAAATAAATAATAAATAATAAAAGCATAAAGTTAAAAAGGGGGCTACATATCACTAATTAAAATTTGAAAACACATTCAATAAATGCTGACTCCCAAATAGATAAAATCAAATACCAAATGATAAAATGGTAATCATTGTCAAATGTTAAATGTTTTTGTCCTTGAACTTGAAGAAAATTTAGTTGAAAAGGATAGACTATTTGATCTTAAGTGTTTGATGATTAAAACAACAAGCTTAAAAAAAAGAAAGAAAAATGGGCAATAGCTGAAGAAAGGGAATTGTGGGTGAGTTCCCTCCTTCCTTCTGGTTTTAAAGAAGGGAAATAAAAGAATATGTATATGGCCTAATGAGAGGGAGCACTGGATAGTGCAGAAGAGACAGAGAGCAGATAGGATCTAGAACTTGTGGAGGAGTAAAGAGGGCAAGATCATTACAGTCAGAGCTTATGCAGTGATGGCAGTCAAGGAGAAGTACACACATTTTGGAAACTGTTGATTTGTTCATGTAACATACAGGTTCTATGAACATCTGGATATGCAAAGCACTGGGGAAGGACATTATTATCTCTGCCCTTATGTAACTAAATTCATTGCAATGGAGAACAAGATGAAATCAATAAATAATTTAATAAGTATTAGAGGAGAAATACAGAGTGCTAGGTGATCACACAGCAGAGGCTTCTGAAAGAAGTAGCATTAATGTAGAAAGTGAAGGTTTAATATAAACTATTCAGGTCAAGAAATAGTGAACTTGGCAGAAGAAATGCATATATAAAATAAGCTCCCTTCAGATATGAGTTATAGTACCATTAATAGTGAGTTCAGTGCTCAGGTATCAACAATTATATGAAAATAAAACATGTTTAAAAGAAACACACATAAAAAATGTGTTGTATATTGATCAGTTGATGGAAATGGTATGACCAGAGGCTCATAGGAACTTATCCCTGTATTTACTGTAGGAATGGTGATTCTAGTATTTGTCAATTCAGTATTCACAGTAACTTTATAGAACATAACTATGAGAAATAACAAGAATCTATTCTAAAATGGAGAAAGAAAAATTAATGAAAACTTCTAGGTTTTTGCCTTGAGCAAATGATGATGCCATTTATTAAAAGAGTGAATAGAGGAAGATCAGTTTTGAGGGAGGCAGTAGCCATAGGGATCAGAGATAATGTTTAGTTTTTCACTTGAGGTAGAAGTTCCTGAAAGGCATACAGCTGGGCATGTCCATAACTCCATTTGTGGGTATGGACCTCAGGAATGTTTTAGAATGGGATAGTCTTTTGATTCATTTTGTGTGTACAATACAGTGGTTTTTGAGGCCAGGAATGTGGGATGAGGTCACCCAAGGATAGTGTGTATAATGAGAACAGATGAAATTTCAATAGTTAAAATGAGTAAAGAAAGGAAGAAGAGCATTCAAAGTATACTGGAAACAGTGTGGAGAGAGGAAAGTATGCATATTAAAGCCAGGGAAAGAGAACAATTCAAAAAGAAAGGCGCTGTCTCTATTATCATATATTATCAAGCAGTTATGGACTAACATGTATTCATTAGATTTAGTGAAAAGCATATTCATAACTCAGAATAGTTTCATAAGTGATGGTGGTAACCTGATTTTTACTGGATTAAGTAGTATGTGATTATACTGGATTAAGTAGTATGTAGATTAAGAGAAATCTGATCTGACATTATTCTAGTTACTTTATCTTATTTTCCAAGTTTTATATTAAACTTCTATTTTTTATCATTAACATTTATTTGATCACATATAGGCAAATATTTTTTCTGGATTGTTTTCCTAGGGTGAACTCACTAAATCTCATTCTGTTTAGGGCTTTCCACTTTATTCTGTAGGGATGATAGTATATATCCCAGCTCCTCAGAAAGAGAGTAAAATGCCAAAATATTTTTTATGCTCTCCTGAACTTTTAAATATCATTGCTATTTTTTAAGTATTTAGTACTCAGGCAGAAATTTGAGCTCTGTTTTTTCTCCTTCCCTGCTTACTACATAAGGTAAAAATAACTTTACATATAATACACTTTTGGTCAGAGAGTGATCATTTTGTTTACAGAGTGATAAAGGAGTTGCTTTTTTTTATAAAAATTGAATTTGTTTTTGAGAATCAACATTTCAGTAAACAAGTGAAAACATAGCAATGAATAGAACTTTATTAATATTTTTATATTTACCAATTTTAGTGAGAAAAGCAATTGATCTTATGAAGCTGTTCTTTTCTTTTTTAAACTTTTACTTTGAAATAACAGTAGACTTACAAAAAGTTACAAAGGTAACACAAAGAACTCTGTATATATTTCAGCAAGATCCTATAAATGTTAGTCTTACCTTATTTGCTTTATTTGAAACATTTAAAATTTTTTAAGTTATATATATGATGACCCTTAACTTCTAACAATCTAATATGCATATCCTAAAAATAAGGACATTCTCTCACTCAGTCTAAACACAATTATCAAAATCAAGAAATGAACATTGATATGGTACTATTTTCTAGTCTGTATACCTATTCTGTCTGTTAGTATAGTCACATGTGGCTATTTAAATTCAAATTAATTAAAATTAAATAAGGTAAACATACTAATGACAATTTAAGCACTTACCCGACCAGTGGCTCTTCTGTTGGAGAGCATAGATACTGAACACTTCCATCATTGTAGAAACTTACTTTAGTCATTGAAATCTTGCCAGTGGCTGGGGTTGTGGCTCAGGAGTAGAGCACTCACCTAGCACGTGTGAGGCACTGGGTTTGATCCTTAGCACCACATAAAAATAAATAAAATAAAAGTATGTGTCCATCTACAACTAAAAAAATTTTTTTAAAAATCTTGCCAGTTGTCCCACTAAGCTTCTTCATAGCAAAGAAGCAGCAATTTTTCTGGTTCAGGATCATTGCATGATCATGTTATAGTTTAGTTGTCTCTTTAGTGTCTTTTAATCTGGAATTGTTTTCCAGAATTAATTTGTCTTTCAAGACCTTGACATTTTTAAAGCATTACAGGTCAGTTAGTTTATAAAGTGTCCCTCATTTGAAGTTTGTCTAGTGTTTCTTCAAGATTACCTTCAGATAATGGATTTTTGGGAAAATAATAGAGAAGCACTATTACATCTCTTTCAGTGTATCATATTTGAAAATTTGTGATTTCAGTTTTTCCAGTTACTTTTTGATCTGTCAGGTTGCTCCACTGTAAAGTTGGAGAAACTATTTTATGCCTTGAAATTATTAAATATCTTAAGAGGAGATACTGTAAGGCTCTGTAAATTTATTTTTTTCATATTTTCATAAAGTAAAGATTGTCATGTGATTGTGTATATCTCATCTCTGGGTTATCCTATCTTATACCCATTATTGAGAAGAAGATTTTGTTTGGGTTGGGGATGGTTTGCAATGCTGGGGATGAAACTCAGGGCCTTGATCATGTTAGAGAAGCACTTTACCACTGAGCTACTACACCCCCAGCTGTGGAGATATATTCACTAACTTCACTTTGTCATCGTTGAACTTGGACAGATATTCACTAATTCTGAGGACTTATATAATCAGCATTCGGTTTGGTTTAGGTTAGATTAATTTTTTGTTTCATTTTGTTTTGTTTTTATAGCCTGTTTCTTATTATGTCCCTTTATTAATGCTTGTGAAACATGGTTAACACCAAGTTAGGGTTGAAATTTGCAGCTTATTCATATACAGAAGTATCTTTTAGACTTCTGTCTTTTTGAAGAGGGTATTCCCAAGGGTGAGGTGTTAGGAGCAACTTTCTAGAAAATTGAAGTTGTGTACCCCAGTGCCTAGCATTATGTTTGGCATAGTTAGAGTGCTCAGTAAATATTACTAATTTTATTGGATGAATAAAAGCCCTATATGGTCCCAATTTCTTATTTCTTTTGTGTTAGTTTTTTGGTTTCTTTGGTTTTGTTGTTGTTGTTGTTGTTGTTGTTGTGGTTTTTTTTTTTTTTTTTTTTTTTTTTTTGCTGTCAAAAGCTTTAATTTTTATTTGGTCCAAGGCTTGTGAGGGGCTCCATGGTGGTTAAAAGGCTGCCTAGGGGTTAGAGGGAGAGGCTCAGGCCAAAGCCCTAATGCCAGGAGATGCAAAGGAGTCCCATCAAAGGCCACTGTACTCCTCTAGGGCCCGTAGTCAGGCTTGAGGGTGAGTCTTTCAAAGAGATACTCGCCCAGGCTAGCCTGGGGGCCCGCCAGACAGTGGAGGTTAGTCAAGTGGTCCCCCATCTTCTTGATGAGCTTCACCTCCTCATCAAGGAAGTGGTTCTCCAGAAAGTCACAGAGATGTGGGTCTGTGCCGGTAGAACCCAAGGCATGAAGATCCAAAATGGCTTGGTTCAGGTTCTTCTCCAGAGCCAAGGCAGCTTCCATGGCGTCCAGGGTGTTGCCCCACTCATCTTGAGAAGGTTTCTGCACGTCCTGGAAGAGGGCATGGCCGCTGCGCTGGTTTTGCATCTTGAGGAGATGCTGGGAGGCTTGCGCTTTTCCTCAGCCAACTCGCAGAAGAAGTGGCCCAGGCGGTCCAGAGCCACATTGTCACGGTCGAAATAGTAGCCCAGAGAGAGGTAGGTGTAGGAGGCGTGCAGATGCAAACTAACCAGGCAGTTGACGGCAGCCTCCACCTGGTGGAATAACTGATGAATCTGGGAGGTCATGGTTGGTCATCAAGAAGGAGCTAACCACAAAAAATGGAGTTGGCTGGTCCTGGAAGCAGGTCCTAGGTGAGCAGATGGTCCAGGAGATTGCAAATGGAGATCAGATTGGAAGGTGGTTGGAAGCTGGAAGGAAAGGGAGTCCCAGTCCCAACACTGTTGAAGCAAGAAGCAGATCCGTGGGACCTCCAGGCTCGTTGGTTGTGTGTCAGTTCTTTTAGATAATTTTTAAACTTAGTCATTTTTCATCTGGAGAGCCAATTTTTCTCTTTTAACATTTTACTGCCCGAACATTTTCTTTATCAAAACATTTCCAAATTGTCTTCTGTGGGAAAATATATGTGTTGAAATTTTCAAAGAGTTGGAATTTCAAGTACAAACATCAGATTGGTTTCTTTCATGTGCTTTGTTTGCAAGGCCTTTAAGATATTAATTGTACACCTTTAGGATATTAATTCAACACTTTGAATCTCATGGAGGTGGAAGAATACCCAGCATTTCTTAAACTTATTTAATGACAAAGCCCATTTTTCTCAGTTTCAAATGGAACACTTTTTGGTTAATGCTTATCTGATCATTAAAAAAGATGCTTGATTTTCTGTAGGCTGATTTCTTTGTTATAGTTTTGTATCATTTTTTTTTCATTTTTTATCTCCTTCATACAGCCAAAATGAGTTTTTTTCTTATTAATATGGACAGCTTCTTCACAGCTAAATATAACCTGTCTTAGGAAATTCATTGATTTCTCAAAAAGCTGAACCCATGAATTAGAAATAGCCTGAAGATTACTTACCTAAATGTCATATAGTTATCAGGCAAATTTAGTTCAATTTTTTGAAACATTTAAATTCTTTGTAAGCCATGCTATACACCTTAGTAGATGTTTCATAATTTGTTAGAAAAAGTAGTAGAAATTTCAAACATTCAAAGAATGTTGAGTCAGTCTCTTAATGACAAAATTATAGGGAGTAAGAAAAATGTCCATAGAAATAGAAGCAAGAGGAGTCTATATAAATAGTAATGTGAAGAAGAGCAAATTCCTTTTTAGCTGTAACATCGCATTTTTTACATGTTGCACACATTGTTTAGCCGTTTCTAAACACATTTCCATTTACGTCATTTGTAAAAACTGCCTAGACTCATGTTCTGGAAAACTGACAAAGTTGTAATGAACAGATGCAGATTCCATAATTGCAATTGGCTTTTACTCTAAACTAATTTTCTAGGTCATGCATCATTAATAATTTCTATTTTTCTCCATTTTTACCTTACAAATTTGAAAAGGCTTTTCTCAAAGTGAAATGATTTTGTTGACTTTTTAAAATCAGAGCTTATTACATTATGATGTATAGGTGCTCCAATTGCCTATATTTAAACCTAGAATTTTAAGAGTGCCTTCTTAACATTTCTAATGATTTTTTTATATAATTTTAAAAATTTTTTCTCTATTTCACCAAAATGCTTAACAATTTTGAATCTTGTCCCTCTATTTTAATTGTATTTTTCCTAAAATTAATAATAATAATTTCTTGTTTTAAAACTAGATCTTATAGAATATGATTTATCATTTTATGTTTTTCACAAATTCAACTCTATCTTAAAAATAAATAACACTTATTAGCAGGATCTCAAATACTAACAAAAAGGATATATTTTCATGTTATTTGTTTTATTCTGATAAGATTTTCTAACAATACCACTGAAACAACTGTTGAATTCCAAAGTAGGTCTAATTCAAGTGAATCTCTGATAGATTTAAAGAGACCAAATAATCTGCTGTAAGCAAAATACACATTTTCAATAAAATGAAATGATCCTGGAAAAATCCTGATCTTTTAACAACTCCTACAACAATTTCTGACTATTACTTCATTTTATCATATGAATGGAGAACACAATGTTACTGAAGGAATGATTGTTTTTAAGTTTTTTTTTTTAGTGCTTATGTATTGTTTTCATTAAAGAATCAGAATACAGAGCAAGTGTTTTGGTACATTGTTGCTTGTTGTGAGGAAGACTTAATAGTTTGTTATGGACTATTAAAATGAACAGAAGTCATTTAGAGTTCAGATATATATTTAGAACTAACATGTGTGCAAAAAGAAACAAAGCAAATCAAGAAATTCTGGAAAAGGTTGTTTGAAAGAAGAAACTGATATTTTAAAGCTACCATTGATTAAATAAATATGGACAAGAAATTTAAATGTTTACTTAATTTTGAATATTTTTTAATATTCTCAACTAGGAACTTAGAATTAACAGAATTGAATCAGGAAAACATAAAACTTTTTATCTAAAAGAATGGTTACAAATATATAATAAAACTTAATTTCAAATTCTGTGTAGGAAACCTGAAATGGTTATAGCAGTTATATGAGATAATCCCAAACTGAACAGCTCTCTGAAATTAGTAATAAAATGCTATTTTGTCACTGCATATAGAAGTTTTTAAACAATTCTAATATAAATTAGTTTTCTCTCTGATTTTGAAATGTCTTTTTTATATTTTTTCTTTAAAAAGAGAAAAGAAAAAGCCATGTTTCAGATATCCATTGAGCAAATCTTAATAGAAATTCAAGTGAATAATTTGTTCTTTTAATTTGTGAATTAAAAAGTGTGTATAATATTGAAAGTACATGCTAAGTAGGTTTGCAAAATGGATTTTGTAGCATATGGTAAAGTAAAACCCTGGTGACCTTTTGGTCTTGTTGATCACATGCATGAAGATGATCATCTGTTAATCTCTGGTAATCACTGGTACATCCTTGTACAGAAGACAGAACAGATTTTATTTGTGCTACATTTGCTCTTTTTTGAAAATGCTTTAACAAGGAATTTTTAAAAATAATTTTATAGTCTAAAAACAAAGAATATTTTATATTTAAAGAAAATAATTTTAAAGTAAAAATTTTCAACATGTATGTTTCTCCATTTTTTGGAGTTTTTTTTAATGATATGAAGAATAATTTTCTGAAAGTCAGGCATGAATGAGTGTTATGCTTGTTATTACATATCCACATACACATGTACACATTGACACATACATGCTCACAAACTTTATATATATATATATATATATATATATATATATATATATACACACACACACACACACACACACACACACACACACATACTGTGTGTATGTGTTGTTTTCCTGTTGCAATCCAGTGCTTCTCATACATTTATATGCATATCAGTTAGCTGGAATCTTTTTAAAATTCAAATTCTGAGTCAGTAGTTCTAAGGTGGGGTTTAAGAGTCTGCAATGATTATAGGCTTGCAGATCATGAATATGCTGTTACTCAAGGGTCAGCCAACATTTTTCTGTAAAGTGTCTTTTCAGGCCAAGAATAAAAATTGAGGATACCATGTAGGTACTTACATAACAAGAGAAAAAAAACAAATGTCCACAATTTTTTAATTGATCAAGTTCAATTCATAATCATTAAGAACATTTTGGTCGTATAGTGATATAATGAAAAATACTACTTAGCAATAAAAAAGAATTGTCTACTGATACATATAGTAACTGAAACAAATTTTAAAAATATGCTGATTGAAAGAGGCATCACAAGGCATCACACAAAAGCTATATACTATACGATTCCCTTTATATGAAGTTCTATGAAATACAAACAGTAATAGAAAGCTGATCATTATTACCTTAGCCCAGGAGTGAAGGGAAGGCTTGATGGCAAAGGTACATGAGGTAACTGTTTGGATGATGGAAATGTTCTGTATCTTGGTTGAGTGCTGGCTATTTTGGTGTTTGTTTTTCAAACTTCCTGAACTTGGGGGAGCCAGCTGACATGTTACAAGGATGCTCAAGTAGCCCAAAAGTCGATATGGCTAGGAACTAAAGGACTCTTGACAGTGTGCAGGAAGGAAATGATGGTTCAAGGGCTAGCTGAGTAAGCTGTCTAGAAGCAAATCTCCCAGCCCCAGTCAAGTCTTTGAATGACCTTAGATGCAGGCTGACATTAATTAAAGCCTGTAGTCAGAATCACCCAACTAAGGCATTCCTGAATTCCTTTTCATAGAACCTAATTATAATCATTATTTAAAACCAGAAACAGGGCTGGGGATGTGGCTCAAGTGGTAGCACACTCGCCTGGCATGCGTGCGGCCCAGGTTCCATCCTCAGCACCACATACAAACAAAGATGTTGTGTCCGCCGAAAACTAAAAATAAATATTAAAAAAAACTCTCTCTCTCTCTCTCTCTCTCTTAAATATATATATAACCAGAAACAAAAGTCTCCAAAAAAAAAAAAACATTTACTTTAATGGCCATCTTTAGTTCAATGGTTTAAAATTATGCCCATATAAAGTACATTTTTAAGCTTGGTTGAGCACCTATCAGCTAAGATAATACGTGAAACTACATTATAAATCATAAATCAGTAAATAAACATGTTATTGTTTCAAGTACTTTCCAATATTCCTTTGTATTGTAAATAGGGCAACTAATACTCTGCTCCTCTTTCATTAGGAGACTATTTATTCTGAAGTTATACTTGACCAGTAACATTTAGGGTAAATATTAAGTAGTTATTCACTTGAGAATATGTCTAGATGAATTTCCCCAGTAGACAAATGGGGACTTCTGAACTGTTTACTTGGGGATCCAGGATTTAAATATACTATAGTTCCTACTTTACACCTTAAAAAATATAGAGAAATGAAGGCATTATGGTGATATGATGTAATAAGTATTGGACTTGATAATAGGAAAGCTAATTTACTACAAGGTCATGGGGAAATTATTCCAGCTTCTCCAGATCTTTTATAAATCCCCTCCTTTATAAAATGAAGTTCTTAGGCTAGGTGATATTAAAAATTTTAAAATCTATGACTCTAGCTGGGCACTAGAGTCATATTAAATGTTAAATCCATGTTAAATTCCAGCAGCTTGGGAGGCTGAGATAGGAGGATTGTGAGTTCAAAGCCATCCTCAGCAAGGCACTAAGCAACTCAGTGAGACCCTGTCTCTAAATAAAATACAAAATAGGGCAGAGATCAACTCCCTATACCCCCCAAAATCTATGACTCTATGAATTAATAAGTATTTTAAGGAATATAATAGTAGTATAAAGTAGCTTAAAACATAGCATAGAAAAATGCTTCAGTTACTGATTTTATATGCAAATGTCTCTTTGGTGCCATAAACTTTCAAAGAAATAATTTCAGTGTAATGCTTTTCTAAATCCCTAGGGTTTTTTTTTAAAGGATAGGTAGTCCCCAATTTATGATGGTTTGACTTCAATTTTCACCTTTACAATGCTATAAAAATAATGTGCATCCAATACAAACTATATTTTGAAATGTGAAAATTCCCTGGACAAGCAATATGCAGTATGTTACTTTTGTGATTCTGCAGTAATGAGCTGCAACTCCAAGCTGACCATACTATCACAACTGGTACTGTACAGTGTACTATATATTGTTGAGCTAGCATGTTCAGTAGCTTAGGTACCTTGAATGAATTTTTGACTTAATATTTCCAACTTAGAATGAGTTTATTGGAACATAACTTCATCATAATTCAAGTAGTATCTGCATTAATTAGTAAATGTATGCATTCGTTTGTTTTGAAAGGGGGTCTCACTAAGTTGCCCAAGGCCGGTCTCAAATTCCTGGGCTCAAGTGGTTCTCTTGCCTCAGACTTCTGAGTAACTGAGATATTAGGAACTGAGACCACAGATGTATAGCAGCACACTTGTCTGTATTTTTAAAAGAGGATTTTGATCTAACAACCTGAAAGTGTAGGAGAATTTTTTGGAATATTGTAGCATTGTGGTACAAAAAAGGAAGTAAAAATGTGTTTTACATTTTTAGCTATTAAAACGTTTTTAGTTCCAAAATTGTAAAACTATCTGAATGTATATCATTATATATTATATTTTAGTCATGGTATAAATGGGTGTATGTACTATAATCACAGAAATATTTTTTACAAGAAATGTTTTTACACTTTTGTAAGTGTTTTCCTTCTTAGATCTTGCATTTCATATCAGAAAGCTAGCTTGCTCTGTTACTTAATGACGTAAGGTAATTAGTGATCTACACAAATAAAATTATTTTAAATTTTAGCTTATGGATTTCCTAAGTTAAGTTAAATACATTGATGTTAGCTTGAGCCTAATGCAGCTTTGGTATTATTTAGACCTGGATTCAAATCTCAATCTTCCTATTTATCAGCTGTATACAAGTTATTCAAACTTTTTAAGCTGTAATTTCTTTTATTTTTTTTATTTTTTAAAAAATGAAGTGATAAACCTATCATGAACTTAACTTGTTGCTTAATTAAGGATTAAATGAGTAAGATAATAAGTGGCTAGCAGTGAGAAATTATTTTCTTTTATTCCTAAATTTAACAAATCAAACATTGCCATCAACTATTAGACCTAAGATTTACATTTTTGTTTCAGCACATCTGAAGAACTAGTAACAGAACAAAGATCAGTTTGATCCATCCTGTTCCAGCTGCATGTAATAGGAGGAAAATAGCTCATTTATATGGCTTAATATTTGACTCTTCTTTTTCTTGCCTGTTGTTAGCTCTGAATAATTTTCCAACAGGAATTATTAGGTTGTCCAATATTTTTATAAATATAGAATTGTAAACTATTTTACTAGTGGTAAGCAATTTGTACTTAGCATTAACTAGTGGCTACATGTATAAAATTATTTAATGAAGATGTAATATGCTACTTTATAGGCAAATCGATATAAGTTTGAAAACCAATACTAGATATATGGTCTTAAGAAAGCTGCATAATATCTAAGCCAAAGTTTCCTCAGCAGTTAACAAATGTTGATAATAATTGAGTACTTAGCATAACACCTGGAACATATTAAGCAGTCAAAAATTGTTAGTTATAAATTACCATTGTCATCATTAGGTGACAATTACAGATTTAACCTATATGGGCTAACTTAGCTAACTCTTGGTGATTTGTTATTCTTAGAGTTTTCAAGTTTGTGTGAAGAAGAAATCTATTTTCATTATTCAAAAGTGCATACTTTGTTGAATAGTGTTGTCTTTAGAAGATGGCATATAATATGGAAATTCGAAACAATAAGGTTCTATTACTAAGATTCTTGACAAGAAACTTGATGAACTGATTGTTGGGTTATGCAGTTTTGATTTGGTGAAAAGTTTGAATTGTGAAATTTAACATAATAATTATCTTTGTTTACCTCTCATTAGCATTATCATAGTGGTAAGTATGTTTAGGAAGAGTGCAAATATCACTTTATTAATAACTAAATTGCTGTAAGTATCCTGAGGGTTAACAGAAGAAAAAATTAATTCAGTTATTAAGTCATGCCTTAATTGTTACAGACTCTAAGAATGAAATTCATATCAAAAAAATTATAGTTTTATATCTGCCTCAGCTTAGAGAATACAAGACTTTGTATACATCTCTTATTTTCTTTTGCATTTAATTTTTTACTTTAAACTTTTTGTTTTTGGTGGTAGAAGTAATCAAACCCAGGATTGCCATGTTAGGCAAGCATTCTATCATTAAGCTACACTTCTGGCCCACTTTCAGCTTTTTTTTAAATGAATTTTTTTCTTATTATTACAGTAACATGTACCCCCTCAAACTTCAGATATACAGAAAATAAAAATTACCTGTAGTCCTGCTCCCAAGTAATATCCACTATGAATTTTTCATATAGTATGCTTATGGGTTTCTATTTTTTATTTTTTTAAATTTTAATTATTATTTTATTTTTATTTTTGATACTGGGGATTGAGCCCAGAAGTCCTTTGCCACTGAGCTACATCCCTAGCCCTTTTCATTTTTTATTTTGAGGCAGAGTCTCACTAAATTGCTTAGGAATTCATTAATTTGCTGAGGATGGAAACATGCATTTCTCCTACCTCACCCTCCCAAGTCACTGTGATTGCAGGCATGCACCTTTTAATACATTCATATGCATGCTTACATATGTCTATAATGCATCTATATACATACATACACACATATATATACCCAGCCCTGATAAACATGCTAAGAACACATTTTCCATGTTAATATATTGAACTTATGTCATTTAAATTACTAATTGTCATATGACTTTTCCATTAGGATTTTTTAAGTCTTCTTCTTCATAAGACATATATCACATGATAGCATACCTATAGCATATACAGAACAAAATCCTACAATACTTTCTATTCAGATACTTTTTCTTGCCATATGAATTTTAAATTCTTATTCAGTAAAATCTGTCTTTTTTTTCCTTTTTGCATACTTTTTGATGTAAGGCTTAGAAAGACCTTTCATTTCAAGACAATATAAGTATTTCTTTTACATTTTTAACAGTTCTCTGATGGTTTTATTTTGCATTTAGCTCTTTAATCCTTTGATAAGTACTTTAATGATTTGAAAGCCAAATCTAGGGAGTACAGAGGTACATGTGTTATTAAAACAAATTGCTGTACCCACATTTCACTGTCCTGAAATATTTCCCAAATATCCAAGGCTTGAAAGTAAAGTTAGAGGGCTGGGGATGTGGCTCAAACGGTAGCGTGCTCGTCTGGCATGCGTACGGCCCGGGTTCGATCCTCAGCACCACATACAAATAAAGATGTTGTGTCCGCCAAGAACTGAAAAATAAATATTAAAAAAAAATTCTCTCTCTCTCTCTTTCTCTCTCTCTCTCTTTGTCTCTCTCTTAAAAAAAAAAGAAAGTAAAGTTAGAGAATCAGTTATCTTATCATAGTCTGTAGTAGAGCTTCTGCTGAAGGTAAAAAACAGGGCTCATGTAGGTTAAAGTAAGCAAGGGACTTAGGTGGAAAGCCTCAGGGTCTGAAAAAAATTAAGAAGGACCACCAGATAAATAATTTACTTCTCAACATTGCTTTAAAGATTCAGATGTTGGTTCTTGCTTACATGTTTTCTAGACATCACACTACATAAATTAATATTCAGAAATACAAGTATGTTATAATCTAAGTATGTAGGGTTCTCCCTGTCCTTTTGCCTTATCGTTCTTCCCACTATTGATCTCAGTTCCCCTAAAGTGTTTACATATTGACCTGATATTGAGGAAAGGGTACTCAGTCCTTGTTGCCTCTGGATGTGGTGTCTTATCTGATCTCCAGAACTTCTTTGTCTATAGATAATATAGACAAAATGTTTATGGTCAATATAACTCTTGGTCTATTCTCTTAAAGTCCAAGTTTGCCACTTACTGTGTGTCACTTATCTTGCCTTCAAAATAGGAGAGAATAATAGGACCTATTTTATAGACTTGTGAGGATTAAATTACTTAGTCAATGTAAATCACTTAAACGGCACTTGGCACATAATAAATGTTTGCTTTATTATAATTATAATAATCATACTTATCATATTATGAAGAGCAAGGTATAGTGTTTGTTGAGAATTCATTTATCTCTTGTTAATTAAGCCCCTTTCAGATTTGGGCTGCCCACTTATCAACCTCTGTTATTTGATTCTTTATCTTTAATACTATAATAAACACTTGGCAAGCATGCTAACTTAATTCTCAGCTGTCTTTCATATCCTTTAGGTAGAAGTGGCAGAACACTGAGAATATTTTCTAGATCATTTCTCTACTTCCCTGAAGATAAGGGAAACCTAGAGGGTTTCTTTTGAGAACATCAAATCAGACTTCCTTAGTTTTAGATTTGCTCCCTTTGCTTCTATAGAGAAAGCCTTAGTTTACTTCTCTGAGTCTTCTTCTTTCATATCCTTGTGGCACCATTTTCTGCTATTTAATCTTTTAGTAAATGCTTTAAGTACTTTTGAAAGCCAAATATAAGAAGACTGAAGTAAATGTGTGGATAAACTCAGCAGTTGTTATGTACATTTCATTGTCCTGAAATAGCTCCCCAAATACCCTTCCAAGATCAAAAAGACCAAAGTTAAGAGAATCACAGTCTTTAGTGTAGTATTTATTAAAATCAAATGTAGGAGATTAAAATATGCCACTCTGGCATAATGATTACTTTGAGCTACAAGGATTGGAAAAATGGGAAATCAGTAAGGGCTCTGTGACCTCTTCCCTACTTCATACCTGAAATCAGTTCCTAGAATTTCCCATGAGAATGGTGCCCTCTCTAAAACAGGAACAGAAGAACATTCTTAACATTGGAGATTAGGAGTTGATGCTGAAATGGATATATGCAAACAAACCTACGAGAACAGCATTTATCTTCCATTACACTTCTCCAATATATTCCTCGTCTTACAATTTAGTGACTGTAGCCCAAGCCCCTTTGCCTTTGTCACAATTCATCATTCTTTGTTTTAGAAAGTATGTAAGGTTTGAGACCTAACAACAGCTTCCGCAGTCTTCATTTTTCTTATAAGGGTTTCTATGCATGTAAAAATATTAAAATAAAACTTGTATGCTTCACTCATGTTAATGTTTCATGCGTTAGTTTAATTCTCAGGCTCAGCAATAAAACCTAATAGGGTAGAAGGAAGTTATACTGCAGGATTAAAGCTTCCAATATTCTAGACCAGCCATTTTAGAACTGAAAATCATTTTGAGTATTTAACTAGATCTTAGAAATTAAAACCATATTATGAAGAACTTATTTTGGAATTCTAAGCCAATAATTTAGCTTCTGCATTTTATGTTTAATCTGTTCTTCTCCCTGAAAGCAGTTCTTGTAAATGAAGAGACATGGGTAAAAGAAAGTTAAGAATGGGGAGTGACAAAAGAAACCTTTTAGTATCTGAAAATATTCCTTTTTATTTTTTCTTTTGTGACAGGCTCTTTCCTAGTTGCCCAGGTTGGCCTCCAATTTTCAATCTTTCCACTTTAGCCTCCCAAGTATCTGGGATTACAGGCATGTGCCACTGTGCCCAGCTAAAACTTTTGTTTTGTGAGACACATTTTGTCTAATTTGCATGTATACTCTGAGGGTGTTTCTTTTTTATTCCTGGCTACTTAATTAATTTATTCTTACATACCTATAATAATCGTTGTCTTCACCATAAATACATTACTTATAGTTGCACCAGTTTAGAGCTTATAAATTGTAGACTGTAGTGATGGAAAGGGAGAAATGTGAACTAGAATTAACGTAAAAGAAAAGTCAGGATGATGGTAATAGCAACAGAAATTAGAAATAGGTGGCCAGGTGGTTTTTGTTTTGTTTTCTGTACCTAAGGTTTAAGATTTCTTTCTTTCTTCTGGGACTGGAGTTTGAACCTAGAGGCACTCCACCACAAAGCTACATCCCCCATCCCTTTTTATTTTTATTTTGAGACAGGGTTTCATTAAGTAGTCAAGGATGGCTTTGAATTTGTGACCTTCTTGCCCCAGCCTCCTGTGTGGCTGGGATTACAGGTGTGCATCAGCATTCATAGGCAAAAATATTTTGTTGAGGGTCAATTTAAGAGATGGGGATTGGGAAAATAGAGACAGGTTGCATACAAAAGGGCTATCTCAGAAGCTTTGTCTATCTATTTCATCAATATAAGCCAAATATGTAGTAGAATACTTGGCATATAGGTACTCAAGTAATAATTATAAAGCAATTGATGTTTATATGATTCGAACTACATGTTACACACTAAAAGCTTTATATTTATATATATTTTTATATTTATCAGTTCATTGATTTATTCTGACAACACCAGTAGGTATTTTTTTTATTGGTTGTTCACAACATTACAAAGCTCTTGACATATCATATTTCATACATTAGATTGAAGTGGGTTATGAACCCCCAATTTTACCCCAAATGCAGATTGCAGAATCACTTCGGTTACACATCCACAATTTTACATAATGCCCTATTAGTAATTGTTGTATTCTGCTACCTTTCCTATCCCCTACTATCCCCCCTCCCCTCCCCTCCCATCTTCTCTCTCTACCCCATCTACTGTAATTCATTTCTCTCCTTGTTTATTTTCCCATTCCCCTCACAACCTCTTATATGTAATTTTGTATAGCAATGAGGGTCTCCCTTCATTTCCATGCAATTTACCTTTTCTCTCCCTTTCCCTCCCATCTCATGTCTCTGTTTAATGTTAATCTTTTCTTCCTGCTCTTCCTCCAAGCTCTGTTCATAGTTGCTCTCATTATATCAAAGAAGACATTTGGTATTTGTTTTTTAGGGATTGGCTAGCTTCACTAAGCATAATCTGCTCTAGTGCCATCCATTTCCCTGCAAATTCTATGCTTTTGTCATTTTTTATTGCTGCATAGTACTCCATTGTGTATAGATGCCACATTTTTTAATCCATTCATCTATTGAAGGGCATCTGGGTTGGTTCCACAGTCTAGCTATTGTGAATTGTGCTGCTATGAACATAGATGTGGCAGTATCCCTGTAGCATGCTATTTTAAGGTCTTCAGGGAATAGTCCAAGAAGGGCAATAGCTGGGTCAAATGGTGGTTCCATTCCCAGCATTCCAGGAATCTCCAAACTGCTTTCCAAATTGGCCGCACCAATTTGCAGTCCCACCAGCAATGTACAAGTGTACCCTTTTCTCCACATCCCCGCCAGCACTTGTTGTTGTTTGACTTCATAGTGGCTGCCAATCTTACTGGAGTGAGATGGTATCTTAGGGTGGTTTTGATTTGCATTTCTCTGACTGCTAGAGATGGTGAGCATTTTTTCATGTACTTGTTGATTGATTGCATATCCTCCTCTGAGAAGTGTCTGTTCAGGTCCTTGGCCCATTTGTTGATTGGGTTATTTGTTATCTTATTGTCTAATTTTTTGAGTTCTTTGTATACTCTGGATATTAGGGCTCTATCTGAAGTGTGAGGAGTAAAAATTTGTTCCCAGGATGTAGGCTCCCTATTTACCTCTCTTATTGTTTCTCTTGCTGAGAAAAAACTTTTTAGTTTAAGTAAGTCCCATTTGTTGATTCTTGTTATTAACTCTTGTGCTATAGGTGTCCTATTAAGGAATTTGGAGCCCGACTCCACAATATGTAGATCGGAGCCAACTTTTTCTTCTATCACACACAGAGTCTCTGATTTGATATCAAGCTCCTTGATCCATTTTGAGTTAACTTTTGTGCATGGCAAGAGAAAGGGATTCAGTTTCATTTTGTTGCATATGGGTTTCCAGTTTTCCCAACACCATTTGTTGAAGATGCTATCCTTCCTCCATTGCATGCTTTTAGCCCCTTTATCAAATATAAGATAGTTGTAACTTTGTGGATGAGTCTCTGTGTCCTCTATTCTATACCATTGGTCCACCCGCCTGTTTTGGTGCCAGTACCATGCTGTTTTTGTCACTATTGCTCTGTAATATAGTTTGAAATCTGGTATCACTATACCGCCTGATTCACACTTCCTGCTTAGAATTGCTTTTGCTATTCTGGGTCTTTTATTTTTCCATATGAATTTCATGATTGCTTTATCTATTTCTACAAGAAATGCCGTTGGGATTTTGATTGGCATTGCATTAAACCTATAGAGAACTTTTGGTAATATCGCCATTTTGATGATGTTAGTTCTGCCTATCCATGAACAGGGTATATTTTCCATCTTCTAAGATCTTCTTCTACTTCTCTCTTTAGGGTTCTGTAGTTTTCATTGTATAAATCTTTCACCTCTTTTGTTAGGTTGATTCCCAAGTATTTTATTTTTTTTCAGGATATTGTCAATGGAGTGTTTTTCCTCATTTCCGTTTCAGAAGTTTTGTCGCTGATATACAGAAATGCCTTTGATTTATGCGTGTTGATTTTATATCCTGCCACTTTGCTGAATTCATTTATTAGTTCTAGTAGTTTCTTTGTAGACCCTTTTGGGTCTTCTAGGTATAGAATCATGTCATCTGCAAATAGTGGTAATTTAAGTTCTTCTTTTCCTATTTTTATGCCTTTAATTTCTTTCGTCTGTCTAATTGCTCTGGCCAGTGTTTCGAGAACTATATTGAATAGAAGTGGTGATAGAGGGCATCCCTGTCTTGTTCCAGATTGTAGAGGGAATGCCTTTAACTTTTGTCCATTCAGAATGATGCTAGCCTGAGGCTTAGCATAGATAGCTTTTACAATGTCAAGGTAAGTTCCTGTTATCCCTAGTTTTTCTAATGTTTTGAACATAAAGGGATGTTGTACTTTGTCGAATGCTTTCTCTGCGTCTATCGAGATGATCCTATGGTTCTTATCTTTAAGTCTATTGATGTGGTGAATAACATTTATTGATTTCCGTATATTGAACCATCCTTGCATCCCAGGGATGAATCCTACTTGATCATGGTGCACAATTTTTTTGATGTGTTTTTGTATTCGATTCGCCAGAATTTTATTGAGGATTTTTGCATCTAGGTTCATTAGAGATATTGGTCTGTAGTTTTCTTTCTTTGAGGTGTCTTTGTCTGGTTTCGGAATCAGGGTGATGTTGGCCTCATAGAATGAATTTGGAAGAGCTCCCTCTTTTTCTATTTCCTGAAATAACTTGAAAAGTATTGGTATTAATTCTTCTTTAAAGGTTTTGTAAAACTCCGCTGTATACCCATCCGGTCCTGGGCTTTTCTTGGTTGGTAGTCTTTTGATGGCTTCTTCAATTTCATCCATTGATATTGGTCTGTTCAAATTGTGTGTATCCTCCTGACTCAGTCTGGGCAAATCATATGACTTAAGAAATTTATCGATGTCTTCACTATCTTCTATTTTATTGGAATATAGGTTTTCAAAGTAATTTCTAATTGTCTTCTGTATTTCTGTAGCATCTGTTGTGATATTGCCTTTTTCATCCCGTATGTTAGTAATTTGAGTTCTCTCTCTTCTTCTCTTCGTTAGCATGGCTGAAGGTCTGTCAATTTTATTTATTTTTTTGAAGAACCAACTTTTAGTTTTGTTAATTTTTTCAATAGTTTCTTTTGTTTCAATTTCAATGATTTCCCCTCTGATTTTAATTATTTCTTGCCTTCTGCTACATTTGCTGTTGTTTTGCTCTTCCTTTTCTAGGGCTTTGAGATGAAGTGTGAGCTCATTTATTTGTTGGTTTTTTCTTTTTTTTGAGGAATGACCACCAGGCGATGAATTTCCCTCTTAAAACTGCTTTCATTGTGTCCCATAGATTCCGATATGTTGTGTCTGTATTTTCATTTATCTCTAAGAATTTTTTGATTTCCTCCTTTATGTCTTCTGTAACCCATTGATCATTCAGTAACATATTGTTCATTTTCCATGTGATGTAGGATTTTTCCTTCCTTCTTTTATCATTGATTTCCAGTTTCATTCCATTATGGTCAGATAAAATGCATGGTATTATCTCCACCCCTTTATATTTACTGAGGGTTGCCCTATTGCATAATATATGGTCTATTTTTGAGAAGGATCCATGTGCTGCTGAGAAAAAAGTATATCCATTTAATGATGGTTGATATATTCTATATATGTCAGTTAAGTCTAGGTTATTGATTGTGGTATTGAGTTCTACAGTTTCTTTATTCAAGTTTTGTTTGGAGGATCTGTCCAATGGTGAGAGAGGTGTGTTGAAGTCACCTATAATTATTGTGTTGTGGTCTATTTGATTCTTGAACTTGAGGAGAATTTGTTTTATGAATGTCGCAGCACCATTGTTTGGTGCATAAATATTGATAATTGTTATGTCTTGTTGTTGAATGGTTCCTTTTAACAGTATATAATGTCCTTCTTTATCCCTTTTGATTAACTTAGTCTTGAAGTCGATTTTATTCGATATGAGGATGGCCACCCCTGCTTGCTTACGAGGACCGTGTGCGTGGTATATTTTTTCCCATCCTTTCACCTTCAGCCTGTGTATGTCTTTTCCAATCAGATGTGTCTCCCGGAGGCAGCATATTGTTGGATTTGTTTTTTTAATCCATGATACCAGCCTTTGTCGCTTTATTGGAGAGTTTAAGCCATTAACATTCAGAGTTACTATTGATATATGGTTTGTACTTCCAGCCATGTTTGATTATTCATCCTTTTTTAAAAAATTTAGTTTGTTTCTCCATGATTATCTTTCCCCTTGCCCTCTGTCTTTATCGAGGCACTTCCCACTGATGGTTTTGGTTATTGTTTTTCATTTCTTCCTCATGTAGTGTTTTGCTCAAAATGCTTTGCAATGCTGGTTTTCTGGCTGCAAATTCTTTTAACTTTTGTTTATCATGAAAGATTTTTATTTCATTGTCATACCTGAAGCTTAATTTTGCTGGATACAGAATTCTTGGTTGGCATCCATTGTCTTTCAGTGTTTGAAATACGTTGTTCCAGGATCTTCTCGCTTTCAGCGTCTGTGATGAAAAATCTGTTGTTAACCTTATTGGTTTGCCCCTGAATGTAATCTGCCTCCTTTCTCTTGTAGCTTTTAATATTTTCTCTTTGTTCTGTATATTGGATATCTTCATAACAATGTGTCTTGGCGTTGGTCTACTGTGATTTTGTGTGCTCGGTGTCCTGTATGCATCTTCAATTTGTATATCTGTTTCCTTTTTTATTTCTGGAAAGTTTTCTGTCATTATTTCATTCAGCAGGTTACTCATTCCCTTGGTTTGAATCTCTGTACCTTCTTCTATCCCGATGACTCGTAAGTTTGGTTTTTTTATGTTATCCCATAACTCTTGGATGTTTTTCTCGTGATTTTTTACCAGCCTTTCTGAGTTGGCTAGACTCTTTTCAAGATGATATATTTTGTCTTCATTATCTGACATTCTGGCTTCTACTTGCTCCACTCTGTTAGTGATACTCTCAATTGAGTTTTTAATTTGGTTTATCGTTTCCTTCATTTCTAGAATTATTGTTTGATTCTTTTTTATAATCTCTATCTCCTGATAAAGATGCTTAACTTCTTCTTTTATCTGTTTATGTAATTCATTCTCAATGTGTTCTTTCGCTGCTTGAATTTGCTGTCTTGTATCCTCTTTAAGGTTCCATTCCATCTGTCTAAGGTGTTCCTTGAGTTCTTTATATGACCATTTTTCTGATGACTCTAGGTCCTCCTGAATATTTAGGCTGTCTTGCATTGTTTGTAGTCCTTTTCTTCCTTGCTTTTTGAAGCTGCTCATGTTACTTCTTGTTCTGTTTGACAGATGAGTTACTGTTTACTCCTATAAATTTATTAGATGCTTGGGAGGAAAGGTATTAGAAGGGAAGGGAAGAAGTCACTAAAGAGAATGAGAGTAAGCAGGTAGAATTCAAGGAAGGGGGATAAGATAATTGAAAAGAAATGAAAAGACAAAAGAAGAAAAAAATAGGAAATAAAAAAAGAAAAAAAATTTAAAAACAAATAATAAAAAAATTAAAATTAAAATTAGAAGAAAAAAATTTAAAAAAATTGTAAAAAAAATTTAAAAAAACAACAAGAAACAAAAATGAAAATGAAAGAAAAACCCAAATTAAAAAAAAAAGATAAAAGAAAAAAAGAAAAAAAAAACTAATAAATGCAGTCTTAGAGTTTGATTAACTTCTCTTCAGTAGGTGGCGCTGTGCCCACCAGGCCAAGTTTCTCCTGTCAATACGCGGGAACCAATCACTGTGCAGCAGCTCCTCCCAGACTGGGCGAGTCTCCAATCCTGAGTGCCTAGGGCCTCCTCTTGTGTCTAGTCACTTCCCACTTTCCCTCTAGCCAGGCCCCTCTCACGGGTGCCGCTCACCACAATACTGGCTACACGCCAGGTCTGGTGCTCCCTGGAGCCCTGTTTTCATGAACGACTGGGCACAGTCTTCCAGTTTGCCATTCCCTCAGACCCTAAGTTTGTAGAGCTTGGGGCTGAGAATCCTCAGCGAATTTTACTTGCCCTCTGGTAGCCACGCCCCCAGTAGCTGGTGCAGCTGTCAGCCCTGGTGGGAGCGGTAGTTCCGCACCATGTCTGATTCCCTCGGGCTGGCTATCGCGCTCACGGGACAGCTGGGAGGGGCCCTTACGGGAGAGCTGGGAGGGGCCTTTAAGGTTTCCCCCATGTGTGGAGAGGGAAGGCTAGGGAATTACACACCTGTAGCCGCAGGTTTCAATGAAGTTATCTCCTCCGCCGCAGTCTGATGACATCAGTTCTCTGCCATGGTGGTGTCTCTTGCAAATGGGGACAGTTCGTTTCCCTTTGCCGGACGACCAATGCAACGGGTGGTTCCTTACTGTCTCTCCCAAGCCCCGTTTCAAACCTGTGGCCACTACCTATGAAGGCTCGGTAGGCATTTACCTCCGTAGGATGAGAAGGTCTGACCAGTTGTTTCAGCCGGATGGATTAGTGTTGAGTCACAGCTGTTTGTCTGCGGGAAGCAGGGGAACGGGAGCTTGAATTCAGCCGATCCGGGCTCAGAGTGTGTTCTGAGAGGCCCAGACTGTTCGCCCCAGATCCACGTCAGCTCAGCATTGCCTAGTGATCCTGAGCAAACAGATTTAGGTTGTTTACGCCTCCCTATGCCTGCACAGCTAAAGAGGTCAGAGACTTGATCTCTCTGCGCATGCCGCCATGTTGGAATCCCCCAGTAGGTGTTGTTAATACTCTCATTTTTCACAGATAAAATCAATGAACAGAAATAAATAAATAAATAAATAAATAACTTGCAGAACCAAGATTCAAATAAGCCATCTGCTTTCAAAGTCCAACTTTCAACCACTAACTGCATCATTTGTTTATTGATTATAATGTTACATAAATGAAAGGAGCCAACAAGTGACTCATCATAATTAAAACATTGTGGGAGGATTAGAAAAGAGTTCAAGGTGATGGTTAAAATACTTAAGGAAATATACTGAGCCAGAGAGTTCAGGTGAGGAGAGAGTAGTAAAATGAAGGGAAGTTTCAAAACAGATTTCATATTTAAACCACAAATATGGAAATTTAACTTTTGAAAATATTTTAAAAACCTGAAAATGATTAATTTATAAAATTATATTTGCTTTTTTGTCCTCTGGGTTTAGCTGCATTTCCTGAAGGTACAGTGCTCTAGAGAATGAATGGGATAGTCAACCTTGATTATATAAGAATTTGGCTATTTCCAGCAAGGGAAACATGCTAAATAATTAGATTTTATTTAACAGTCAAATTTTCTTTATTTTTCTCTATATATTTTTAGTTGTTGATGGACCTTAATTCAATTTATTTACTTATATGTGGTGCTGAGAATCGAACCCAGTGTCTCATATATGCTAGGCAAACTCTTTACCACTTAGCTACAACCCTATCCCAGATCAATTTTTCTTTGACAGTATTTAATTTACTTTGATTTACAGATTTTTTTCAAGATTAGAGTGGCATTTATATATCTCTCATTATAAGTTCTAAACATTCTTTAAATAATTTTAACAAAATATTTAGAAATTTTCGTACTCAATTACTAATAATTTCGGAAGTGAATGCTATTATTGATATGTTATTAGATTTGCTGAGTAAAGCTGTTTCTACACGTAAACATCTTGGCCACCTGCAACTGTTTGTCAGTGGACTTGGTTTGAGAACACTAGTAGTAATTGTAAACTTAGGAATGTGTGACAAGCTAACAGCCAGCTGTGCATATCCTGACTTTTTCCAGGTGTTAAAATAAATATGACCATTTGGTTCACTTGTAATTCAACAAAATTTTTCATGATTCATTAGCTTAAAATCCATTTATAATTTTTATTACAGTAGGTAATGTTATATTCATTTGAAACAAAAATACATATAATTGATTATAATATTATTACTTATCATATTCAATCTTTCCATTAAATGAAAAGAATTTTAATGTAAAATTTGTGCAGAATTTTTTTATATTCTTTTCATAGGAAAATATTAGTGAGCTACTTCTGTTTATAGGCATCAAAGAGAATGGAAAAATGAGTGAAAACATATATATTATATATATCTGTGTGTATATATTTGTATATATATATATATATATATATATATATATGTATATGTTTCTTTTTTTAGATAGAAATTTATTTAGGAAAGTAGATATATTTTCAAGGGAGAATGGGAGCAATCTCAAGAGAGAGATGCCTTTGGAGGTAAAGCAAGGAATGCACATTCAACAAAGAATGCAGTTTATCTCCAGAAGGTGAGACAGCCTAAAAATATCTTTTTTTATTGAGTCAGGGTTCAACTTACTTTAGCAGAAGCAAGTTCCAAACTGATCTTATGTTACCTTGGTATATATCTTTGGTACATAATATATTAATTTTCTGATAATTATTAAAGTTTTTGAACAGCTGCTATTAAGTGTTAGTCACTAAAAAGACCCCAGATGCCTAAATCTTGCCTTGGCCAAACTACTGATTCTTATAAGGTGCCTGAGGTAGGGGAAAATATATAGATAGATCTATCAATATTTAGGTACAGGTATGTAGATAGGGAGACAGAGATAGATGTAGAGAGAGAGAGAGCACAAGCCAGCATCTGAAAATGGTAAATCCAAATCCATCTTATTAGATTATTATACTTCTAAACTCCAGATACAGAGTTAGAGTTCCCAGATTAACTGGTGTGCAATATATGATTTAGACAACTTCCACGCCCCAGAATAAATGATCTCAGGAAGAGCAAAGAGGGTGGAGTTAACTGAAAGAGAGAAAAGAGTTAATAGAACTTTCTTTTCCTTTCCATCTCACACACTATTTCTAATCTGTTGGGCGGTGGTTGGTAAGATCCAAGCATACGATAAACCAAAAGAATGATTCTGTTCCTGGGAAGAGAAGATACATTCTTGCTTTTCCCAGAAAAGAAGATATACTACTATGAATGATGGAACTTCTGAACACCAAGCCTTGTTAACTTGTGGCAGAGTCACTGTTACTTTTAAAAAGTAGTACACTGATTCAGCCAGCTTTCATTTTCTTGAAAGAGACAGGCTGTGTGTCTAACCAGAGTTTAGTAAGGCCAAGGTGCCCCACTTCTCTCTAGCTGCTTGCTTGTTATTTACTACTTCCTTTTATAAAATTATAAACAGGCAGGTTTATAGAGTTGCCTTTTTTGAAATAAATTATAAGAGACTATTGATTAATACAAACTCTGGACTAGACAAAAAATCATGCCTGTTCTGTGTTCCATTCAAAATAATGCCCACAAAATGGATGAAGACCTGGAAATTAGCCAAGAAACCCTGCAACTGCACAAGAAAATGTAAGCCCAGTACTCCAACATGTCAGCACAGGAACTGACTTCCTTAACAAAACTCCTAAAGCACACGAAGTAAAATAAAAAGTCAATAACTGGGATGGTATTAAATTAATAAGTTTCTTCACTGCAAAGGAAACAATCAAGAACATGAAGAGAGAGCTGATAGAATGGGAGAAACTCGTTGCCACCTGTTCCTCTGGGCATTAATATCCAGGATATACTCAAAAAACTTGAACACCAAAAGAACAACCCAATTAATAAATATGCAAAGGAACAAAACAAACACTTCTCAAAATAAATATGAATGATCAACAAATATATGAAAAAAAATGTTCAACATCTCTAGCAATTAGAAAAGGCAAATTAAAACTTCATTGAGATTTTATCTCATTCCAGTCAGAATGACAATTATCAAGAATACAAGTAACAATAAATGTTGGCGATGATACACTCATACATTGTTGGTGGGACTGCAAATTGTTGCAACCACTCTGGAAAGCAATATGGAGATTCCGCCAAAAGATTAGGAATTGGACCACCATATGACCCAGTTTTCCCACTCCTTGGTATATATCTAAAGGATTTAAAATCAGCATAGTACAGTGATGCAGCCACATCCATGTTTATAGCAGCACAATTCAAAATAGCTCAGATTTGGAGCCAAAGTAGGTACCCTTCAACAAATGAATGGATAAAGAAAATGTGGTATAAATACAAAATGGAATGTTAGCCATAAAGAAGAATGACTTTAAGACATTTGCATGTAAATGGATGGATGTGGAGACTATCATGCCAAGAGAAATAGGCGAGTTCCCAAGAGTCAAAGGTTGAATGTTTTCTTTGTTATGTAGAAGCTAATCCAAAATAAGGGGGGATTTTTAAAATAATAGAAGAAATACCAGTGGAGTTGACAAAGTGGAATGAGAGGGATGGGATAGGGAAAGACAGTGGAATGAATCTGACCTGACTTTCCTATGTACATATATAAATATGCCATGATGAATCTCACCATCAGGTACACCACAAGACTAATTTAATTAAAAAAAATACTGTAAGTAAATAAATCAGTAGAGGGAAGGGAAGCGGGGTGGGAGGAAGGGAAGGGAAATACTGGAGATTGAATTAGGACAAATTATATTCCATGTTTTTATAATTTTATCAAAATATGTTGTAATGGATAACAAAAGAACCAATAAAAGTATTTAAAGACTTTTTTAAAAAACTATTAATGATTTTTTTCTCTATACTGCGATGAAGTATCTTGTAAGGTTTTGTTGTTGTTACTATTCTTAAGAGGTTTGCAGCCTTCACCCAATAACTTTTTTTTTTCTTTATAGAGTTACTTAGGTTATTTTCATTTGTTTAGAAAAGCTTGAGCCAATTGCAAGAGAGCCTGTTTAAAAACTGATAGAATTTAAAGAAGTCGAGTCTTCATGTAGATGAGAATATAATATAAATTTTTATATAAACAAGTCTCTTGGGCTGGGATATAGCTCAGTTGGTAGAGTGCTTGCCTTGCATGCACAAGGCCCTGAGTTCGATCCCCAACACCAATAAATAAATAAATAAACAAATTCTTCAAAATCTTAATAAACATTTTGGTCAAATAAAAAAAAAATAGTGCCCAAAGTCACACTCTAGCCTACACTAAATTTTACAAGTTGACACAGGTTTTTGCCCTTTGACCAGTATTCAACCAATATTCAGAAATGCTCAAATACTGGAGAAGTTTTGACATAAAACAAGTGGGAGATTCAAAGTAGATTTTGTCTCCTCCTTATGATCAGCCCTTCATGTCAATTCCAGCCATGCCAAAAGAAGGCAAGTACCCACATCATAATGTGACATACATACATACCTCAATATGGAAGCATATTAATGATTATTCTCTTGGAAAAAGAAAGGGAATGCTGAGAGGAGGTGAAGGGAGCTTAGTCACAATCTATCAAAAGGACTAAATCTAGATGTGCCAGACATTACCACGCCTGGCTTCAAAACTTAAGAATGCACTTCGATCAGTTTATTGATCTCAGAAATTTAACTCAAATTGGACTGCTTTTAACATACTTGTCAGAGAACAGTTTTTATTATATTTAGTACTGAAAGATACATAGTTGCTATCATCAGGAATTAAAATCATGTATAAACCATATCTATGAAAAAAAGGTCAGAATTCTGATTTAATCCACTTTAGTCCCAGGTTCTTGACATTTAAGATGTTTTGTAACCTTAAAGTATCAGACTCAACTGGGGCATATTTAAAATCACTTTGGTATACAGTGAATTTTCATACAAGTGAACAAACATGAATCTTGTCATACAGAGTTTTTCAATCTATTGAAAACTATATTAAAGTATATGAATATGTTAAAGCTAGAAACAAAATGTAGGAAATAATTATGCTACCTATTATCTTTTTTTCAACATTGTGATAAAAGAAGAAATGTAAGCAACATTAATGTTTGAAAAGAAAACAAACAAAAAGCAGTGGCACACTCCTATAAATCTGAGCGACTTGGGAGGCTGAGGCAGGAGGATTGCAAGTGAACCCTATCTCAAAATAAAAAAGAAGGACTGGGGATGTAGCTCAGAGGCAAAGGCCCCTGGGTTCAGTTCCTAGTACAAAAAAAAAAAAGGAATTCTCTCCCAAGTGAAAATTAATCAACTGGAAAACTTTTAGATTTGACCACATCTAAGATAAATATATACCTTACAACTTTTTGAAGTAATTATTTATGGGAAGAGAAGAGAGATGTTAGAATTAGACCTGACAAAGATTGACATTTACTTTGTATGTGGTAGGGGGTAGAGATAGATAGTTGTGTGTGGTACTGGGGATTGAGCATAGGGCCCTTTTGCATGCTAGACATGTGCTCTACCACTGAGCTACATTTCCTACACTTTTTCAAATTTTATTTGGAGACAGGGTGTTATGGTTTGGATGTGAGGTGTACCCCAGAAGCTCATGTATGAGACAATGCAAGAAAATGAGTTATGAGAGCTTTAACCCAATCAGTGAATTAATCCCCTACTAGAATTTACTGAGTGGTAACTGAAGGCAAGTAGGGTATGGCTGGAGGAGGTGGGCCATTGGAGGCATGCCTTTGCGGTATGTATTTGGTAAGCTGAGTTTAGTGTCTCTCTCTCTCTCTCTCTCTCTCTCTCTCTCTCTCTCTCTCCTTCCTGGTCATGTGAGCCACTTCCTTCTGCCATGATGTTCAGCCATATCTCAAGTCCCAAGGAATGAAGCTGGATGTCTATGGATGGAAACCTCTGACACCATGCCCTAAATAAACTTTTCATTCCCTAAAATTATTCTGTTCAAGTCTTTTAGTCACAGAAGTGAAAAAGCTATCTAAAACACAGGATCTGGATATGTTGCCCAGGCCGGCCTCCAACCAGTGATCCTCTTTCCTTAGCCTCCCAAGTAGCTAAGATTACAGGTGTGCATCACTATGCCCAGCAACTTTTACTTTTAATCAATATACTTTGATATGTACTTTGATATTATTTGAACTTGTATAAGGTGCATGTATTTGTAGTTTTAAGGAGTGTTAGCTCTTTAGATAAAAACACTTAAAATATCTCAACAGCACTGTGTTATGTTTCACAATGAATATTGAATATTTTTGCATAATTGGGCCTAGAGTATATAACAGTGGAAGAAACCACATTTTACATTATTTTTTAAATAACCCAGATGTCCTTCAGTGGGTGAATTGTTTAACAACTTTGGCACATTTATACTATAGAATTATTATGCAGCAATAAAAAGGAAAAAAATATTGATACTTGTAATAACTTTGATAAGTCTACAGGAAGTATGTTGAGTCAGGGGGAAAAGCCAAACAAAAAAAGTTACATGCTATATGAATTCATTTATTAGTATTTTAAAGTAACAAAATCTTAGAGAACAGATTAGTAGTCACCAAGTGTTAGGGAGGAAGCAAGGGAGAGGTGGAAGTAGTTTTGAAAGGGCAAACCAAAGAATTCTTGTGGTAAAGGAGCTTTTCTGTATCTTGACTGTGGTGTTAGTTATATAACCAATACATGTGACTAGATGGTGTAGAACTAAATAAACACAAATAAGTACAAGTAAAATGGGAAATCAGAATGGGATCAGTAGATTTTATCAGTATGCTGTTTTTGATATTACAGAATTGCCATGTTACCATTAGCAGAAGCTTGGTAAAAGTATATGGGTTCTCTGTGTTATTTCTTATAATTTTTGTGAATCTACAACTATATCAATAAAAACATCCATTAAAAAAAAAAGATGACTGGGCCTAGGGTCGTGGCTCAGCAGGATAGCACTTGCCTAGCATGTCACACGGGTTCGATCCTCAGCACCACATAAAAATAAATAAATAAAATGAAGGTATTGTATCCAACTACAACTAAAAAAATTTTTTTAAAAAAGATGGCTAAGAATTTTTCAGAAATTACGAAAAGTACCAATCCTCAGATTCAAGGAGTTCATCTAACCCCCAAGCAAAATGGTAAAGGCAGCTAAATAATCTTCAAATCCTTTCTTTTGGTGGGCATGACTTTGTGCCTCCAGCCAACATAATGTTTTTATCTGGAGACATTAAGAAATAAACAGATTTCCTTTATTTATAGTGTTATACTGTGTGTATGTATGAATATATAACAGCAGACCCCCATTAGGTACAACTACAATGCAACAATAAAAACTGTGGAGAAAAAGAAAGAGATATAATTAAATTATTGGAGAGAAATAGTATGTTAATGAGGAGAAAGCAAATGGTCTGTGTAGGTCAGAAAAAAATAAGGATTTTTATTAACAAAACTTTGATAAGTTCATATATCACATGGAATTCCACAGTTATTACTAAAAGAATAAGGAACAGTGTGTACTTATTGAGGGGTAGAAATAGAACAATTAGAAAGCACTTAGTAAATCCAACAGTAGCAAAGAAAGGAAAGAAAAAGAGAGGAGGGACAAAAAGAAAGCAAAAGTATGATGGTAGATATAATTTCTGAGTTCCAATAAATATGAACAGACTAAATATTTTTAATGATAGTTAAGCAACAAAGATCACTAAATTATACCAAATACAGCTATGCACTTCAGAGAGTAAACACATTTAAAACAAGGGTACAGAAAGGTTGACAATAGAGGAAGGAAAAAAGAAAAGTACACAAATACAAACTTCTCTCATCTATATGCTTTCATTCCAAATCTTTTTTTCTTTTCACATTTTTAATTGTACATTATAGTTGTAAATAATAATGAGATTTGTTGTTACATATTCATACATGCATACAATATAACAATATAATTTGATGTGGCAGAAAGAGAGAGGCAGCTCTGCAGACCTCTTTTATAAGGGCACTAATCCCATTCATGAGAACTCACTCTCAACACCTAATCATCTCTCAAAGACTTACAACTCTTAATAGTAGTACATTGGTGATTAAGTCTCAACATATCAATTTTGGGGTACACAAACACTAAGACCATATTAGGATGTGAGCAAGAAAGTAAAAATGCAAATTGGTACTGTTTATGATAGAATTGCACATACGTTTGTATCTAACACTTGTGCAATATGTCTAAAAGCATTAAATGCATCCCTAATATTTGACCCTATGGATATTAAGATAAACTGAGAAAAATACATCCTTGGATATTAGCAGTTTCTAAATTTTTCTATAATATATGCATTACTTGTATAATAAATTTTCTTAAAAGACTGAAGGTAGAAAAAATAAATGAAATTGACCTTACTGCTTCCTCCCACCCTCATTCCAAAATCTTTAGAGGCAAAAAAGCATTATTAGAATTGGAAGGTTTGTATTCAATTTTTTTATGTCTATATTTTTGTTATTTAAAATTTTTTTAGTTACATATATTACTCACCCATAAAGAATATAATTATGACATTTGCCAGTAAAAGGATGGAAGTAGAGACCATCATGCTAACTGAAATAAACCAGACCCAGAAAGTCAAAAGTAAAATGTTCTCTGATGTACAAAAGCTAGACCAAAATAAGGGGGAAAAAAAGAAAAGGATGAGGGGATTCCATGAAAATAGAAGAGGGATCAGGGAAGTAGAGGAAGGGGATTGAGGGGGAAGGAGAAGGATAGGAAAAGGGAAGAATAGTGGAATGAATCTCTTCATTTTTTTTAAGTTCAGTTCACCAAGAAGGGTGACAAGGCAGGCAACAAGAAAAGCAGAACTTCAATCATACCACCCAAGGAATCCTAACAGAAAAGAATGAGTTTACAAGTAGATTCTTCTCCAGAGCCCTCTGATAACAACTCAACTGGCTGACAGCTTGATTTCAGACTCTTGACATTCTGAAAAGGGAGCCCCTTCATGCTGTGCCAAACATCTGACCTATAAGACTGTGACCTAATGAATGAGCGTTGTTTTAAGTGACTAAGTTTGTAGTAATTGTTTTATAGCAATAAAAATTTAATACAATATAAAATAATGGTGCATATACAGTTTATAATTGCTAACTTATAGAAGCAACCTAGATGTCCTTCAATAGATGAATGGATAAAGAAACTGTGGTAATATACACAATAGAATATTACTCAGCATTAAAAGAAAAGAAAATTATGGCATTTGCAGGTAAATGGATGGAGTTGGAGAATATCATGCTAAGTGACATAAACAAATCTCAAAAAACCAGGGGCCAAATGTTTTTTTCTGATAAGTGGATGCTAATCCATATGGGGTGGGGGGGTACCTGGGATAAGTAGAGGAACTTTGGATAGAGCAAAGCGGAGAAAGGGAGGGGACAAAGTGGTAGGAAAGACGGTGCAATGAGACTGACATTATTACCATAGGTATATGTATGATTGCACAAATGGTATGACTCTATTTCATGCACAACTAGAAAAGTGAAAATTTCTGCTCTGTTTGTGTAGAATTAATCAATGAGCTTCCTACTGTCATGTATAAGCGATTAGAATAAATAAATAAATAAATAATGGTGCATATAAATTGACATGTAGGCAGATCTAAACATATGAATAAAAACATAATATTATCTAATATGAAATATCTTCCCAAAAGGCAAAAGTGAAGTTCTGAGCAAAGTTACATAAGTGGAACAGAGCCTGACTATAGTTAAAATATTTGAAGACCTTTATATTTGAGGATCCAGGATTGGTGGATATGATGTATTCTAAAAATCTAAGCTTCTTGGGCAAATTCCATTCAATCAAAGATTACAGTTCCTGGTCTCCCATATGACTAGATGTGGCCTTATATCAAGTTCTTATCAATGCAATATTAATTTGAGTCCTTTTTGCTCAAGAGGAAATTGTTGCCCTACACTTCTTTTCCCATTTTCTGATGTTTGAAACATGAACAACATAGTTACCCATCTTTGACCATAAAAATGCAGCCTAGGGTATGATGGAGCCAAAATAGTTAGAATCATCTGGATCCCTAAATGACTAAGAAGAGAAGAGCCATACTGCTAACCTGACTATAAATCTTTAGGACCATTACATGAGCAGGAAATTTGTGTTATTTAACCCTTTGTATTTTTATATCTCTTTCCTAGAGTAAATCAGTCTTTGGAACTGAAGAGACACAATCAATCATAGAAACCTAAAATATAGGGCATTTGGCCTAGCATAAGTTTAGGATTTAGCAGTGAGGCAGTAGATCTTATGCTGTTTGGGGTCCAGAAGCAGCTGGCTTTTCAGGCTGTGGGGCTCAAATTTCTGGATTCTCTATCTCCTTCCTTCTCTACTTGCAAATTGGCATATTTTTGCCTTAGCTCATCTTTTTCTTATAATACCTTGCTAAAAGCAGCAAGAGCAGCCAACACATTTTCCTTGTTGCTTTTAGTAATGTATGATAGAAAATAGCATGAGATAAGACTGTGTTTCAAAACCTTTTCCTAAAGCCTCCTTAAAGAAGTCAATCCTTTGAAAGAGATCAAAGTAATGATATTGTCTTCCAACCTAAACGTGTTGTTTCAGATAAACTCTAAGTAGGCAAGAAGTCTTTAACTTCTTTTTGTATCCTGTTGCACTAGTTTTCTGAAGCTTCAGTACAATATTCATAGAAGTGGTAAAAGTAGGTATTTTGACTTGTTTCTGGTTTTTGTGCAAAAGCATTTAAGTTTTTCACCACTACTTATGTTGTTAGCTCTGAGTGATTTATAAATGGCCTTTGATATTTTTTGGTTTGGGGGGGGGTGTTGTTGTTGTTGTTTTATTCCTGATCTATTCTTTATTCCTAATTGTGAATGGATGTTTAATTTTGATGTACCTATTAAAATGATTACATGGTTTTTGTATTTTCTTCTTTTAATTTAGTGTATTGCATTAATTCATCTTTAAGTGTTAAGACAACCTTGCATATTCCTAAGATAAATCCTGTCTTCATAATATATAATCCTTTTAATGGTTTTTTTGGATCCCACTTGTTAAAATATGTATAAAAGTATGTTTATGTTATATTTTTAAGAGATATTTGTATCTACTTTTCTTGCATTTCTTGTTGAGGCTTTGGAATTAGGATAACACTGGACTCAGAGAGTAAATGGAGAAGTGTTATGTTTTTGTCTGTTTTCTGAAAAGGTTTATGAAGCATTGTTGTTGCTATTTCTTCTTTAAGTTTGATGTATTTCACCAGTGAAGCTCAGATGGCTTTTCTTCATGGGAAAAAAAATTTAATAAGATACTCAATCTCTTTCCTTGTTCTAGATATATTCAGATTTTTCTTTCTTTTTTTAATATTTATTTTTTAGTTATCGGCGGACACAACATCTTTGTTTGTATGTGGTGCTGAGGATCGAACCCGGGCTGCACGCATGCCAGGCGAGCGTGCTACCACTTGAGCCACATCCCCAGCCCAAGATTTTTCTATTTCTTATTTTGTTGTTAATTTTGGTAATTTATAGACTTCAAAGTATTTTTCCATTTTATAAATGTTTTCTAATTCATTGATATATCTTTATTATATTCCCTTACAATTAATCCTCTTAGTTTCTATTGGATAAGAGTTGATGTAAATGCTTTCATTCCTCTTTTGGTGGAGTTTTCTTTTATTTTCTTGATCAGTTTAGATAAAGATTTATCAATATTGATTTTTTCAAATAACTTTTATTTCAATAACTTCAATTCAAAGCTTTATCATTTCTTTTGCTTACTTTTGTTTATTCTTTTTTAAAATTCTTTAATGGTAGAAACTTAGATTATTGATTTGGATTATGCTTCTTTTCCAACGTAAGTATTAAAGCTATAAATTTGTCTATGGGTACTGCTTTAACTGCATTCCATAAATTTTGTTATGTTATATTTTTATTTTTATTCAGTTAAAGATATTTTCTAATTTACCTTGTGATTCCTACTTTGACTTCAGGGTCATTTTGAACTGTGTTCTTTAATTTTCTGATGTTCAATGTTTCAAATATTTCTTTCTTGGTTGATTTTAAATTGAGTTCCTTTTTGTCACAGAATATAACTTTGTATAAAAAGTATTTATAGCTACTATATTAGCATGCAAATTTAGTATTTGTGATACACTTTATTTCCATGGCTTTAAGTTATAGTCTGGTGTCAATTCCTTTCATCTTGGAGGACTCTAGTAATTTCCATAAGATAGATATGCTAGCAATGAATTATCTTATTATTTGTTTATCTGAGAATGTTTTTATTTTATATTATTTTATCCTGCTTCTGACTATTTAATATTATTTCTAAAAAGACTACAAAATAGATATACGAGAAAGGGCATGTCTTGGTTCACTTTTTGTTAGTATAATGAAATGCCAAAGGCACTTTTAGACTGTGAGTTTTATTTAACTTATGATTCTGGAAATTCAAAGGTAAAGAGTTGCTTTCAAGACTTAGTCAACATTTGAACTATGTAATTTGTCTGTTAATGAATATTTTTGTATTTGCTTTCTTCATGTTTGTTGAGCTTCTTGGATATACAGATTTTGTTTTTCTTTTGGTTTTAAAGTTAGGAAGCTTTCAGCCATTGTTCCTTCAATTATGTTCTACTCTCTGTTATCTCCTTTCCCCACCTCCACCAGGACTCCCATTATGTGTATGTTAGTATACTTGATGTTATTCCACAGTTCTCTCCATCCTATTCATTTTTCTTTAATACTCATTGTTTGTTCTCTAGATCATATAATTTCATTGATCTATCATCAAGTTCTCTGATTCTTTCTTCTGCCATCTTGAGAATGTTGGTGAGCCCCTATAGTGAATTTTATTTTATTTATTGTATTCCTTGATTCCTGAATTTCTATTTGGTTATTTGCAAAAGAAATAATAATTTCTATAACCTTACTGAGAGTTTCTACTTGTCTCTTCTTTGTTGTTATAGTTTAATTCTTTGTACATAACTTCCTTTAGTTTTTTGAACATATTTATAGTAGGAATGTTTAAGTCTTTGCTATAACATCTGGAGCAACTGTGAATACTCAGAAATAATTTTTATTAATTTGTTTTGCACTCTAAGAATGAATTTTACTTTCTTGTTTCTTTGCATGTCTCATAATTTTCTGTGGAAAACTAGACGTTTTAAATAATATGTTGTGATATTTTGGATTCTCATTTCCACCCCCCCAAAAAAGGTTGTTGTTGAATTTTTCTTTAGTAATTTGTATAGATTTATTCTGTGAAATTTCTCTCCCTTGTGGATATCTTTCCCTCCCTCTACCTCATTTTTAAAGTTTGACTATCCAGGAACTTCCCCTTTGCATAACTTTATACTGTACCATCAATTGACAGAGATCAAACATTTTGATATAATAGGATTTTTGTCACCTGCAGATGGTGTGTAGGCAGGAGAACATGTTCAGGACATTTTCATACCTGGACTGAGTTTTACTTTTCACAAGGCCTTTCAAATATTCTATATGTTCATATAAGTGCATTCTCAGGATTATGAATAACCTGGAACTACCTTCTCCAGTATACATGTAAATATCCTCAATCAAAGCTATGATTGCCCTAACTAGAACTACAGTCTTAGGCAAGTACAGTCAAGTCATTGGCTCTCTTTCTCTGGCCAATCTTTGGGAAGTTGCTTCCCTAAGCAATTCCCATGGCATAAGCATTGCCCAATACTCCAAATCAAGTGAGCCTCTTTTGCAGACAGCTGAGAAGCTGCCAGTTCCCACAGGCTGCCCACCTGGCAGAATCTCCACAGAGAACAAAGGCAGGAGATATGGCGGGAGCAGTCTCAGTCCAGACACCATTCATTCCGCTGTTCTTACTTGAAGTTTATCAGACCGTCCTCAGCTTTTATCTGGGGGTTTCTCTTTTCTTCATCTGTTTCTTCTGTCCTACTCAATTTTTATTTCACTCTCTGTAGTTTCAGTGTACAGAACTATCCTGGAAGTCAGGACTGGTGGCTCAGTTTTAAGAATTCATGTGTTCTAGACAGTTCCAGCCTCTTCCATCCTTGTCATACACCCCTTTTATTCATCTACTAGTGCCTTACTTACCTTCCATTGAATACCTGTTGTTACTGTTCTTAGGTCCATTGGTTGGTTTACTTTTTCTTTCTGTCTCTACCTTCACAGATTTCAAATTTCTTGCAGATTTGTGGATGCTGTTGATGGCCTGTCCTTGTCTATTTGGTTTTTTGAGATTTGGGGGATAATTTATCACCTCATTTTTTATAATTTTTTTCCATAGGATTTTCCAACTTACTTGTTCTTTCTTTTTTTTAAGCTGTAGATGGAAACTTTATTTAATTTATTTATTTTTATGTGGTGCTGGGGATTGAACCCAGAGCTTCACACATGCGAGGCGAATGCTCTACCACTGAGCTACAATCCCAGTCCTATTCTGTTTTTATCTAAGAATTCAGAAACATTCAAAAACTAAGTCACTACAGCTGATCTTCGTGGATTATGTCTTTTATGTTGTTAATTAAAAATTTGTAGTTTTTTCTTGAAGGTATTCAATGTTCCTTAATTAGTTTTATTCCTAGATGTTTGATAGTTTTTATTGCAATTAAAAGAGGAAAACATTCTTGTATGTTGCTTGTGTAGAGTCCTTAATCATCTCTTTTAAGTGGAAAACTGTTTTGAAACTGAGTGCAGTGGCACACTCCTATAATCTCAGTGGTTCTAGAGGCTGAGGCAGAAGAATTGCAAGTTCAAAGCCAGCTTCAGTAATGGTGAGGTGCTAAGCAACTCAGTGAGACCCAGTCTCTAAATAAAATATAAAAGAGGGCCGGGATGTAGCTCAGTGGTTGAGTGCTGTTGTTTTGACTATTTTTATATTGTAGGAAAATCTTTATGACATATAAATAAGTACACACTCATAATGACATTCTTCTTCCATCTTTTCCAATTTAAATCTCATATATTCCAATGTCAGTGCTTACAGAACTAATACTTTATTATTAATATTTATATATTATTCATTTATAACATTCTATCACAACTTATGTAAACTTTTGACATTTAGATAATTTCCAAATTTTTGCTGTTATGCTAAATAAATAAATTTTTTTGTATTTTCATGAGACTTTTCATAGATTGAATTATGAAAGTAGAATTCCTATGGCAAGTGATATATCTATTTAAAAGTGTCCTCAGTGGAATTCTAACAATTCCAATTGACTTTCTTTCACATCACACATCTGTTCTATCACCAAATCATATAAACTCTACAATACTTCCAGAACCTAACCACTTCTCACAGTTGTCACTGATTTGATCTGGTCCCAGATATCATTTTGGGGGGCCTGAATTATTGCAATGATGATATAATTAATCTCTTCCAGTCCTATGGAACAGTCTATTCTTAGAATATTCTCTTAGCAGCAAGTGTGAGCTGTGAAAAATGTAAGTCAGATATTATCAGTATTCTGCCCCAAATCCTCCCTTGATTTCACCTGATTCAGAATAAAAGTTTAAATTACTTTTTTTTCTTTTTCCTTTTTGCAGAGCTGAGGATCAAACTAAGAGTGTCACACATCCTAAGCAAATGCCCTACCACTGAACTACACTCTTAGCCCTCAACATTCTTTTTTTTTACTATCATTTTTTTAATTTTAAATTTATTTATTTATTTTAATTAAGTGTATATGATATGAGAATGCATTTTGATTCATTGTACACAATTGCAACACAACATTTATTTCTTTGGTTGTACATGATGTAGTGTCATACCATACGTGCAGTCATACATGTACCTAGGGTAATAATGTCCATCACATTCCACCATCTTTACTGCCCCCCTACCCCTTCCCCTTTCCTCCCTCCCCTTTGCCTGATCAAAGTTCCTGCATTTTTCCCATTGCCCCACATTATGGATCAACATCCACTTATCAGAGAGAACATTTGGACTTCAGTTTTTTGGGATTGGCTTACTTTACTTAGCATGATATTCTCCAACTCCATCCATTTACACGCAAATGCCATAATTTTATTCTCTTTTAATGCTGAGTAGTATTCCATTGTGTATATATACCACAATTTCTTTATCCATTCCTCTATTGAAGGGTATCTAGGTTGGTTCCATAGTTTAGCTATTGTGAATTGAGCTGCTATAAACATTGATGTGGCTACATCACTATACTATGCTGATTTTAAGCCCTTTGGGTATATGCTAAGGATTGGGATACTGGGTCAAATGGTGGTTCCATTCCAAGTCTTCTGAGGAATCTCCATACTGCTTTCCAGAAAGGTTGCATCAATTTGCAGTCTCACCAGCAATGTATGAGTGTACCTTTTCCCCCACATCCTTGCCAACATTTACTGTTACTTGTTTTCTTCATAACTGCCATCTGACTGGCATGAGATGAAATCTTAGAGTAGTTTTGATTTTCATTTCTTTAATTACTAGAGATGTTGAACATTTTTTCATATATTTGTTGATGGATTGTATATCATCTTCTGAGAAGTGTCTGTTCAGCTCCTTAGCCCATTTATTGATTGAGTTGTTTGTTTTTTCAGTGTTAAGTTTTTTGCATTCTTTATTATGTCCTGGAGATTAGTGCTCTGTCTGACATGTGTGTGGCAAAAATTTGCTCCAAAATGTGGGCTGTGTCTTCACCTCATTGATTGTTTCTTTTGCTGAGAAGAAGCTTTTTAGTTTGAATTCATCCCATTTATTAATTCTTGATTTTATTTCTTGTGCTTTAGGAGTCTTATTAAGGAAGTCAGGGACTAATCCGACATGATGAAGATGTGGCCTACTTTTTCCTCTGTTAGGTGCAGGGTCTCTAGTCTAATTCATGGTTCTTGATCCACTTTGAGTTAAATTTTGTGCATGGTGAGACATAGAAGTTTAACTTCATTTTGCTGCATATGGCTTTCCAGTTCTCCTAACAGCATTTGTTGAAAAGGCTGTCTTTTCTCCAATGTATGTTTTTGGCTCTTTGTCTAGTATGAAATAACTGTATTTAAGTGTGTTTGTCTCTGTGTCTTCTATTCTGTACCATTGGTCTACATGTCTATTTTGATGCCAATATCATGCTGTTTTTGTTACAGTAGTTTTGTAGTATAGTTTAAGGTCTGGTGTATTGATGCCTCCTGATTTACTCTTCTTGCTAAGGATTGCTTTGGCTATTCTGGGTCTCTTATTTTTCCAAATGAATTTCATGATTGCTTTTTCTTTCTTTTTAAAATTTTTTTAAAATTTTAATTTGTTATATACAATAGCAGAATGCATAATAAACAATTAATATTACACATATAGAGCACAATTTTTCATATCTCTGATTGTACACAAAGTAGAGTCACACCATTTGTGTCTTCATACACAATGTACTTAGGGTAATGATGTCCATCTCATTTCACCATCTTTCCCACCCCCTATTCCTCCACCCCTTTCCTCCCTCCCCTTTCCCCTATCTAGAGCTCATCTAATCCCCCCATACCTCCCACCTAACCCCATTATGAATCAGCATCCTTAAATCAGAGAAAACATTCAGCATTTGGTTTTTGGGATTGGCTAACTTCACTTGGCATGATATTCTCCAACTCCATCCACTTACATGCAAATGGATTTTATTTTCTTTTAATGCTGAATAATATTCCACTGTGTATATATACCCCAGTTTCTTTATTCATTCATCTAGGTTGAATCCACATCTAGGTTCCATTGTGAATTAAGCTGTTTATCATTGATGTGGCTGCAGCCCTATACTATGCTGATTTTAAGACCTTTGGGTATAGATCGAGGAGTGGGATAGTGGGTCAAATGGTGGTTCTGTTCCTAGTTTTTCAAGAATTCTCCATACAGCTTTCCATATTGGCTTCACCAACTTGCAGTCCCACCAGCAATATATGAGTGTACCTTTCCCCCCACATCCTTGCCAACACTTATTATTGTTTGTGTTCTTAATAGCTGCCATTTTGACTGGAGTGAGATGAAATCTTAGAGTAGTTTTGATTTGCATTTCTCTAATTGCTAGAGATGTTGAACATCTTTTTCATATTTTTTTAGTAGATGGATTGTATATCATCTTCTGAGAAGTGTCTGTTCAGTTCTTTGGCCCATTTATTGTTTGGGGTTTTTGTGGGATTTTTTGGTGTTAAGATTTTTGAGTTCTTTATATATCATAGAGATTAGTGTTCTATCTGATGTGTGTATGGTAAAAATTTGTTCCCAAAATGTACATTCTTTATTCACCTCACTGATTATTTCTTTTGCTGAGAAGAAGCTTTTTAGTGTGAATCCATCATTTATTGATTGTTGATTTTAATTCTTGCACTATAGGAGTCTTATTAAGGAAATCAGGACCTAATCTGACATGATGAGATTTGGGCCTACTTTTCTTCTAATAGGCACAGCATCTCTGGTTTAATTCCTAGGTCCTTGATCTACTTTGAGTTAAGTTTTGTGCATGGTGGGAGATAGGGATTTAATTTCATTTTGTTGCATACAGATTTACAGTTTTCTTAACACCATTTGTTGAAGAGGCTATCTTGTCTCCAATGTATGTTTTTGGAGCCTTTGTCTAATACAAGATAACTGTATTTAATTGGATTTGTCTCTGTGTCCTCTATTCTAAACCATTGGTCTACAAGTCTGTTTTGGTGCCAACATGCTATTTTTGTTACTATTGCTCTATAGTATAGTTTAAGGTCTGGTATAGTGATGCCTCCTGCTTTATTCTTCTTGCTAAGTATTGCTTTTGCTATTCTGGGTCTCTTATTTTTCCAAATGAATTTCATGATTGCTTTTTCTATTTCTATAAGGAATGACATTGTGATTTTAATTGGAATCATGTTGAATTTGTATAGCACTTTGGGTAGTATAGCCATTTTGACAATATTAATTTTGCCCATCCAAGACCATGGGAGAACTTTCAATCTTCTAAGACCGTCTTCAATTTCTTTCTTTAGTGTTCAGTAGTTTTCATTGTAGAGGTCTTTCAACTCTTTTGTAAAAGTCAAATCCCAAGTATTTTATTTATTTATTTATTTATTTATTTATTTTGAAGTTCTTGTGAATGGGATAGTTTTCCTAATTTCTCTTTCAGAGGATTTATCACTGATGTATACAAATGCATTTGATTTACAGGTATTGATTTTATAACCTGCTACTTTACTGAATTAATTAATTAATTCTAGAAGTTTTTTGGTGGAGTTTTTTTTGATCCTCTAATTATAGAATTATGTTGTCAGCAAATAATGATAGTTTGAGCTCTTTTCCTATTCATATCCCTTTAATTTCTTTTTGCTCTGGCAAATTAGCAATTTCTAATTGCCCTGGCAATTAGACAGTGTATTAAAGTCACCCAGTATTATTGTGTTGTGGTCTATTTGGTTTTTGTAGTTGAGAAGGATTTGTTTGATATATACAGATGCCCCATTGTTTGGGGCATAGGTATTTATGATTGTTATGTCTTGTTGATGTATGAATTCTGTGAGCAGTATGAAATGTTCTTCTTTATTCCTGTTCACAAGCTTTGGTTTGAAATCCACTTTATCTGAGATGAGGATGGAAACCCCTCCTTGTGTAGGTGATCCATCTGAGAAGTACGTTTTTCCCCACCCTTTCATCTTCAGTCTGTGGATGTCTTTTCCTGTGAGATGAGACTCTTGAAGGCAGCATATTGTTTGGTCTTTTTAAAAAAATCCAATCTGTCAGCCTATGTCTTTTAATTGATGAGTTTAGGCCATTCACATTTAGAGTTATTATTGAAATATGATTTGTATTCCCAGACATTTTGGTTTACTTTTGATTTTTAACTTGACTTGGTTTCTCCTTTGATTGGCCTTTCCTTTAGTACAGTACCTCCCTTTGCTGATTTTTACTGTTGTTTTTCATTTCCTCTTCCATTTATATTTTGCTGAGGATGCTCTGTAGTGTTGGCTTTCTCACTGTAAATTCTTGACTTGGTTTCTCCTTTGATTGGCCTTTCCTTTAGTACAGTACCTCCCTTTGCTGATTTTTACTGTTGTTTTTCATTTCCTCTTCCATGTATATTTTGCTGAGGATGCTCTGTAGTGTTGGCTTTCTCACTGTAAATTCTTTTAACTTTTGTTTATCATGAAACATTTTTATTTTGGATATAAGGTTCTTGGTTGGCGTCCATTTTCTTTCAGAGCTTGGTATATGTTGTTCCAGGATCTCCTGGCTTTGAGAATCTGGGTTGAAAAATCTTCTGAGATCCCAATTGGTCTCCCCCTATATATGATCCAATTCCTCTCTCTTGTGGCCTTTAAGATTCTATCCTTATTCTGTATGCTAGGCATTTTCATTATAATATGCCTTGGTCTACACCAACTACTACACCAACTACTATTGTAATTTTGTATATTTGGAGTCCTTAAGCCTCTTGTGTTCAATTTTTCAATTCATTCTTCACGTTTGGGAAATTTTCTGATATTATTTCATTGAAGAGATCATGTATTCCTTTGGTTTGAAGTGTATTCCTTTGGCTTGAATCTCTGTGCTTTCCTCTATCCCAGTGATTCTTAGATTTGGTCTTTTGATGCTATCCCATAATTCTTGGATGTTCTGTTCATGGTTTCTTACCATCTTCACTGTGTGGTCAATTTTATTTGCAAGATTGTATATTTTTTCTTCATTATCTAATGTTGTGTCTTCCAAATGATGCTTTCTATTGAGTTTTTTTATTTCATTTATTATTTCATTCATTTCAAGAATTTCTGATTTTTTTTCTCAGAATCTCTCTTTCTTGAAGTAATCTTTTGCTGCCTATATTTGCTCCCTTATCTCTTTGTTGGTGTGATCAATTATTGCCTGTATTTGACCTCTTATCTCTTTGTTGGAATGTTCAATTTTTGCCTGTATTTGCTCACTTAGGTCATTCTTTAATCTGTAGAACATTTTTTTAAAAATATTTATTTTTTTAGATGTAGATGGACACAATGCCTTTATTTTATTTACTTATTTTTATGTGGTGCTGAGGATTGAACCCAGGGCCTCACCCATGCTAGGCAAGCTCTCTACCACTGAGCTACAACCCCAGACCCTGTAGATCATTTTAATTATGCACATTCTGAACTATTTCTCTGACATTTCATAAACTGCCCTGTCCATGGATTCTGTTATTGTAGTATCTTGGTTTGTTTGGGCACTTTCTTCTCTTCAATTTTTCATGTTGTCTGTGTGTCTTCCTTTCTTGCAGTGCAGATCTGAGGTATTACAGTTTCTTCCCTATACTCTTATAGGGTCCCTGCAAATGACCTGTACCTTACCTTGGTGTTGGGCTTCTAGTCCCTGACCAGTGTCCCACAGTGGATGCTACTGCAACTAAAGGTGGTGGTGGCAATAGCAGAGGTAACTCAAGATAGCAGTGTGGGTGTCCCATGATGGATGCAACCACTTTCAGAGATGGAGCTGAAAGGGTGGGCTTCCTGTTCAGAGATGCATCTGTCTCCAGGTCCTATCTGTTGTCCCATGCATGGTGGAGTCTACTTTGGGGGTTGCTATGGCTACAGTGTCCCAGGATGTAGGTGGGCTAGGCCTGGGCTCCCAGGTGGGCCTGCTGGTCAGTGGGATGTTCCTGCCTTCAACATTCTTATAGTGAATCACACAGGCTTTTTCTGATCTGCTCCCTTTTATCTTATCACCTATTACTATTCTTCAGTAGATCTTTTTAAAAGGTCTATCATCTTTCCTTTTAAGTACTATTTTATATATCAATAACTATTTTCTTTTAAAGTATCTTGTTTTCTTATTCAGTTCATATTTATTCATTTTTTTATTTTGGAAGCAGGAAATACTTCTTTTGCACACCTCAAATTTCAACTCACTGGCATCTATGTTGTATTATTAGTATTGTTTTACTTGGGCTTCAGAGGACCTCCACCTTATCTACCTCACATGCAAAGGAATCATAAGAAGCAGATGTTGCAGGAAAAGGAAGAGAAATACATTGTAGTATAAACTTTTGAATATGCATATTTTTCAGAAGGGAAAGGTATCAAGATTTTTATTTAATATTCAGTGAATTTGAGTTAAGTCCAGGTTTAACTACTTATTCTATTGGTATATTTTATGGGGATAAGTTTACCATCTTTTCTTCAGCTTTCTTAGACTTCTCTCTTATTACTACCGCAGAATTTCTACTTACTCTAGATACTAGTACCTATGGAATCCTGCCACAGTCTTTACATTTTGCCATGTTAGGACAGAAAAAAAGATTCACTGGATCATGTTAATATATATTTAGGTGTTTCAGTGTTGGGGGGCACATATATTTTAATTATATCCTCTTGATGAGTTGAATTATTTATCATTATATAATTATATATATCATTATTTAATGACTTTCTTTGTCCTTTTATATAGTTTTTGACTTGAAGTCTATTTTGTCTAATGTAAGTACAGCTACCACAGTTCTTTTGTGGTTTCTGTTTGTATAGAATATCTTTTTTTTACATCCCTTCAAAACTAAAGCAAATCTCTTGTAGACAAATCTCTTGTATTTTTGTCTATTCAGTCACTCTGTTTTTGCTTAAATGTAATTGTGGAACTTACTATTGCCATATTGTAATTTATTATGTAGTTGCTTGGTATATACTTTATTTTATTCCTTTTCCGTGACCTTCCTTTATGGTTTGATAGTTTTCTGTAGTGACTGGCTTTGGATCTTTTCTACTTATATTTTATACATTTTATACATTTTTCCTTTATGGCTATCACAAGGCTTACATAAAACATCATTGTAACAGGCTATTTCAGGCATATAACAATTTAATTTTGATTGCACACAACTCTAAATTTTATGTTTTTAATGTCATCATTTACATCATTTTATGATTTGTATCCTTTTCCAGTTTACTTTAGCTATTGTTTTAATAGATTTATCTTTTAACCATCATACTAGAAATAGCATTGCTTTATACTTCACCATTTCAATCCTAGAGCATTTAGAATGTGACTCTATATTATATATCATTGGTTGTTGTGCTTTTGTAAGTTTTATATTGTTAATTAGCCACCTTTTTTGGGGGGTGGTACCAGGGATTGAAGGGTACACTCAGCCACTGAGCTACATCCTCAGCCCTATTTTGTATTTTATTTAGAGACAGGGTCTCACTGAGTTGTTTAGTGCCTCGCACTTGCTAAGGCTGGCTCTGAACTACAATCCTCCTGGCTCATCCTCCAGAGCCACAGGGATTATAGGCATGTACCACTACGTCTGGCTATTAGCCACCTTTTGATTCAGCTTAAAGTTCCTTTTAGGCAGACCTAGTGCTAATATGCTCTACTAAATTTTGTTTGGGGAAAATTTTAATTTCTCTTTCATTTTTGAAGGACAGCTTTCTTTTGGATAAAGTGTTCTTAGTTGGCATTTTTCCCCCTTTAGCTCTTTAGCTTTATAGGAGTTCTGCTGAGAAATCTACTGATAACTAAGTTGAGACTCTCCCTTGAATGTGATATGTTTTTTTAAATCTCTTGTTGCTTTCAGAATTTTCCTTTCTTTGATTTTTGATAATTTTATTATTTTATTATTATGTATATCTCTTGGTTCTGTGGTTTGGATATGGCTTGAGTGTCACACAAGGGTCCATGTATCTTTCCACAGGTTTGAAAAGTTTTCAGTCACCTTTAAAGTTTAGTCTGTAACTCTGGAAAGGCCAGTTGGTAACAACCCTGGGCAGGTAGAGCTTGCTTTTGGATTCCTAGATAACTTAGCCATACTGCCTTGGGGCTGCTGGCTAAGCTCTGCTGTCAAGGGAGACCACTAACCAGGTTCTGCAATCAGGCAGAGATTTTGATTAGGCACAGTGATAGTCTCTCATTGGGCTGGGACACAGGGTGCATTCCCTTGTCAGATAGTGTCATTATTTGAGTTCTGACATTAAATAGGGATGCAGGGCTGGGATGTGGCTCAAGCGGTAGCGCGCTCGCCTGGCATGCGTGCGGCCCGGGTTCAATCCTCAGCACCACATACAAACAAAGATGTTGTGTCCACCGAAAACTAAAAAATAAATATTGAAAAATTCTCTCTCTCTCTCTCTTTAAAAAAAAAAATTAAAAAAAAAATAGGGATGCAGACTGGACCTAAAGGTTAAGCAGAGTTGCTGCTGGTGAAGAATGGGATCAGCTGCTGTGCTCAGTAGACATGTACAGTTGAGGTTTATTTCCATGCCTGTATGGGGAATTGGAGTGGACTTTCAGTTAAGCCAAGTCACAGTTTGAACTCCTGAGTGGAGCAGGTCTAACCATCTTGTTCGCCAAAATGTACTGTGGTAGATGTCTCCCTGGTTTGGTAGGGTCTTGGAGTAGACTTTGAGACTGAGTCCAATAGTATCAAATTCCTATCCAGGGAAGGTTACTCTGTGTTAAAATGGTCTCTGCCTCTTCACTTCTACTATTTGTTAAATTGGGCTCCAGAAGGCATCTTTCTCCATGGCCTTGAGGTAGAGTTTGTGGAGGCTATCCAATTTGGGATTGAAGCCAGGTAGAATTTCTACCATTTCTTGGAGTGACCAGTTCAGCTTTTCAGGCAGGTTATGCTTTGGCTGGTACCTCTAATTAGGTACCTCTGCTGGCAAGTACACAGAGCCTTTAAGATCTGTGTTCTGATTGATATAAGCTCTGCCTCTTTGCTTTGTTTCTGTCTGGCCCCACATGCTCTAACCATTCTGTTGCCCCCGTGTTCCCTATGAGAAAAAAATAGAGTGGCCTTCTTGGTAAGCATTTTGGAATGCTAGGAAAACTATGCTTACAATTCTTTTTCAACACAGAGACCATGGTCCCAGAGGAATGATATATGTGTGATACTATTCCAGCTTGGGGAAGGGAGATTGGCATTGCAGCCAAAGAGGCTATCTGTTCTTCCTATCTTCCAATGTGTTTTTTATTTAGTCTGTGTCCAAGCAGGTTTCTCAGGCTTATTCTCAAGTTCTGATGTTTTCTTGTCTTTGGATAGTTGCTAGTTGAACTTTCCGTGAGAGATATTTAAGACTGGGACATTGTATTCCACCAGATTCTTTCTGAACTTTCTCCTTCAGCATATATTTATTTTACTTCATTTTTTATTTGGTTTGGTTATTCTGCTGAATTGATATAGTTTAAGTGGTCAACATTCTATATCTGTAGGCAGTACTGAGTCTTCTAGGTGTTTCAGTGATCTTTGGCAGGTCATCACATGCATCAAATCATGTGTGATGTGTGATGTAACATCAGGGTCCACAGTTTTTGTTTTTGGTTTTGTACTGTTAAGATTCCTTTAGATATGCACAATGAGCAAAGTTATAGTTTTATTTCTAAATGCCAATATTTATAAGTTTGTTATATTCTTTATGACTATTTTAAATCCTCATAAAAATTTTAGATATCAACTAAAAATGTGTGAGGAGCTATGTAGATGTAGGTTTTCAAATTTTATGAGGGAGTATGAGTAAAAATTTGAATGTTGCTTTAGATTCTCCTTCTACTGTGGATCTAAACAAATGTGGATTTGGCAGAGGTGATATGGTCTTTGCTCAAACAAATACAGTTTTCAAATCTGATAGTCTTTTCATATTGATTTGATGACAGTCCATATTTATATAAGGTCATGTGACAGTCACTTGTTCAAACTGTTTTGGTCATTGTTGTTATGTCCATCCAACTGTCATCAAGTCATGTTATCTACATATTTTCACCTGCAAGCAATAAAAAGTCTTGGACTAATCTGAGGCATGTAAATGGCATCTCACTGTTTTTAAAATTACATTTCCTCAACTACAAGTGTATTTGTCATTCATGGGCTACATTCATTTAGTAGTGTGGCCAAGGCTGCAGCATCCAACAAGATCTTGGAACAGAAATTATCATCATTCTCATCCTCTAGGGCCTCTCTACATATGGCCTTTAATCATTCATTAGCATAACTTGGATTTTATATAACATGACAGCTGTATTCTAGAGTGCTAAAAGAGCACTGCTAGTCCTCTTAATTACTAGGGTCAGAAGTTCTGGAACATCATTTCTGCCACATCTCATTGTGAAATGTGACATTTGACATAACTTTAGAAGGAGATTGCAAAACTAATACAGAATCAAGGGGAGAAAAATAGACTTTCTTTCTGTGGAGGGGGTGGATATTGTGAGTAGAAATAGAATGGATTTGGATACAGTTGGCCATTTGGATTTGTTCTATGATTTATTTTCTGTTCAAATCATTTTCTATTTAAACTCTGGATTATCTTGTTTTAGCAGTTTTGGGGACTCCTGCTGTATCACAGATATCAGTTCATTTTTTGTAAGTCTAAAATGTGTCATGTTTGTAGTATTTGTTTATACATTAAATCATACATGTTTATTTTAGTTTGGTCAAATATGTAGATTTTAAAGTTTTTCTACTAATATGTATTGTATTAGTCAGCTTTCCATTACTGTGACAAAATACCTGAGGGAAGCACCTTAAAAGGTAGAAAGACTTATTTTGGCTCATGATTTCAGATATTTTGGTTCATGGTTCGTTGGCTCTGTGGCTTTGCAATCAGTGGAGAGGCCTTACATCATAGTAGGAGCATGAAGCATAGGAAACTTTACATCTCAATGCAGCTGGGAGCCAAAGAGAGAGAGGAAAGGGTCAAGGTCCCATTATCTACTTCAAGCTCATATTCCCAGAAGTCTAATTTCCTTCACTAGGCCTCATCTCTTTTAAAGATTCTACCACCTTCCAATAATGCCATATCCTATGGACCAAATCTTTAACACATAGGCATTTGGGGAATATTCTAGATCCAAATTGTAGCATTTGTTGCATTAGTTTTTATTTTTAAGTATTTAATCAATCTGGAATTTAGGTTTTTGTGTAATGTAACATCAGGGTCCACAGTTTTTGTTTTGGTTTTGTACTTGATTTGCCAATTGAGTCAGTAACCATGTATCAAATAAACCATTCTTTTTCTACAAAATTGAGATACCACATTTGTCATATAAAGACTTTGATTGATTTCTGAGCTATCTATTCTCTTTGACTGAAATAATTTAAACTCTTTTTAGAATACAAGTCAATAGTATTAATTATATCCACACAGTTGTGCAAATGTTAACAAATCCATCTCCAGAACTTTTCATCTTTCTGAACTGAAACTCATTTTTTTAACATTCCATGGGTTTAGGAAATTTTTACTTATTTAATTTTTTCTCTACATTTTTTATTAGTGTATTATCATTGTACTTCAATGATGGAATTTGTTGTCATTTTTTATTCATACATGCATACAATATAACAATATAATTTGGCCAAGATCACTCCCTAGTATTTCCCCCTTCCCTCCACTTGGTCCCTTTCCTCTACTGATCTCCCTTTGATTTTGAACTGAAATTCTTTACCCATTAAAAACTAACTTCTATTCCCCTCTCTCTCTAGCCCTGTCAGCCACTATTCTTTCTGCCTCTATAAATTTGACTAGTCTAGGTACTTCACATGCATAAAATCATACAGCATATGTCCTTTTATGACTGATTTATTTCCTTTAGCATAATGTCCTCAAGGTTAATCCTCTTTGTAGCATGTGTCAGAATTTCCTTCTCTTTAAAGGCTGAATAATACTTCAATGTATGTTGTATGTGTGTGTATATATGTGTGTGTATATATGTGTGTGTGTGTGTACTGATTTTTAAATGGTTTATAGATTACTGTTTCTGATTAAAAGGAATACTTTTATTTATATTTCTAGGTAATATTTATTGCTATTTTTAAAGCTATTGATTTTTTTTTATATTTTATTGCATCTCATTACCTTACCAGATCTTCCTATAGAATTTTACTGTAGTTTCTTGGGGTTGCTATGTTGTGTTTGGATGGATGGTGATAACAGTTGCACAACAGTGTGAATATAATCAATTCTATTGAATTGTATACTAATTGTATAAAAAAGAGTTAAAATCATTTCAGTCAAAGAGAATAGATAGCTCAGAAATAAATCAATTATTATTTTAGTAACATAGTTGATGTTAGTTATAAGGATCTCATAAAATAATTAGGAAAATTTCTTACTGTGGCAGGTGGAAGGGGTTGTCATTTATTTAAAAGGAGTGCAGTTAACTAATAGCCTCAGACTATCTCAGCTTTTGAACCTGAGACCATATTTTTCCTGGGAAGCCATACACAATGACTGAGCATCATACAGACACTAAGGCTTGGCCATTTTTGCTTAACACTGCACTCCACTAATGGCCAGCATTTGTTGAGAAGATGCCTGTTGGGTTAACTGAAACTGTCAGATGTGCATGTTCAATATGCATGATGATCTGAGATTCTCCATGTCTCATCTTACTTCCTCATATTATCTTTTACAGGTATTATCCCTGGATAGACCTATTGAATACTAAGAAAGAAATAGCCACTGTTCAAGATTATGATTGGTATGCAAAAGGTCACATATGGATTGTCAGTGAAACACATTTTAAAATGGGCATAGGTTCTATAGAAAGGTAAATTCTTAGTAATTATTATGAAAATCATGCTCCCTACCTAGGTATTCTAGGATTAGAGGAACCAGTGAATCAGTTCATACCTTATTTACTGGAATTACTCTTCCTATTCTCTAAATAAATGTAAATAAGGTTTTTTTAATTCAGTAATTTACTTCAACATATATTGACTTGTTTCAATAACCCGGTATTATATGTGAAAAAAATCATGAAAATGTAGCTCCTAGCACTTAACTAGCTAGGTGAAATTGGACAACTCATTACACCATTCTGAAGTTTCTAAATAGTGTAGGAAAATTTACTTTTCAGGTTTGTTTTTCAAATTAAAGTGCTAGGGTAGTTTCTAGCAAACAGTTGTTTCAAATGTCATTTTCATGTAAGTGGAGTTTGTTAAGTTACATTGAGTGGCAGAGCAACACTTACCCTTGTTTTGTGACTTCTTGTCTGGCACTTTTTATTTTATTATTCTGCTTCATTAAGGTAAGTGAAAGGATAAATCAGATGACACAGGGACCTTGAGAGGAGAGACCTTAAAGGAGGGGGAGATTATATCTTACCTGAGAATGCTAGCCCAATACTTGTGGTTTCCTTTGGCAAAAGACTCAAAAAGGGGGAATGCTTCCAAGACAATATTTCATTTATATTTGAGCAGAAATATTTCCTGGCTAATATTTCACTTATATTTATATTATTTACATTTATATTTCTTTATATCATGTAACCATTATATCCACTACTTCCTTATACTATATAATAAATGCAAAATAAACAATAAGTTGATTTCATGTTTTCTTAATTAGTGCATCTTATGATAAAGACTATCTGAGGTCAGAGATCACTAGTGGTTCGGTAGGACAAGCATAGTACATTCTCCTCCAAATGCTGAATTCACTCAACAATGGTGTAATAATATGGAATAATGTTTACCCTAAAACAAACAAAAGTGCATTATGAAGTAAAATAAAATTAGCATCATAATTTAAGATAAAACCTGAGGTTTGGACAAATTTTATGCATATATAATGATCTTTGTAGTAAAATTCACTATCTAAGTGATATTTTGGCAGGAAAACTTGAGTAACACTGTGGGAATTAATCATTAAGAGGAAAAATCCTCTTTTTTTATTCCAACATTCTTTTTATTTTAAAAAGTCAAAATGTTAAAACAAGTATGTTTTCTTGTAATAGAACAATCTGTTTTCATATTAATATGATTGCCTTACTATAAACTTGGAGAAAGAGAAAAGCTGCTTGGAGATCTTCTGAAGCATTAACATATCTACTATCTTATATGTAATGTATCTTATTTTCCATTCTATATTTAAATAGTTTGAAGTAAAGATATGTTAATTAGGTTATAACTTCTTCTAATTGAGTTACAATTACATCTTTTATGTGTTTTCTGAGAAACTGCCAAAACTCCATCAAAGTATGAGGAAAAATACCAATTTTTCCTTATATAATTTTCTTGTATGTATAAATCTATACCTATTGTTGCTATGTCCTCCAGGGGGCACTAGATACAATAGTGAATGATTCTGGTATTATGCAAATACACATGGCGTGTATGGAGAGTAATAAGAAAGAGAGGGCAGCATCCTCAGTGTGTTGTGGTAATGATACTGGAATTATTGTCACTGGGTTGATCCTGGCAAATGTGGAATGTGAGCCTTCACCTGGTAGTTTCCCTTATATGCACTTGGTATCTTAAAAGCTTTTTTGAGTGAGAAATCAACAAGATAAAATGTGCAGTAATAGTACATATTTATTTTTCAAGATGCACAGTTCATTCCACTGTATTCAAGGGAATAGATAAGTAAAGTCAGATTTATGTATATTTCCTGTGCAACTGTAGAACGAGCACAAATCCCATATAATGCTAAACTATACTACAAATCTCTAGGCTGTGTATCCTAAGACAAAGCATATGGACACATATTCAAAATCATGTTATTAAAGACTAGTGCACACATATCAGCACCTATGACAAAGTCTAGTCCTAAGGAACCTCAGTGAGTGCTTGATTCACCCAGGCTGGTTCTAGGGTCAAATATAAACCTCCTAGGCAGACTTAAGACTCCTATGTAGTATTCTAAAATGTCTAGTTCTAACATATACCTCACATTTCAGTCCTTAATTATTTTTAATCCAGACTGTTTATGTGTGCCATATCTATATGTCTTCTGTCTTATTGTAAGAAAAATCTCAGAATATATTTATAATCATTTTAAATAACTAATGTCTAACCTTGGTTATTCTGTACTCAGTGCTTTTTATTCAACATTCAAAAGTGGTATTTATTATCTTAGATGTGAATCTGGCTTCTTTTAATGTGTATTTTAATCTCCACTCTTGGCATCACTGTCTATTCAGTTATTCAAGATGGAAGTATATTCTTTTCAGACACTCCTTTCCATTTTAGTTCTCACATCTTATCCATCACTAAGACATAAAAGGTTTTTCTCCCAAATAACCTTTCAGGGGGACAGTCTCATATTTATATTTGTTTCTAGTCTTACCCCATTTCCATTAATGCTATATACTAATACTAGAGTCAGTATTTCTAAAAGTAGTTGGGCTAATTGCAAACATGAATTCTTTAAGTCATACACTATTTAGTACAAGATAAGTTTCAAAATCATTATCAAAACTTCAATCTAGGGCTGTGGTTTTGGCTCAGTGATAGAGGGCTTGCCTAGCATATGTGAGGCACTGGGTTCAACCTTCAGCACCACATAAAAAATAAACAAATAAAATAAAGGTATTGTGTCCATCTACAAATAAAAAATATATTAAAAAACAAAACCTTCAATCTAACCCACGTCAAAAATTCCATAATTAGAATTTGAGAACAGCTTTATTGCATGTTCTAAAATATGAGTACTTAAATTGGCCGTTGGAAAGATTATGTACTTTAGCTTTAACTTTATACCCAGCACCATTTGTTAAAAGAGTGATATTTCTTGCCCCCTGACCCTTGCCCTCCCCCACATGCTACATTATGTTCCAAATCCAAGCTTGGGACATGAATGCACAATACTCTACTCTTAACAGAGTCTGTGAGAATCATGTGGTAGCTATGTACTGGTGATCAAACTTGACTGTGGGTTTCAACTAACTAATTTCTCTATCAAGTTTCGCATGCTGTCTGTATCAATGAGGTTTTGCATACATGGAGTACTCTGTATAACATGGTCTCTTAGTAGACTTTAGTGTTTATTTAAACAGGATAAATTACTAGAAGAAAGATTTTAAAATAACATCCTTATTTTAAATTTAAGTGATGCACATAAGTCTGCCACAATTAGCACCCAAAATTCAGTGTGACCTTTATGGCAGCTGGTGATACTCTAATATTTCTGGGTAGTGCATGAAAGGTGAAGGCTGTATCTCCTTTCAATGTGCATATGTAATTGCAATAAGTATTAATAGGAGTACATACTTGTGGATAATCCTGGAATGTATATCTATATTTATAATTAGGAACAGTTATGTGAATTTGATATAAATATCTGTCATCAGTGGTGTTTAATTATCAATTTCCCTTGGACAGTTTGCAAGAACTCTAAGTGTATAGTAGCCTGCTATCTTGTGTTTTATAACAGGTAGCAAAAGAGTATTTAGAATGTCTTGAAATTCTTTCATGCATAACAATAATTTGTTCCCAATCCATAAATTTAAATGTGTCAGTGCCTTTTATTTGCTTCATTTGGCACAGTTAGACCAGGAGCTGTAGAATATCAAAATGTGATTTTATACATGAAACTCAAATCTTAACTGTCCGTTTTTCATAATCCCAAGAGGAGAACATGGTTGTTTTATTGTTTTACTAATCTCTGCACACATTTTTCTTATTTTCTCTCTTCCTTTATTTTTCCATTCTATGCATTGCTTTTATTATCTTCATTTCATTCCATATGCCTCAGGTGTAAGATATATACATAAATTAGTGGGAAGAAGTGAAAATAAACATAAAAGGATATTTGTGTGAAGGATTTTAGGTGGCTTTTCCTTTATGTTTTTCCTATTGTTTGAGGATTATAAGAACTAGAAAAATGAAGAAATTATTGTTTTGGTCACAAAGGAAACTAGTGTTCATATACTAGAACCTTAAGAGCCTGGCTAGTAGGATTCTTAATGCACAGACTTTATAGACAAGCCTAGTTTTTATATGATTATATTAATATTTGAATAAATTGATATGACTTGTTCATGATGTTGCTTGTCCTAAGAAATTGTTTATGAAACAATTTAGTGAGTTTTAGGAAGGACTTTGTCACACAAAATGGAAATTCCTTTTTTTTTCCCTCTGAATCGTCATTGTACACAGGAACAATACCTATTTTCTTCTTAACAATATTATTTTTATTTGATGTTTGTTGAAATGTTTAACATGAAATGCTTCAAAAGAAAAATTGGCAAAGTGAATGAAGAATATTACTATGTAAGTATAATGCAATTATTATTTTACAAATAATCAGAAATGACTAGTAATCATGAAAAGTGGTTTACCTCTTTCAGAATCAAATAATGTAGATGGAAACAATTGATATTTTTGTCAAAGATTCAAAATACATGTTTATCCTCAGCAAGGAAATAGGATGAAATAACACTTTCATTATTTATTAATGAAAGTAAAAAGCACTTCAATTCATTCCAGAAAGCAGGTTGGAAACATGTATTAAATGTATATGATATGGATCTTTTGACACCACAATTTTGTGTCTAAAAATTTACATACATAGATAATCACATGTAGTAAGATACATATGCATGTTTCTAGCTGTATTGATTATGTGGTAGAATTAGAACTCTAAATATCCATTAACGGGAAAGTTATTAAATAAATTTGGCCCTTTACATAATGGGATCTGTGCAGCTATTAAAATAATCTATGCCTATATTTATTGATCTGCAAAAGTATTAATGATGTATTGCTGATTGAAATTACAGGTAATGATACAGCACATATAGAATAATTCTACATATTAGAGATTGCAAAACCCTTGTAATAAAAGTTCAAGTTGTACAGTCTCTGTCTTACTACCCAACTTTCCTGTTATAGTGCAAAGGTAGCCAGGGACAAGGTATAATCAAGTGAGCATGCCTACATTCAATAAAAGTTTATTTGTGCAAACAGGCAGTCATTTAAGTACACTGATCTCTATTATATGCATAAAAATTGTGTATGCAGAGAGAGGATGCATGTGTGTATATGTGTGTGTGTATATATATATTCATCCATATATAACCAGTAGATATAGTAGATGGCTCTATGGAAGAGATTCTAGCTGATTTTTACTTGCTACTTTATATTTTTCTGTATTGTTTGTTTTTATACATACTTGGAAAAATTATATGCATTATTATTTATCAAGAGTCTTTTCCTAGTCAGAAAAACAGGTTCATAGTTAACATGCCTAAGAGTGCTATTTCTAAGATCTTCCATGTTATATATGCATATATCAGATAAAATGACATTTAAATATAATTCACTGTTTTTTTCTGCTGCAGAATCACTTCATGCCTACATTATTGTACATAATCGTCTCCTTAATAAAGTCTTTACATCTGGTTTTTGTAGCACTTTTCCATCCTGTTATATACACAATTAACAGATTTACCAGGCGCGCATATATATATGTGTGTGTGTGTGTGTGTGTGTATGTATTGACATATTCTAAATTATATTATAAAGGAAGCCAAAGAACATATAAATCATGTAAAAAATATATGTGTGTGTGTGTATATATATATATATATATATATATATATGTATATATATATAATATATATAAAATCAATTTAGATGTTCTGGAATCTTTCAGAAGTGATTCAATCTTGTAATAAAATAAATATGCATATATACATAAGCACTCCTTTTTTGGTTCTCCTATTCTTGTTACTCCCAGATTTCAGGTTTCTCTTTCTATCCCCTGAATACAGTTTCCACCAACATTTTATCCTTGTTCTCTTCTTTTCACTACATTGTCTCTCTTAACTCACTATTGTGCTTGTATACCACCTCATATGAGGACTCATGTGGAACTAGATGACGTCCATGACATCCATGGAAGTAGATGACAAGTGGCCAATTCTGCTTTGGGAATTTGTTGAATCTCACACCCACTTACCATACCCATAGCTACTTTCAGCTCCTTATGTAGACTTTAGCTTTCTATGAACCTCCTCCTATAGATGGGCCAAATTTGGATTTACTAACTCAGCTTTACCATTCAGTTCACCACCATATGTAGCTTTGTGAACCTAGCTTTCCAATATCATCCTTGAAAGAGGCACCATGGTACTTTCTGGATATATATTTGGAGACTGAGAATAGCCCAAACAGAGAAGCAAGTCTTACCTGGGGTTATCTAGGCAAGATTTGGTAGTAGCTCTCATCAGTTAAATTGTAGGGGAAATAAAAAGAAGTAGACATGTTCTGTTGGGCTTTTAAAATGACAAATTAACAGTATTAAGTGATGAAGTGGATTTGGAGAGATGAAGGAAAGGGTCTATCAACGAGCTCAATTTTCTGGCTTATTCAAATAGGGGAAATGGCTACTCTTTCCCCCTTGAGTTGAAGGCTGTCATCATCTGCTGATAAGCAAAAGTGAGGAAGCAGAAGTTGAGAATTTTGCCAGCCAGAGGGAAGGATGGGTATTTCTTGCAGAAGGAGCAACATTAGTGAAGTCTTGAAGATGTGGAAATAATCAGTGATTTCTGGAAATCGTAAATATTCTAGTGGAATTAGAACACAGTGGAGGAAGGAAGGGTGGTATACAGGAGACTTGAAAAGCAATCTAAAACCTGAATGCAAAGGGTCCTCAATCCTATGTTAATTGGTTTTTATTATCTTTATAATTCAGTTCTTCTTGGATATTTAGATAACCAATTGACAAAATTTTATAGTCAATTGATTATCCAACATAAAATTGCCTGTTTTTATTTGCAAGATAAAGTATTAAAGGAATATTAAAATCTACTATCTTACTTAAAATCTCATAGATCTCTTAAAATACTTTATTTTTCATTTGATCATGTGGAATAAATCCTAGATTCAATATAGAAATCATTATAGAACTTTATTTGTTTAATTAGTGAAAGACTGCTAGAAATTATTAAATGCTAAATTTCAATTTGAAAAGAGGAACTCAGGAGCTAGTTACTTAACTTCAACACCTTAGACAAACAGCCACAAATCACCAGTCAAGTGGAGAGCTTGAGCAATGAAGAATAGTAGTAACAGCATTGCTGAGCCTTACCATATGATAACATGCTTAAAAGGGCTTGGCAAATGACTGGACTTCCACTGTCCTAGAGGAATAATGATTTATGTTTAGTAAATAGAACAAATGCTTTATCAGCTTTTAAAAATTATGTTCTGAAAGTGTGCTAGGAAAGCACTGAAGTTCATGTGTTAGATTTAGAATTATAAAATTTGTGATTTTAAAATTCTCATTTCAAAATATTGATCTTCAATGTGTATTGTTAAGAAGCACTTTAATGCTTCATTTATGCATGTTTTAAAATATCATTTCTACTCTCATGAGCAATTATATTTAAGATTGAATACAATGGTCTGAATTATCCAAATGTTCTTTTACTCTTTTAAAATATAAGCAATGATTTTTTTCCTTTATGTTCCATTGTTTTCTGTTAAGATCTTGAAAATGGAGCAGTATATATTTTCACATTTATAGGAGTTGCAAATTTACAGGAATTTCAGGAATTGCACTAGAATTGACATATTCTAAATTATACTATAAAGGAAGCCAAAGAACATATAAATCATGCCAAAAATACTTAGCATTGGGAGGACTAGATGCCTTAGGGAATTGGTAATTTGATCCAAAGCCTGTCACCTGTTAAAATTTATCCTGGGTCACTAGTGACTGAAAATCATCACGACCTGACAGGTGTTCAGGATCGTATGTAAACTGAAGTGGTGGACTCAGTATAGTTCCTATTTGACACGTGTATGCATTAAAACCACTGCAACATTAATTGATTATTATGCTGGCAATCTTGATTGAGGTGCCAAGGACTAACTGGCCTGAACTCTTTTCACCCCTACTGATGTGCCTTTTAAAATAGGTTCAAGTGTGTTGTGTCCTAGAAAAGTGTGTTTGCTCCTGTTCCTTTGACTAGATTGCTCCTAAAATTGACCAAGTATATTTTTCACAGAAGATCCCCTTGTTGTAACATCTGAGCTTTTTTCCTGGTGAAACATTTGTCTATCTTTTGATTCATCCCCAAATGTAAAGCATAGGGATAAGTAGGCCTATTCCCCTAAAACATTTTCTTTTAAATGTGTAAAAATTTACATAATTCGTAATTAAATACTGCTAAAAGAATTGTTTTCCAATGTAGTTAATACTTGTTATTCAAAAACTGTTTTTTATAAAATAGAGAGTCAGAAATGAAAGAACTCCAAACAACCCTCCTTTGTTGGTAATAGGTAAAGAAGAAGAAAGAGAAAATAATTGATCTTCACTGGTATTTCACAGTAAGAAAAACAAATTTATTTTTATCACTTAAGAATCATGATGATATACGGCTCTGTATTCATGGATTTATTCGCCAACCATGCCAGCAATGAGATTGTAGCCAACTGGTGGAGAAAGTCAGACTTTTAATAATCATCAAATAATTTTGTTAATTGTATATGTCCTACTTTCTACTCTTTAGCAAAAACATAAGTATGCTGCTTAAAAACTGACTTAATGTTATTCCTTGGTTAGTGGTTATGTATTCTTTTTTTAACTGGCAATTTATTCTCCCTTTCTACAAATCATTCCAGAATGATAAGAAAGGGTTGAAAATAATCTTAATTATATCTATTTATAGCAAAAATAATGATAGCATGAATTTTAATGGTTTTCCAGTATAGGCAATAAATATAATTGTATGTCTACATTTCTGCCTCATGGTTAACGTTATGCCTTTGCTGAATAGCTGATCAAAGTTATGGACATATTTGTGATCATGGCATAAGATCAGTTTATCTATTTGTAGATATATTCATGAATTTATTAGCTACATGCATTTAAACAGAGCAGTTTGTAGAAAATAGTAACAGATTGGACTGATTATAAGTGAATTATTAGGTTTTGCTTTGCTATTTTTATATAATTATTCTAGATATTCCTCATACTTTATATGCTGTTTTCATATATTTTGTCATGCTGTCTTATCTCCACACCTTTTCTTCTTCCCAAGTAAATTTTAACACATCTTTTTAAGTTTAGAGTATCTGTAAATCCTTTTCTAGTCCTCTCACCATTTCTCCCCACCCATATCCCTTTCTACTCCAGAGAATATTGATTTTTATTTTCATATACTTGGCAGTAGTGTCGTGGCTAGTTGTATTTGTGGTTTACTCAAAAGATATTATGGTTTTCTTAACATGTAGAAACACTTAGGGATATTTATTGAGCAGATTGAATAAATAGATAAAGCTTTATTCTTTTCATTTTTTTGTGTGTGTGTGTTTAAATCAATGTTTTGCTCCATGCTACTTAAATGAGCTCTAAAAGACCTAGGAAAATATCCACAGAGATACATCTAAATCTTTTGTTTCTAATGAACTTAATTTTTTAAATCCTGACCACATTTTATAAACCACAGGTTTTAAGGGAGTTTTGATGATTGTTAATTTGCGTATATATGTTGAAAGAAATAGCTAATTGACTTTAATTTTTTTTATTAATTATGTGGAAGTTCTATAAGTTCTTCACTTGAATCCAGGGGAAAGTGAGGCAGGGCAGAATGGATGAAGGGCTGTAAATGGCTCAGGCATAGCAGTCTACAGCATAAACATTTTTCAACTTAATTATTGAAAAGTTTAAACATTTAAAAGCAGAGAAAGTAGTTTAGTGACTCCCCATTGAACCATCACACAACTATAACCATTATCAGTTCATGGCCAGTCTTGCTTCATCTATTCCTTAATCCATAGTCCCTGCTCCAGATTATTTCTTGAAGGCAGATCTATTGAGTCCTTATTTATATAAAATATAATGTATCCTTTTAAAATGTTAAGATAGAAGAGTTGGGACAATCAACTCAACAGAATATTTAAATTACCACAAACATCTTCCTCATACCACTTGATAATCTCTTCCTTCCCTACTTCTTGACAGTTGCTGATTTGTTTCTGTTCCTAGAGTTTTGAGGTTTTTCAGAACATCTTATGTAAATTCTAATGGCATGTAGATTTTTGTGTCTGGAATCTTTCACTTAACAAAAAGCTTTTGAAAGTCATTCATGTTGTTGCATGTATCAATGATTGATTCCTTTATATTGTTCAGTTATATTCTGTTTTATTTATTTATTCAACAGGACCTAGACATTTAGACAATAGGTTATTTCCTGTTTGGGGTTATTATGAGTGAGACAATTCTGAATGTTCGTAAACATTTTATTTGAGATATGTGTATTTATTTTGGGTAAATACCTAGGCATGGAATTACTAGGTCATCTGATGGGTATATTTATTTTTATGAGAAATGGTCAAATTATTTTCCAAAGTAGTATCCTATTTCATTGAGAATTTCAATGCAGATTTTTATCTTAATAAAATGATCCAGTTTTTTAAATTTTTGTTACTAATAAATCTTTGATCTAAAGAGGTTGGTTATTTTTATGAGTCAAAGCAGTAAGACTCACTGAGGCAACTATCAAGACATCTTGCTGCTCACTGCTGGCAAGATCCTGGCTAGAGTTCTCTTGGACAGACACAGTGCAATCTTGCCAGCTATGTGCTCCCAAAATCACAATGTGGTTGTGGGCCATGGCACAGTACAGCTGACTCAATCTTTGCAGCATGTTTGGATTTAGGAAAGTCAGGGCTTATATCAGCCTGTATCTTACAAGATTACAGATCCCAGAAGATTATTTTTCTGGTTAAATTAAGCTGCTGCTGTACACGGGAGGTTTGTATGTAGAGTCAAATATGTTCTTTTTAAATTTAAGAAATAATCATTGTCACTAAATTTGGAAAGAAAGAGTAAGCAGTGGCATTCTAGTACATTATTCTTTAACCTGGGGGAATAACTTAAGTCAACAGTTTCAGATTCTTGACACTATTTTTTTAATCATCAGAATTTTGAAAGGTTCTATACTTAAGTCTCTTAAGTATTTTCAGTTTTACTAGAAAATATGTTTTGTTTAGTCCTTATTTTCATATAGTAGAGAATAGATTAATATATCATTATCAAATTTCATTTCTAACTACCAAGGCTCTTTACTATTATCTAGTATACCCTATAAGCATAACTTATTGAATTAAACCCACTGGGACAACTTTCTAGAAGACCAAGTGCACACCCTGCTTTAGCAAATTGTAAGCACTAATTTGAATTACTCTATGCTAGTAAGCAAAATTTTGGTAATTTGTAAAAGAAGACATTTATATTTTATAACTGTCTGAATTCATAGCACAACACAATTTATAAAACATCAACCAAGAAATTCTGATGTCTCATTTTATTTTCCAAGAAGGCCAAATGGCCTATTGATAATGGGGATGTTGATGATTCCTTGACCTGAAGCAAAGTTTCAGTAAAAAAGTAAAATGGTTCTACCTGCAGGAGGGGACATTCTTGGATTGTACCTGCTGGGTAATCACACTTGCTTTCTTTTGGCTTTCTAAAACTATCTGAGTTTTTGCCACAGCTGCCCAGATTGGAAGATGGACACAGTTCCACCGTTATATTCCTTTATATCAAATGTCATAGCCATTCAGAAACTGTCTAGAATGCCCAAGAATTTAAACACAATACATCATAGGGTTATTTTTAATAACAGTAAGATTCATCTGTTATTCATAATAATCTCGAGTCAACCTGAGGCCAGAACAAGGAGCTTGTGAAAGAAGTGCAATGCAGAGCTTGGAAGCAATGTCCCTTTCCTTGGACTCTGAATGTGTGGAGTAGTGAGACTTTCAGAAGGTGAAAGCAAAGACAGCTCACGTCCTAAATAGCGTACAGGGATGTATTTAGAGATTAGATTTTATAGCCAAGATAGGAGTATTTGTAGCTAGAAACATGAAAGTTAAAACAGTTGAAAAGGACTAAAAAGACATAGCAAAGTTAGCTTTGCAAGAGACAAATCTCAGTTGATATCCATGTAGCTCTTAAGCCAGAATCAATTCCAGAAACTGGTGATTCTGTCTTCCTTAGGATTCAAGGTGTGATTCCACATCTAGTGGGGGTGAATTATAATACTCCCCAAATGGAAATGAAGATATAAAGCTTTATCTCTTTAATGACTCTAATTTTACTTTTAAAACTATACTACCTCTAAAGCATTTGCTGATTGAAATTGCCTCTTTTGACAATCAAAAACCAAGGTGAAAAATTTCTATAGAGATTTGTTTTACAACAATGTCAATATGGTCAAGACTAGTGAAATGTACATTTTAAATGGTTACAATGGTAAATTTTAGTTTTTAACCACAATTAAGAACAAGTTAGGGGCTTTAGAGCTTTTTTGACTATTACTCTCTTACAGCATTTCTCACTTCAAAAAGGGTCTTCCTCCATTTCTATACTGGTTTTCTAGTTGGATTGTGAGCAGAGAGGCTGAAGAGCTAACTAGTCCTCACAGGCTTCTTATGTAGTTTATTTTGCTTGGAATCAAGACATTATCCTCTCTCTCCTCTTGATGCATCTGCTTTAATTTAGCTGGGTTTTATGGTGATTGATTGCCCTATACTGGTAGCAACTAAAATATTGTTAGTTTCACCATATTTTTGGAAGCATTGTGATGGCTCCTACTGTTGATGACTATACTATTTGCCTCCATTTATGACATCCTTGTACTCTATCATCTGTATCTAAACAGCTAACCCAAAAGCCTGTTCAATAAGCTATACCCTCTTGGAGACCTTGTGGCTTTTAGATGCTTTCTAAGAAACCATATGGAAAGTTCAGGATGCAGAATGGATCCCCTTGGTCTAGGCACCTATTAATTCATTGATACTCAATTACTTTGACACCATATTAAATGTAGGAATGTGCCATGAACAGGAATTTCCTAGAGCTTTCTAACTCTCCACACTACATAGTAATCAGGGCATAAGGACCTGATTTCTCAGTTTATTTGAATTTTCTACTCCACCTACCTCCATCAAGTCAAGTTTGATCTAAAAAGAGAATAGGAAAGCTTGAATGCAATCTTCCACTTTCTCACTCCCCTTTTTTCTCCTCTTCAAATAAAAAAAAAAGTCATAACACATTCCAATATCCTAGGTAGTGTTTTCTCTCCCTTTCCAGGGACTATAAGCCTCAGTCCAGTGGTTTACTCTTAATGATCAAAATATAATATTGTGAGAAGGGGAAATATTACCAAGAAGGAAAAAATTGGGTGCAGATATTTTTAAAATATCCTTCACTTCACCTGAAAATCTTTGTAGATTCCTCTGTCTTCCCGATTCCCGTTGTCCTGTTCATTATATCTCCTTCATGCATCTCATGCATTCCTTTACCACTATTGCTACTGCCCAAATAAAGGACAGGTATAAATTTCTGGAATTAAAGTACCTACACACAACTAGCTGTGTGAACTGAAATAGTTTCTTATCTTTCTGTGCTTTAATTTCTACAAATTATAAAATATGAATAATCATAGCCCTACTTCTTTTAGATTCTTTTTTGGTTTTTTGTTCTTTATAGAAATATATGAGAATAGAGTGTATTTTGACATATTACACATACATGGAGTAGAACTTATTCTTATTAGAATCCCATTCTTGTGGAGTGTCACTGGTTGTGTGTTCATATATGAATATAGAAAAGTTATGTCTGATTAATTTTACTAGCTTTCCTATACCCCCTCCCTTCTCTTCATTTTACAGTTGTCTAATCCAATGAACTTCTGTTCTCTAGCACACTCACATACCCTTATTGTGTGTTAGCATCCACATATCAGAACATTCAGCCTTTGGTTTGTGGGGGGGGTTGTCTTATTTCACTTAGCCTGATAGTCTCCAGTTCCATACATTTACTGGCAAATGCCACGATTTCATTCTTCTTTATGGCTGATTAATATTCCATTGTGTGTGTATGTGACATTATCTTTACCCATTCATTTGTTAAAGGGTTTCTAGGTTGGTTCCATAGCTTAGCTATTGTGAATTGAGCTGCTATAAACACTGATGTGGCTACATCACTGTATAATGCTGATTTTAAATCCTTTGGGTAGATACCAAGGAGTGGGATAACTGGGCCAAATGGTGGTTCCATTCAAAGTTTTCTGAGGAATCTCCAAACTGCTTTCCATAATGGTTGCACCAATTTGCAGCCCTATCAGCAATGTACGAGTGTACATTTTCCTCTACATCCTGCCAACATTGATTGTTACTTATATTCTTGATAATTGCCATTCTGACTGGAGTGATTTGGAATCTCAGTGTAGTTTTAATTTACATTTCTCTAATTACTAGGGATGTTGAACTTTTTTAATATATTTGTTGATCATTCATATTTCTTCTTTTGTGAAGTGTCTGCTCAGTTGCTTTGCCCATTTATTGCTTGGTTATCTGGGGTTTTTTTTTTTTGGTGTTAAATTTTTTTGAATTATTTATATATCCTGGCGATTAATACTCTATCTGAGGTGAAGGTTGCATATTTTCTCCCATTCTGCAGGATCTCTCTTCATGTTATTGTTTCCTGTGCTGCAAAGTCACTTTTTTGTTTGATGCCATCCCATTGATTGATTCTTGATTTTGCTTCTTGGGCTTTAGGGGCCTTGTTGAGGAAGTCAGTTCCTAAGCCAACATGATGTTGGGCCTACATTTTCTTCTAGTAGGCACAGGGTCTCTGGTATAATGCCTAGAGTTATCTTTGAGTTGAATTCTGTGCAGGATGTGAAGGATTAAATTTCATTCTGCTACATATGGATTTTCAGTTTTCCAAACACCATTTGTTCAAGAGGCTATTTTTTTTCTCCGATGTATGTTTATAGTGCCTTTGTCTAGTATGAGGTAACTGTATGTATGGGTATGGGTTTGTCTCTGTGTTTTCTATCCTGTGACATTGGTCTTTATGTCTGTTTTTGTGCCAATACCATGCCATTTTTGATACTTTGGCTCTGTAGTATAATTTAAGGTTTGATAATGTGATGCCTCCTGCTTCACTCTTCTCAATAAGGACTGCATTGGCTATTCTGAGCCTCTTGTTTTTCCAAATGAATTTCATGACTGTTTTTTCTATTTCTGTGAAGAACACTATTGGAATGTTAATGGGAATTGCATTAAATCTGTATAATACTTTTGGTAGTATGGACATTGTGACAATATTAATTCTGCCTATCCAAAAACATGGAAGAGCTTTCTATCTTCTAAGGTCTTCTTTAATTTCTTTCTTTAGTGTTCTATAGTTTTTATTGTAGAGGTCTTTCACTTCTTTTGTTAGATTGATTCCCTAGGGTTTTTTGTTTTGTTTTGTTTTGAGGCTATTGTGAATGGGATAGTTTTCCTAATTTCTCTTTCAGCTGATGATAGCCCTACTTTTACAGATGAAATAATCACCTAAAGGACTTTGAACAGTCCCTGGAATATAGTAAATGCCCAATTAATGTTAACTATTAATGTTTGCTCCTTATCACTTCTCCCCTAGACTAGCAATTTCTAATTGAATTCATTGTCTTTGTAGGTTCTTTCATTTACACTATTATAGGAATTCAGAGGAGCTGAGAATTGGAAGAGAAAAATTACATCTTTATTTTAATGCATATTTAATTGAAATCTGAAACCTTTCCATTCTTAAAATGTAGGCTTGAAATCACAGTGTTCACATTATCTATGAGCATGTCACCAACAGAAATCACAAATACTTAATATCAAATTTCAATTATTTCAGGTATTTAATTTATGCTCATCACTACTTTTAAATTTCAGTTATTTCAGGAAACTAATTATGCTCATTACTACTTTTAAATTATGGTAATTACTCAAAATATTGCTAAATTTAATTTACTCTATTAATATTTGTTTCTGGATTTCGTCATATTCCATATTTAAAATATTTTGATAAATTACATTCAATATTACTAGTGTCTTTTATAAACTAATGTATTTAGACCATTATCCTGAGAAATGATTTGTGGGATTTACCAGAGTTTAACACAAAAAAAGGTTACAACACCTCAAGTAAAGTGGATTAAAAAAATGCATCTAACCATATTCCCCCTCCTTAAAAGGATTCACTGGCTCTCATCACTAAGAGGTATCAAGTATAAAATCTTTAGGGAAACATGCAGGGCTTATCCTGGGTGTGACTCCAAGCTTGTGACCCATTGCTCATCTCGTACTTCCAAGGCCCTATCCCTCCAACCATTGAGAATTACTGGCAGGACCTCTAAGGCACCCTGACTCCTTCCTGTCTGCATTTGTATGTATATGTTTTGCTTCTTCCTTACTCATCCATCGAAATTTTATTCATAATCAAAGACATTGCTATTATCACCTCCTCCTTTAAATCTTTATGAGCACCTAGTGGGGCTGAGGTGACTTTTCCTCTTTCTCCTGTTTTAGCATCCATGCAGTCATCAAGATAAGTATCCATGGGGCACCATTTGTCCCATTTTATTTAAGTGTTTACTCTTACTGTTTGCTTTCTGATGTCACTAGACTGAGTTCTTTGAGGGAAGATTATGTTTTGTTCCTCACCTCCCTCCATAGACAGTTTCACCTAGTACTCAGTTAAAGGTAAAATATGATGGCACAAAGATAGGAATTGATCCGTTATTTCAGAATGAAATTACCAGGGGCATTCTGAATTATTTTTGCTCCAAATTCTTCTGGTAACATTGAAGGAAAGCATTATTCTTTTGACTGGCTGAATGACATACTGCATGGAACTAATTAACAGAGATTGAGGAAAGTCTTTGTGACTTTTGGGGAAAGAGTATGTGTAATATTTTTCCTCGGAAATCATGAGAGAAAGGCTTCAGTAGAAGTGAAGGATACTCTCCTAAAAGGAGTGTTGTTCTGAGCTATATGTCCCATACCTACACTGAAGGGGTAATTAAAATACAATGATAGATGTAACAAATGAATGAAAATGGATAGGGATGTAACTGGTATTTTCTGTCTAGTGGGAAATCTTGTTATCATCATATCCTACTGTTTTAACATTCGTCCTCACTGATTGCAGTTAGATTTCAAGAAGATTCCTAATTTTACCCCAGGTCTCCTGTGTTATTGCTAAATTCTGTGTAAATGACCTTTTGGATATATGAATCCATTTAGTTGTTAGGATAACCATCCATTGGGCACCATTCCATATTTCAAGTCAGCAGAGAAAAGATATTATCATAAATGATGACAGCTATGATGGTCACCTGAAGAAAAGTAAATTGAATTCTTACCTCATACTTGTGACAAATAGAGTTGAGATTACAGATTTTAAAAACAAATAACAAGGATTCCAACATGGCGGCAGGTGCGGAGAGATCACGTCTCTGACCTCTTCAGCCTTGCAGGCATAGGGAGTCGTAAACAACCTAAATTCTGTTTGCTCAGGATCACTAGGCAATGCTGAGCTGACGTGGATCTGGGACGAACAGTCTGGGCCTCTCAGAACACACACTGAGCACGGATCGGCTGAATTCAAGCTCCGTTCGCCTGCTTCCCGCAAACAGCTGTGACTCAGCACTAATCCATCCGGCTGAAACAACTGGTCGGCCCTTCTGTTCCTACGGAGGTAAACGCCAACCGAGCCTTCATAGGTAGTGGCCACAGGTTTGAAACGGGGCTTGGGAAAGACAGTAAGGACCCACCCGTTGCATTGGTCGCCCGGCAAAGGGAAAAGAACTGTCGCCATTTGCAAGAGATACCACCATGGCAGAGAACTGACATCACCAGACTGCGGCGGAGGAGATAACTTCATTGAAACCTGCGGCTACAGTTGTGTAATTCCCTAGCCTTCCCTCTCCACACATGGGGGAAACCTTAAAGGCCCCTCCCAGCTCTCCCGTAAGGGCCCCCCCCAGCTCTCCCATGATAGCCAGACCGAGGGAATCAGACGTGGTGCGGGACCCGCGTTGCGGAACTCCCGGCTACCGCTCCCACCAATGCTGACAACTGAGGTCTCTTGCACCAGCTACCGGGGGCGTAGCTACCGGAGGGCAAGTAAAATTCGCTGAGAATTCTCAGCCCCAAGATCTACAAACTTAGGGTCTGAGGGAATGGCAAACAGGGAGACTGTGCCCAGTCGTTCATGAAAACAGGGCTCCCGGGAGCAGCAGACCTGGCGTGTAGCCAGTATTGTGGTGAGCGGCACCCGTGAGAGGGGCCTGGCTAGAGGAAAAGTGGGGAAGTGATTAGACACAAGAGGAGGCCCTAGGCACTCAGGATTGGAGACTCGCCCAGTCTGGGAGGAGGAGCTGCTGCACAGTGATTGGTTCCCGCGTATTGACAGGAGAAACTTGGCCTGGTGGGCACAACGCCACCTACTGGAAGAGAAACTAATCAAACTCTAAGACTGCATTTATTAGGTTTTTTTTCCCTCTTTTTTTAAATTTGGGTTTTTTCTTTCATTTTCATTTTTCTTTCTTGATGTTTTTTAAATTTTTTAAAAATTTTTTTAAAATTTTTTTTCTTCTAATTTTAATTTTAATTTTTTTTATTATTATTATTTTTAAAATTTTTTTTCTTTTTTTATTTCCTATTTTTTTTCTCTTTTGACTTTTCATTTCTTTTTAATTCTCTTATTCCCCCTTCCTTGAATTCTACCTGCTTACTCTCATTCTCTTTAGTGACTTCTTCCCTTCCCTTCTAATACCTTTCCTCCCAAGCATCAAATAAATTTAGAGGAGTAAACAGTAACTCAGCAGTCAAACAGAACAAGAAGTAACATGAGCAGCTTGAAAAAGCAAGGAAGAAAAGGAGTACAAACAATGCAGGACAGCCTAAATATTCAGGAGGACCTAGAGTCATCAGAAAAATGGTCATATAAAGAACTCAAGGAAAACCTTAGACAGATGGAATGGAACCTTAAAGAGGATACGAGACAGCAAATTCAAGCAGCGAAAGAACACATTGAGAATGAATTACATAAACAGATAAAAGAAGAAGTTAGGCATCTTTATCAGGAGATAGAGATTATAAAAATAATCAAACAATAATTCTAGAAATGAAGGAAACGATAAACCAAATTAAAAACTCAATTGAGAGTATCACTAACAGAGTGGAGCAAGTAGAAGCCAGAATGTCAGATAATGAAGACAAAATATATCATCTTGAAAAGAGTCTAGCCAACTCAGAAAGGCTGTTAAAAAATCACGAGGAAAACATCCAAGAGTTATGGGATAACATAAAAAAACAAACTTATGAGTCCTCGGGATAGAAGAAGGTACAGAGATTCAAACCAAGGGAATGAGTAACCTGCTGAATGAAATAATGACAGAAAACTTTCCAGAAATAAAAAAGGAAACAGATATACAAATTGAAGATGCATACAGGACACCGAGCACACAAAATCACAGTAGACCAACGCCAAGACACATTGTTATGAAGATATCCAATATACAGAAAAAAGAGAAAATATTAAAAGCTACAAGAGAAAGGAGGCAGATTACATTCAGGGGTAAACCAATAAGGTTAACAACGGATTTTTTATCACAAATGCTGAAAGCGAGAAGATCCTGGAACAACGTATTTCAAACACTGAAAGACAATGGATGCCAACCAAGAATTCTGTATCCAGCAAAATTAAGCTTCAGGTATGACAACGAAATAAAAATCTTTCATGATAAACAAAAGTTAAAAGAATTTGCAGCCAGAAAACCAGCATTGCAAAGCATTTTGAGCAAAACACTGCACGAGGAAGAAATGAAAAACATTAACCAAAACCATCAGTGGGAAGTGCCTCGGTAAAGACAGAGGGTGAGGGGAAAGATAATCATGGAGAAACAAACTAATTTTTTTTTTAAAAAAAAAACGATAAATAATTAAACATGCATGGAAGTACAAACCATATATCAATAGTAACTCTGAATGTTAATGGCTTAAACTCTCCAATAAAGCGACATAGGCTGGTATCATGGATTAAAAAAACAAATCCAACAATACGCTGCCTCCAGGAGACACATCTGATTGGAAAAGGCATACACAGGCTGAAGGTGAAAGGTTGGGAAAAAATATACCACGCACACGGTCCTCGTAAGCAAGCAGGGGTGGCCATCCTCATATCGAATAAAATCGACTTCAAGACTAAGTTAATCAAAAGGGATAAGGAAGGACATTATATACTGTTAAAAGGAACCATTCAACAACAAGACATAACAATTATCAATATTAATGCACCAAATAATGGTAGTGCGACATTCATAAAACAAATTCTCCTCAAGTTCAAGAATCAAATAGACCACAACACAATAATTATGGGTGACTTCAACACACCTCTCTCACCATTGGACAGATCCTCCAAACAAAACTTGAATAAAGAAACTGTAGAACTCAATACCACAATCAATAACCTAGAGTTAACTGACATATATAGAATATATCAACCATCATCAAATGGGTATACTTTTTTCTCAGCAGCACATGTATCCTTCTCAAAAATAGACCATATATTATGTCGTAGGGCAACCCTCAGTAAATATAAAGGGGTGGAGATAATACCATGCATTTTATCTGACCATAATGGAATGAAACTGGAAATCAATGATAAAAGAAGGAAGGAAAAATCCTACATCACATGGAAAATGAACAATATGTTACTGAATGATCAATGGGTTACAGAAGACATAAAGGAGGAAATCAAAAAATTCTTAGAGATAAATGAAAACACAGACACAACATATCGGAATCTATGGGACACAATGAAAGCAGTTTTAAGAGGGAAATTCATCGCCTGGTGGTCATTCCTCAAAAAAAGAAAAAACCAACAAATAAATGAGCTCACACATCATCTCAAAGCCCTAGAAAAGGAAGAGCAAAACAACAGCAAATGTAGCAGAAGGCAAGAAATAATTAAAATCAGAGCAGAAATCAATGAAATTGAAACAAAAGAAACTATTGAAAAAAATTAACAAAACTAAAAGTTGGTTCTTCAAAAAAATAAATAAGATCGACAGACCTTTAGCCATGCTAACGAAGAGAAGAAGAGAGAGAACTCAAATTACTAACATACGTGATGAAAAAGGCAATACCACAACAGATGCTACAGAAATACAGAAGATAATTAGAAATTATTTTGAAAGCCTATATTCCAATAAAATAGAAGATAGTGAAGACATCGATAAATTTCTTAAGTCATATGATTTGCCCAGACTGAGTCAGGAGGATACACACAATTTGAACAGACCAATATCAATGGATGAAATTGAAGAAGCCATCAAAAGACTACCAACCAAGAAAAGCCCAGGACCGGATGGGTATACAGCGGAGTTTTACAAAACCTTTAAAGAAGAATTAATACCAATACTTTTCAAGTTATTTCAGGAAATAGAAAAAGAGGGAGCTCTTCCAAATTCATTCTATGAGGCCAACATCACCCTGATTCCGAAACCAGACAAAGACACCTCAAAGAAAGAAAACTACAGACCAATATCTCTAATGAACCTAGATGCAAAAATCCTCAATAAAATTCTGGTGAATCGAATACAAAAACACATCAAAAAAAATTGTGCACCATGATCAAGTAGGATTCATCCCTGGGATGCAAGGATGGTTCAATATACGGAAATCAATAAATGTTATTCACCACATCAATAGACTTAAAGATAAGAACCATATGATCATCTCGATAGATGCAGAGAAACCATTCGACAAAGTACAGCATCCCTTTATGTTCAAAACATTAGAAAAACTAGGGATAACAGGAACTTACCTTGACATTGTAAAAGCTATCTATGCTAAGCCTCAGGCTAGCATCATTCTGAATGGACAAAAGTTAAAGGCATTCCCTCTAAAATCTGGAACAAGACAGGGATGCCATCCCTCACCACTTCTATTTAATTTAGTCCTTGAAATACTAGCCAGAGCAATTAGACAGACAAAAGAAATTAAAGGCATAAAAATAGGAAAAGAAGAACTTAAATTATCACTATTTTCGGACGACATGATTCTATACCTAGAAGAACCAAAAGGGTCTACAAAGAAACTACTAGAACTAATAAATGAATTCAGCAAAGTGGCAGGATATAAAATCAACACGCATAAATCAAAGGCATTTCTGTATACCAGCGACAAAACTTCTGAAATGGAAATGAGGAAAAACACTCCATTCACAATATCCTCAAAAAAAATAAAATACTTGGGAATCAACCTAACAAAAGAGGTGAAAGATTTATACAATGAAAACTGCAGAACCCTAAAGAGAGATGTAGAAGAAGATCTTAGAAGATGGAAAAATATACCCTGTTCATGGATAGGCAGAACTAACATTATCAAAATGGCGATATTACCAAAAGTTCTCTATAGGTTTAATGCAATGCCAATCAAAATCCCAAGGGCATTTCTTGTAGAAATAGATAAAGCAATCATGAAATTCATATGGAAAAATAAAAGACCCAGAATAGCAAAAGCAATTCTAAACAGGAAGTGTGAATCAGCCGGTATAGCGATACCAGATTTCAAACTATATTACAGAGCAATAGTGACAAAAACAGCATGGTACTCGTACCAAAACAGGTGGGTGGACCAATGGTATAGAATAGAGGACACAGAGACTCATCCACAAAGTTACAACTATCTTATATTTGATAAAGGGGCTAAAAGCATGCAATGGAGGAAGGATAGCATCTTCAACAAATGGTGTTGGGAAAACTGGAAATCCATATGCAACAAAATGAAACTGAATCCCTTTCTCTTGCCATGCACAAAAGTTAACTCAAAATGGATCAAGGAGCTTGATATCAAATCAGAGACTCTGTGTGTGATAGAAGAAAAAGTTGGCTCCGATCTACAGATTGTGGGGTCGGGCTCCAAATTCCTTAATAGGACACCCATAGCACAAGAGTTAATAACAAGAATCAACAAATGGGACTTACTTAAACTAAAAAGTTTTTTCTCAGCAAGAGAAACAATAAGAGAGGTAAATAGGGAGCCTACATCCTGGGAACAAATTTTTACTCCTCACACTTCAGATAGAGCCCTAATATCCAGAGTATACAAAGAACTCAAAAAATTAGACAATAAGATAACAAATAACCCAATCAACAAATGGGCCAAGGACCTGAACAGACACTTCTCAGAGGAGGATATGCAATCAATCAACAAGTACATGAAAAAATGCTCACCATCTCTAGCAGTCAGAGAAATGCAAATCAAAACCACCCTAAGATACCATCTCACTCCAGTAAGATTGGCAGCCACTATGAAGTCAAACAACAACAAGTGCTGGCGAGGATGTGGAGAAAAGGGTACACTTGTACATTGCTGGTGGGACTGCAAATTGGTGTGGCCAGTTTGGAAAGCAGTTTGGAGATTCCTGGGAAAGCTGGGAATGGAACCACCATTTGACCCTGCTATTGCCCTTCTCGGACTATTCCCTGAAGACCTTAAAAGAGCATGCTACAGGGATACTGCCACATGGATGTTCATAGCAGCACAATTCACAATAGCTAGACTGTGGAACCAACCCAGATGCCCTTCAATAGATGAATGGATAAAAAAATGTGGCATTTATACACCATGGAATATTACGCAGCACTAAAAAATGACAAAATCATGGAATTTGCAGGGAAATGGATGGCACTAGAGCAGATTATGCTTAGTGAAGCTAGCCAAGCCCTAAAAAACAAATACCAAATGTCTTCTTTGATATAATGAGAGCAACTATGAACAGAGCAGGGAGGAAGAGTAGGAAGAAAAGATTAACATTAAACAGAGACATGAGATGGGAGGGAAAGGGTGAGAAAAGGGAAATTGCCTGGAAATGAAGGGAGACCCTCATTGCTATACAAAATTACATATAAGAGGTTGTGAAAGGAATGGGAAAATAAACAAGGAGAGAAATGAATTACAGTAGATGGGGTAGAGAGAGAAGATGTGAAGGGAGGGGAGGGGGGATAATAGGGGATAGGAAAGGTAGCAGAATACAACAATGACCAATAGGACATTATGTAAAATTGTGGAAGTGTAACCGATGTGACTCTGCAATCTGCATTTGGGGTAAAATTGGGAGTTCATAACCCACTTCAGTCCAATGTATGAAGTATGTTATGTCAAGAGCTTTGTAATGTTGTGAACAACCAATAAAAAAAAAACAAATTAATTAATCAATTATTAAATTATTAATTTAACAAATTAAATTAATATTAAATTAAGTAGTTTCCAATGGTCAATCTATAAAGCCTTTCTACAGACAACATACGGAGTGTTCCTTTTTGATTACCCTACTGGCACTTGATATTAATAATAAAAAGTATATTTGTAGGTGAAAGGATGGCATTTAATTTACATTTTTATTTTTAGTGAGAATTAAAATTTGGATCATTAAAAAAGTTACGTTTTTCCAGGGAGTCCTTGTCAGATGAAAATCAAAAACAAAAAAAAAAATAGTGAGTAGTAACCTTTTGAATTCAAATGACTAGGCTCAGGTATCAAATGTAGAGAGTAAATTGACTCAGTTGTTCACAACCTATTCCTATATCTTCTCACACATAGGTCTCAGGAGCAAATAATGGGAGAGGATTTGTTGAGAAGAGAGAGGCTTCAGACATTGGTCTTTTTAATATCCTACCTCATAGGATATAAGGAGATGAGTGTAAGGAGGTAGAGGTACATTACACCCCTCCTAGATTCAGATATTTCAGAATGCCGGATATCGTGCCTTGTTCTCTGAAGTACAGGAAGGAGATAAACATCATTAGACTAGTTTCCAATGGTATATCTATATAGCATACATGGTGATTTAGCACAAAGGCTTGGAGTAAAAGCTGGAGTCAGTTTTGTAGCAATTAAGTTATCTTTTTTCACATCTGAGTTAATGACTGTGAAAAATTGTTCCACTATATTATTTGCATTTGCATTTATCACATCATGTATGTGCCTATATTAGCCACTTTTCAGTCATGAATCTTCCTGAGCCTCAACTTCCTCATTTTAAAAATGGAGCAAATATCTGTTTTCTCTTGTATCTTCTAATGTGTTTTGTTCAAGATTCTATTAATCATTTATTCCTTGTCAAGTTAAACAAGATTAAACAAGATAGTTGGGGGCTAAGCACACTAACCATATAATATACCATACAAGTTGTATCAATTGATCTATAATGTGTAGTATATATAGAGAGAGCTAATAAATACATATTATACATGCATTTTGTACAATATTCTTATATATGTGTATATATGTATGTTTGCATATATATTTATTGCAGCCCCTGTCACAAATTGTGCCCTGAAATAACACTGATTTTGTTGTTATTTGTTTGTTTTGACCAGGACCAGAAATCTTTGGTCAAACATCTGGTCGGGCTGCATGAGCTCAGTATTTATTGTCTGTATATCTCTATCAGGAAAGGAAAGAGCTTTGCTGGCCCTTCAGTTGCAGAACTATTTCTTCCATGAGTGGCCCTCTTCATGCCATATGTTTTACTTATAGGAATGCAGCTTACCTTATGCATAGTTGGGAAGGTAGGTAGATTCTCATCAACTCTATGCAGCTTCTTTAGAATTCTGTTTGTCTCTGGAGCTGTAAAGAATTTATTTACTATAAGACACAGGTCCTGGTAGGTTTCTAACCTTTGGGACAGTTTTACTGACTGCTGGGTCATGTCTACAAGTAGCAGGGGACTACCTTCATCCATTCTTCTTTGCTATAATTTACCTCTGGCACCTGGCCTTATTCAGAGCCCAACATGACCTGGGATTTCTCAGTAGAATCCTTCACCTAGAGTGCAGGCAGCTACATAATTCATTCCATTATTTGAGTTGCCTGAGAAGTATGCAGCTTTTCAGGAAGATATTCTTGGAGCTTGAAGCCAAGTGGTTGCCTAGTGACCTCCTGATTATTTCCATTTAACAATTTGGATTTTCTCCCACAGTCAGTTTAGTGTTCTCTGTAAACTGAGGGTTTTATGCTTAATTTCCACTTCCAGAAAATTCTATCTCAGCATCATGAGGATCTGATGGCATCATGTGGGCACTTTCTTGTGTTGATATATTTGGTTTTTGGCTGGTTGAGATAATGCCAAAATTCTGAGCTCTCTGGGAATAGAGCCAAGAGACATTTAGCTTCTTAGTCAGAGTTAGTGTCTGTGGGAGCGGATCTGGGAAACTCTTGTAGAGGATTTATGGCCAAAACTACGTAATCAAATTCTGTTCTGAATAGGGTCCTTTATAAGACATTAGGGGAAAAAAAACCTGACATAACACTTGTAGGAAAAGTTTTAAAAGAATAATTTTGAATGGTTAGGAAAATGATTAAAGGGGTGAATTAGTAGATAGCCTTTTTATGAATTTAGTTTAAAGGTACCTTTAAGATTAATTGAATCAAACAACTGTTGGTCTTGCTCAGGTGGACTTCAAACAGATCTCCTTAGGAACAGAATTTGAAACTATTTTTAAGATGTCTATGAGTTAATACTAATGAATATCGTTTTGCCTGTAGTACATTTATAGAGCTAATAAAGAAAAGTTTATTAAAGTCAATTTTAAAGAAAGTAAATATATGACATGTGTTTAATTAAAACATTATCTTTATTATGAAGCAGAAATAACATTGTTGAAATATTAGGAACCTTCTTTCTTATAGTAATCTAGAACTGGGCTCATTGAAAACTAAGCATATATGTCTGTTTCATTGCCAAGCTATATATTTCTGTATCCGGAATATTTAGTGTAATGTTAAGCCTGATGTGAACTATTAAACCTTTATAAGTTATACAATGAAGAATTTGTCTGCCACTGTTCTACATGCATTTTATGCCCATCAGATAAACTACAAGGCCTCATATGTAAAGTCTTACATTTAAAGCATCTTGTGTTCTTCATTGGATATGCTACTGAGGTATTTTAATATAGGGAATATATTTAAGTATTCCTTATAACTAGTGTTTTAAATGGCACCAAAGGCAATTTTTCTTTTAGCCATGTATGATATCTAAAGTAAATGCACTCAGTTTTTGAAGACTTCCTTTGCAAGAAGCCATCTAGACATGAATGAACTAAATTTAGTACCATTTTGCATTGCTCAGCATCTTACCTCAGGGATGACCAAAATAAGAATAGTTTACCTTAATGTGTTTTGCAGTAGGTAATCTGGAATTGAATGACCATGGAAATAAAATTTCAGCACCATATGTCACATGCCAGGAAAGTCATAACTTGCATATCATTGCTGTGTTTTAATTTATTTATTATAATATTGATAGTATTCATGTATTTGATTTTTAAAAGTGATCATTTGATAGTTTAAATGGATTTTTATGTTACTCTTTTAATAAGTACTATTAGAGTGAATTATAAAGCAAGTACATAATGCATTTGAATTTAAACTTCTGTTATTATGCAAATATAAATTATTATATTAATTTTATATTAATTATGAATGATTTGTTTCAAAATCATAACATAGTAGAATTTTAGTCATCACCCCATTAAACTTAGTCACAGCTTTATGGCTGTTTCTAAACTAATGGAGGCAGAGAAGAATAACTTCAAAAATCTTTATGTATAATGTTGCACTTGTGGATTTTCAGGTACTTTGTAACTGTTTTGCTATTCATTTTGAAAACTGGTGACCCAAATGTTCAGATAAATTTGTCACTATCATTAAGTACTAGGAAAAAGACATAGCTTCCCTGTGTCTCTGTGGCTTCAGTAGAACTTGTAACTCTAGGACCATACACCCTTGCCAAATGCAATGCATTTGGAAATTGAACCTATGAAAACATATAAATAGTTTTCAGGTCAAGATAAAGGGAAATGAAACAGACATAATTAGTCATTGATTTTGTATGTGTAAAACAACTTGATAAGGACCAATTTAGAAGGAATTTTACTCATAAGAAATAAGAGCAGATGACCTAAAGTTTCTGAACAAACTTTTGTGCAAAACCATTAGACTTTAATAATAAACTGAAAATCAGAAATCTACTTAATTATTATAACATAAAACTGTTATGCCTTTCAAAAACATGAAAACACTTTAATATAATTTATGTTGCTTCTACACATTGATGTAAGAAATAATTTCACTTAGTTATAAGTACAATGAATTTGGTTGACAAAATCCCAATTTACAAAATAAAAGTAAGTAAATGCAGAAATATATTCATTACCAAATCAGAAAATAAAAGCAATAGTTCTTATTGAGATATGATTTTTATTATCCTTTCAGATAATGGATTTACTCATTTTGGTATGCTTAGTAATATTTATACTATTAAAGTAATGGAACGTTGAGATTTGAATACAATGACAGTAAACCATTGGAATTTACATTCACATTATACAGTCATCATGAATCCATACGTGAATGTTAATAATGTAAAAAAATATAAAATGATTGTAATATAACCATCTAACCAATAACATATGGAGTTTTAAGACCACTATTTTATTTGCTAATTTGCTTTGAAATATAAGCAGTTGCTGTTCTGTGATACATGACATGTCTTTGTGCCTTAATACTTAATTTGAAATATCCTTAGTGTAAAAATATACCAAAGTAAATAAAAAAGGAAACACTTATTTACAAAACAATATTGTATACACATTATATAAATGTAATTGTTTCAAAGTCTTTTACAATATTGATAGAATCAGTCATTTCCATAATTTTACCACATAAACTACAATGTTGCAAAGGCAGAGTGTAATTTTGAAATTTTAATAAAAACGAATACTATTTGGCTGCCTTTTAAAATAATGCAGTTTATCCAAGTATGCTGTGGAATTGAAAGCCTACCTCTAGAAAAATGATTCTTCTTTCATTAAAGAAAATCCATTCTCCATTTGGAGGTGTTTGAAAATGCACCTGAAGAAAGGAGAAACTTATGATTTTACCAAATGTTTTTTATTTGATAAACCTGCTAATATCAGTCATTCAGCCTATTGTATTAGCACCATTGGTATGGATTACTAATGTACTCTCCAATCATAATAGGAATGGAAATTTGCTTGTGGCATACCATCCCTATTTTGTGGAATTTTATCTTACCAAGTATGCTATCATACAATATAAATGCAAATGTATAAGGATGTTTCAAATGATGATATATGACAATCCTGCATTTTACCAATACTATATATATAGATTTTTTTCTGAAAATATTAAGTGAAACTGTAAAGAAATAGACTTTAAAGCATACTCCTTCAACTCACCAGAACACAAGGAGAATTTCTTTCATTTCCTTGCCTATGTTGTTGTGATATATATGAATGTGAATGTAATTTGATCTCCTTCTAGTTCAACAACCCTGGAAATCATAAAACTTCCTATTGTATGATTTATTTTGATGGTTAAATGCCAACCATTGCATATATTCTCTCTTTTAGTTCATATACTGTAGCTTGTGCTTAAGTAACTATAGCATACTCTAGGCCTATAGCCTGTGGTACATAATTTCACAGTTTCAAAATTGTTGAGGGGAAGGCCTTCCATGTTTTAGGAAGTTATGAACGTAATATAAATCTCATGAGCACCCACATCGGTCTACTACCATGGCTGGAATTTTCCCATATATTATTTGCTCTTTTCCATTAAAATATAACATATTAATTGGAGACATCTTTGTGGGAGTACAGCAAGGGCCTGCTGAACCTCGGGGATTTGCTTGGTGTACAAGATGAGTATGAGGATATTTTTGTAAAAATACAAATTCACACTCTCCAGAGCAGTAATTTGCCTTGTATCTTTTGGGTGCAATAATCCAGTCCCATCCAAAAGCTTCAAAATCTACTGTTAGTGGGTAACGACAGCATCGTGATTCTGTTGAGTGCTCATCACAGTCAAGCCCAAAATCTCTTCTGGATCTTTTTGGTGTGTCTGTAACCTTGACCTCTAAAAAGGGATTCTGTGTGTAAAGGAAAGAATAATTAGTAATATTAATAGAACTTAATGAAACTTAAGAAGTCATTATTAGAAGAAACTAATCATTTGTTTATATCACATTTAATTTTTTAAAAAGCATGGTATTGAGGAATTTTAATTTACACTAAGCTTGGGTTTACTCTTATGTCTCAAAGAATAGAACAATAATACAAATTTTTCTACAGTCAGTACATTCTGTTTTTTTTATTTTTGTTTTCCCTGATTTGATTATCAGACTGCCTGATTTTTCAAGGCACAAAATAGATGCCTCGAAAATTTTTATGGGAAGAAAGGGAGGACAGGGAAGGAGACTGAGGAAGGGAGGAAAGAGATGAGCTTCCCCTTTTCATGATTGTTTATATTGTGTTGACTACACAAGTCTGATGATTCCTGGAGGGATAGGTATGCTCATCCATCCAGTGTTCCCTAGGTCTTTACTCAGGGAAACATGGATGTCAAAGCCAGAGCAAAGAGCTACCTCTGAGCAGTGTGTGGATTATAATGGGGGAAAGGAAAGTAGGGTGTTGAAGGTAGTTCCACATATATTGGGTTCAAAAGATAATCCCTGAAGGAGGGAAAGACAGATTTATAAGAAGACATAATAATGTCCTTTTTTTTAGTCTTTTACTGAAAAATACTTCTGTTCAGGTATTTAAATAATAAAATTTGCCAGCACTCTTACTGCCCCAATCTTTCAATGTATTTGAGATTTCATTTACTTTTAAGTGGAAAAATCTGAGAAATACATCATATTTACCACCTGTTTAATTATAATTAAAACCTATCACATTTTGATCATTAAAATACTACCTATAGAAAAGAATACTTTCCTAAATAATTGATAGTTTTAATTTTATATAAAAATGAAAATGGACCAGGTAGTAATTATTACTTAAGATTGTCAAAAAGAGTGATATCATTTGGGAAGTCAATAATATTTAAAGTAGCACATATAAAAAATAGATCATTTGCAAAATTATATAGTCTTTTAAGCAATGTGTTTTCACTTATAGAAGATCTGATTTACTAATTATAAAATTACAGCATGACCATTTATAGATTTAAAAGATAACTTGTATTTATTGTTTCCAAGTATAATCTTCTGTTGTAAAATTATGCCAATAGAGAGAAGTAAAAATACTTGGTCACATTAAAAACATTTTTAAAAACAGAAGCAACAGGACTCCATAAGCTAGAAAAATTACCCCAAGTTTATACTAGGTTTCTAAATTTTTTAAATCAATTTTCATAATATATAAAATATTGTCACCCTTGGCCAGATGTTAAATTAGTTGGCATTTCCTAAGTAAACTCTTGCACAAGAATGCTAAGGCAGATCAGAAACAAGCTAGGTATCAAAGGTTAAGTAGCCTGGAAATTGAAATTTTATTAGGGGTATTCCACAAAAGTAATATACACAGGCACCAGTATGTTAACATCCTGCAAGTACTGAACATATTTGTCAGAAGGCCCTTAAATATATTTTGTAAAACATGATCCTACATGTATACTTAGTTAATTGATATAAATAAAAACAATTTAAGTATAATCATAACTCAAAAAATTTTTAAAGTTCATTTTTTTCTGCTTTATGTAAAGACAATATTTTTCAACACATTTGGGAAAAATAAATGAGAGAAAAATGTTCTGATTTGTTGGATATGTATTAAAATCTACAGAGTTCTTATTTTTATTTATATAATCATATATCAGTGATCTCCACTTTATATTTCATTCCCAATTCAAAAGAACTCCTTATGAAGTTAAAAACCATGGTATGGTTGTTTTCTAAAATCTTCATGCAAAGTAAGAGTAGCAAGGGAGTGTTTCATAGGACATGAAATTGGAAACCTACTTTTATTGGGTACAGGGGCTACCATTGGGGTAAGATACTTTTGTCTAGCTTGTAAACATCGGAAATTGACAATTATTTTCACTATTATTTGTTCACAGTGTGAATAAAAACATAACAAAGTATTTAGAATGTTATTTTCAGTTATCTCTTACCAGCCCATCTTCTCCTGGTCCTGGGAAGGTTACAGCAAGATCATGACCATTCTCATCTAAAGCTTTGATTTCAATGCCTAAGTTGGATTCAGGTTGTTTGAGCCAATTTTGCAACACTGTCTTCACATCAATGCTTTGCCAAATACCAGTGCCTGGGTTCATGTCAAGTTTCAGAGATCGGATTCCAGTATACCTTGTACCGTCTTTCATGGGTTTGATGAGTCTCAGGATTTGCACAAACACTGTTGTAGGAGTCTTGACGGGTCTCAGATAAATCCACAGTTGGGCCTTTATTACTTTATTATACTGTATTTTAGAGCTAAACTTAAAGAAGCAACATTTGGGTTTTCCTTCCACTTGCATTAGAAAATCAGCTATAAATGAATAAGAAAAAATTATTGAAATGAGTTCCCATTTTAAAATGAATAAAATCCCTCCATATTAATATCACTTTTCACCATTGGGATAATGTATGCATAGGTAGTCTTTCAAAATGAAATACTATGTAGAACTTCATTCATAACTCAGAAAAATATCAAAGAAAATAATTACTCTAGCTGTTCAGAGTTTTTAAGATACATGTATTTTCAGCTATTTATGAGGAATTATTCCCCTTCCAGAGAACTAAGGACTAAGGAAACTTTTATAAAGGAATGAGCAGTGGATGAAATTTTCAAATGATGATGATTAGAGAGAACAAGAGACACTGTGGAGGAACATCCACTTAGAATTCTTTGGGAATCTGAGTAGTTACACTTACTGAGCAGCTGTACCAATCAGTCTGGATGAAGGAACCCTTCCCCCAGGCCTGAATTACCTGGGGACAAGACACACTGAGCAACTTACTGAGCCTCAGGAATGAGCAGAAAATTTAGTACATCTGTTACACTTGGCCTTGGAATAGCCTTTCAAAGGAACAAAATTAAGCAGGTAATTAGCACAAAAAATTTAGATGTCATATTTGAGTTGTCTCATGTCATATTTGAGTTGTCTCACAAGTTAGAAAGTATTGTCTTTAGGGCCAGCCTGTCACTGTAGGCACAAACACTGACAATTTCTTCTCTTCTGGTGTTCCAAAATTGTGAATAAATAAGGCAATGCTACTCCAGGACTATTTGATAGCAGAATCTTGAATGAAAATTATTTATTGCTTTGTAATCTGGGTACTTAATAAGGGAAAAAATAATTTGAAACTCTTTCAGTCTGGTTTAAAGTATGTAAAGTGCCTTATTAAGGCAAGATCACAGACACATGGCACAAAAATTTTTCTTGTCATGCCTTTTCTGTCAAGGTGCCTATCTCCCCTTCCTGGAGAAAGTATTCTTTTTGAGCTAACTGAAAAAAGAACTGTATGAAATATATTATCTTTCAGAAACAATGTTGATACTACAGTTAATAGTCTTCCCTCTCATGAATAATAAAATATTTAGAACATTATTAGGCAACATGCCTGCATAGAAATAGGCAGACTGGGTACTCTCAATAAGAGTATCATGATCAAGGTACAAGGACATCGTGAGTCACAACCTACCCGATTAAAATATTTATTTCCTAGGCATTTTCTGATACTTAGCTCATAATTATCTCTAGGTTATATTTATTTATCATTGCCCTTACTAAATTAAATATTTAAATTTATTTTACTCTTTGGTGTAAGAGCTTTCAAAATTAAGTATTTAAATTTATTAAGAACATAAAAACATTATGAAAGATGGTTTTAAATAACAGAAATCATTCTAGGTGCACAGCAGTGCTCAAATAAGCTTAAACATCCAGCAAATTTCTTATGATTAGTGAAAAACTTATTATAAATGCTTATTTTGGACAAACAAATACAATTTACAATTTTATGTAAGTTCTTAACATTACTTGTGGTATCTCCCAGTCCTTCTCTTGGTAGTATTAATCAGTGAAAGTATAAGCATGCTGTATTTTCCATAGTAAACTGAATAATACTAATGCTCTACATTTTTTTTAGATTTTTACCTCTATAAGGAAATAAATAATGCAGCAGATTTGTCTCAATATATTTCTCATGAAACCTTGAAAAAAAGGAACCTCTTTTTTTTCTCCTACTTACAAGCCAACAGCTTGTTAAAAGAGCCTGAAAATAGATCTGTTTCTCATAAACACTAGAACAACAGTCAGCAGAACTGATGATATACACTAACAGAACTACTTACACTCTGTAGGCATGGTAATGATTGTTTCCGTCGTAACGTGATAATCATCATCTTCCAAAGAACCATCACTGCTGTCATCCCTCTGAACATCGTACTGATCAATCAGTTCCCGGAGTGGAGGAGCTTTGGGTAAAAGTTGTCTTATAGCATCTTTGCTGATGTTAGGAGCTGTTTCCAGACGAAGTTTACTGAGAATCTGAATTTTTATGGCTTCTATTCTTGAATATTTAGTGTTTTGTCTCCAAGTACATGCATTACACAGCCCCTCTTTTTCCACATTTTCTTTTTGCTCACTGTTCTCATTTAGATCCACTGGACCAGCAACAATCAGCATAAACAGGTAAATATAAACATAGATTTGCAGCTTTTGCATGATTTTAAAACCAATACAATCCTTTTCCTGGTTCTTCTTTTTTTCCTTTTACTTTTCTTTTGCTTTTGAGCAATCCCAAGCAAACTTTTAATGCACGTACAGTCTGAGAGACAACTTGCCACACCAGTGAATCTTTTATACTGTATTCCAAGTGGCTTTTTATATTCCAACTTAGATGAGACAAGTGTCGTCAGGATCTATGATTGGCTCTTGCACCACAATGAATCTCGCTGTCAGAGGTTAAAACCCTGTCTGTCACAAGTCACCAAGCAGTATTTTGTTACAGTCGAGGGTGAGCTGATTCATTTGACTACTTCATAAAAGAAATAATTCCACAAATAACGAAAGATATATGTGACATTTGAAAAATTAAAGTTCATGTTAATAATAATGTTAATATAAACTACACTGAAATCTTATCTTTATAAAACTCTCAAGTTATAATTTAAATTAGTAAATTTAAATTTATACTTCATACTTAAAATATAAAATGTTACTTCCTCAAAAATTAAAATGATTCTATATTATTTAGGCAAGTGTTTAAAGTAAAATGATTTTTATTTGTTGTATTATTTTTAGCACTTTTTAATTAGGGAATAAAAATTAGAAAGACCTGAATTAAAAGAAAAGTAAGATTGTGATACTATTAAAGATTTTCATCTCTAATTGAAAAAACTTGTTTTCCTGACTAAATTGTTAGCACATATTGAAAATCATTCTTAAATAGTATTACATTGTGCATGAAATTACTTTTAAATAGTTTAATGTTTTTTTAATACATTGAAAAATGAATTTTCCAAACAAATTAGTTTTGACTGATTACTATGTTGTTTCCTACTCTGAAGATGCAGATTAATATCACTCAAAAGTGTTTCTTCATTGTTGATTACCAAAAGGTTAATATCAACTAATAGAAAAATCTCAATTTCGAATAAGAAGGCAATGGATTTTATAACTGGCATTGCAGCATTTATTATAGTTTATTTCACATTTCCAGTGGTAAAAGTAAAAAGTATAATATCTAGTTTTTAAAAACTGAATCTGAATATTCAATTTATAAATTTTACATAAAAGTGAGAGAGCACCATAATAGAGGGGTGCCCTTTTGTTGTTTCCCAATACTGTGATAGGTTTGCACCCCTTTGCCAGTTTCTCATTTTGACCAGAGGGCAGACACCTGGCAGGGATTTGGGGTAAGGTCTGGGAGAGAGAATAGAGCTTTTTGTTCTCTAAATTTAAGTGGCCTCTATGGGGATCAAACTCTCACCCTTTGCTTTGGGAACCACAAGATCTAATCAAATGAACTATTAAAGAGCTAAATAAACATAGCCAGCAAGGAACAGAAGATGTTTCCAGGCCACAGGAGATTTCTTCTTCCTACTCCCTTTTTAGGAAGCTAAGGATTCCTAAGAGATTTAATCCATTACGTTTTTCCCCAAGAGAATGCAGCGGCTCATATCAAATATTCATTTTTTAGGTCACCACCATTTTTGCACACTGTACACCAATTTACTGCCTCAGTGCACTAAAATGCAACTCAGTAGCCTGAAAAGTTAATGCATTTTCATCAAATTCTTAAGAGGCATCTATATCTCTTGAGAAAAAATGGCCTTACATAATGCATTGGATTTGCCCATCATTAAAGATTAAGGAAAACCAGACACAAACCAGATGCCCTGAAGATTTCAGATCCTCTTTGTTATGGGACAGTATTAGATGAAACTTGTGAAGTTTTGTTTGGAAAATTCATTTTTCAATGTATAAATCTGTGTAATGTTATGAACATGTGCTTCTGGATACTTTCCAGAAAAATAAACCTCTTTAAAAACGAAACAAAACACATGTTTAGAATTATATAGCAGTTGATAGCTCATGCACTAGAGTCAGACCTGAGTTCAAGTCTCAGTTTAACCACTTCTAACTCTGTGATAATGATTGAGATAGTACTTAACTTCTCTTACCTTTATTTTCCTCAAAGGGGCTTTGGGGAGAAGTAATTTAATAATGCATGCAAATTGCTAAATATAGCACCTATAATACAGTAAGCAATCAATAACGGGTATTTGTGTGCTTAATGTTTGTTTGGTGCTGTGGGGTTTGAGATTATGCTTAAAATTACTCTCCACATGAACTGAACTGCTTCAGGTCATAGCTGCCAATTGTCAGTTTATATGTTAAACTTTCCAAAGCAAGTAAAATTTTCTAAGGCAGCCATTTAGTAGAAGACATGTTTTAGCTCATTATTCTTATTACCTGGAATATTGTAAACAAAGGTTGTCATTTTCACATAGTCAATTCTCATTACTCATAAAATACGTATTTGGAAATTTGCCTACTTGCTAAAATTTCAAAAAATCAATACTCCTGGTGCTTTTATAGTCATTCATTGACATTCATTGAGCAGCAAAATAAATGAGGCTTCAGACACACAGGTTCCCAGCTGAGGCCAGACAGGGCAGTGCTCTGCCTTATTATTTCAGCCCTCACACTATGTACAAGTACCCATTTTTCTGTCTATTTAGTTCCACAATTTTTTTCCCATTTTTGTGCTTTTTACTGTTGTTGCTAATTCTGCTGTTTTCAAACATAGTGCTGTGCAGTGTTCTTAAGCACAGGAAGGCTGCAGTGGAAAGTAAAATGGTGATTGCCAGGGTTTGGGTGGGGCAGTTAATGTTTAATAGAGACTTTCAGTTTGAAAAGATTTGAAAAAGTACTGGGGGTGGATGAATGGTGGTGATGGGTGCACAGCAATGAATATACTTAATACTATTGAACTGTTAACTTAAAAATAGCTAAAATGGTGAGATCTATGTCATGTATATTTTACCACAAAATTTTAATGCCAGGATATGTCATAAGAAAATTTTTCCTTATGAAAAAATATATGTGTTAGAAAAGCTTTGTTCAGGAATGAAGGTAGTGCTTTTGACTGTGAGTTTAATGTTAATGAATAACACTGTATATTAATTGGTTGATGAAAAAATTGTGACCAGAGGCTCTCCTAACCCTGTATTTTCTCTAGGAATTGAGTATTTGCTGATTCACAATTGATGATGAATTTCCAGAATATAACTACCATGAATAGTAGAATTGTTTGTATCTAATCAGCTTCTCTGGAGGACAGTATGAATGGATTAAGAAGTACTCAAGCAATTTCAAGAACTGTTTCTTCTCCAATGGCAATAACTGCAGCTCCCCAGCACAGGAATGCTGGGGGCTACTCTCATAAAGGAGACCAGACAGGGCAACAATAGGACAGGTGAGGAAAGAAGAATTTCTTCCAGTCTATGGGAAGAACTTGGTTTGTGAGCCTGTTGGCTTTGTCTTAGGTTAGAATTCTTCAAAAGCTGTTTCTCGTGGCAGTCGTAGGAATGGAAGACAGTAGACTTGGAATATAGTTCTGGCTTTGTTCTTGATGTTTCATGTAACCTTGAATAAGTCATTTAGCAAAGGCTTCACTTATGTGTGTGTATATATAAATATATATGTGTGTGTGTGTGTGTGTGTGTGTGTGTGTGTTTATGTATTTATTATTTAGGAAACTTTTGAATGCCTACTATGTATATGTACCTGGCATTGTGCTAGATCTGAAGATAAAACAATGAACCAGATAGACACAATCACATCTTCATTAAAACCCATAGTCTAATTTTTTCAAATAAATTATGAGGTAATAGGGTGGAGTATACCCTTTTCAATTGAGGTTTATCCCCTAAGGCAGTAATCCTTAAACTTTTTGATCCCAGGATGCCTTACACTACTAAAAATTATTTAGGATCCCCCAAATCTTCTATCTGTGTGAGTCATATCTATTACTATTTAACATACAATAAATTAAAACTAAGAAATTTTAGTTTACAGGCATATACAAACATATTCTCTTTGATGACAGAGTGATAATTGTCCTTATGTATCATGGAACCTCTGGATAAGTTCATTTTACACATAAGAAAGAATGAAAAAAGACGGTCTGGGATTGTGGCTCAGCAGTAGAGCACTCCCCTAGCATGGGCAGGACCCGGGTTCTAGCCTCAGCACCACATAAAAATAAAGGTATTTTTTTGTGCCCATCTACACCTAAAAATAAATAAAAAAGAAAGAATGGAAAAAGAAAGGTAAAAGTAATATTAGAATTATTATGAAAATAGTTTTTACTTCACAGACTTTCTGGAAAAGCCTTGAAAAACACCCTATGGGTCTCTAGACTGTGCTTTGAGAGCCATAGCCCCAAAGTAGTAATTTTTAATATCTTTTTTTTTTGGTGGACACAATATCTTTATTTTATTTTTATATGGTGCTGAGAATCAAACCCAGTGTCTCATGCATGCTAGACGAGCGCCCTACCACTTGAGCCACATCCCCAGCCCCCCAAAGTAGTATTTTTACATTATTGCAATTGAATATTTCCCTCCTGTAATTGAAATCCCCTTCTCCCATTATCTTTGGCTCTGCTTTTAATAAAACATCAAATATAGTAATTTTAAATACTTTGTATTTATTTAATACTATTTAATTGTTGCCAAGAGTAGAAATATTATTGTATTTAGTCACCAAGTACAAAATTGTCATCAATCTAGAGTACATTGTTATAGACTGAAATCTGTATGTAGGCTCTAGAGATTTCCTGTGGATGGTCTTCAGGTCAGTCTTGAGGTGTTAATATTCATATTATGGCAAGGACTCCTAATGATATTTCCATGAACAAAGTGGTTGCATTTCATTGTCATTCAGAATGCAGTTTTCCCCTCCCACCTTCCCCAAATGGGAGCTCTTGACTACTTATTACAGATTTGAAATATGGAAGACAAAAATAAGTTATAACTTGCTTCTTTACTTTTTTTCCTCATTTTTTCATTGAAAATGATACTGGACTCAAAGACTTAGTGTTAAATTTTATCAATTGTGCTCTCTATTATTATAGTTCCCCCATGTTTGTGTTTTGTTTCACTTATTTGTCCTCCCATCTTTACCTCTCTGTCCTCCAAATAGACTTTGAGTTCCTAGAGGGAAAGACATTATTTTGTTGGTTTTTGGTCTGGTATGTGGGATATAATTAGATGAACAAAATAGTGCTTATTGAATAATTAAACCAGTTAATGAGTGATTATACCTTTAATATTAGAAACTTCAACTTTTTAACTTTTCAATAGGTAAAATTAGTGTACTTACAGACTTTCTAAGTTGATTTTGGCTGTGTTTTTAGTTTGCTCTGTGGTTTATACATTTCTATTATGGTCCTCTTACTCAACTTAAAATTGATATTATAGGTCCTTAAAATTGATATTATAGGTCCTGTTGTTCTTGTCACCTCTACTGAGCACTTTGAGCAGATAAGTACAGACTTTGCATTTAATGATCTATGGCTGTTAGATCCATGGCTACACACATGTGGCTGTAAGTGAGGAAAATGTTAGTGAGTTGCTATGCTGGCTGTGGCACCACTATTTAAGATGACCAGATCCCTTACTCAACACAAATTCATATTTAGGTCAAACTATGGAAGGTAACCACAGAGAACAAAAGAACAATGGTGTGTGTGTGTGTGTGTGTGTGTGTGTGTGTGTGTGTGTAAATAAGACCAGCTCATTATAGTATGTTTTGCCTTAACCCAGTGGGAGAACTGCGAACTCATTATGTGTGTTAGTCTTCTCTACTTATTCCTTCATTCTTGCAAAGTATTAAGTTTTACAGTGATCTTTCTCTCCCTGATTTCTCCTCAGCAGGAAGGAGTTTTCACCCAGAACTTGGGATTTAACTCAATCAGGCTGATTACTCAATTTTTGAGTAATCAGCAGAGGTGGGCCAGATGTCAACCTACTTTCCAGAATACTCTCTCAAGATAAGTTATTTAGCCACTCACCCCAGTGGGCATCTGTGAGTTCCTTAATAATTTCATAAAATTTAGATCTTTGTACATTTTCTGGGTCATCTATATACAGCCTTACATCTAAGCATTTCTTCATGTCTCCAGTTTCTCCACTGTCTACAAATTCATTGCTCACAATTGAGTTTTTGACCATAATCAAGTTGGCATTAAGTGCCATCTGAAGTCATAGAGGTTGACTTTTATACAGCATTCATGGAAGTTCTCAATTTTTTTCTTTAAAAAAATCTTTGCATTATTCAGGCTTGAACACCCAACTCAAATAATGTTCTTATTCTATTGATAGCAAGTAAGTATAGCCATTGAAGTCTTTTGCCTTAAGGCCAGAGTTCGTACTTGAAAAAATTTTGATTCACAAACTTATCCTTTTATTGTTGGACTTTAAATTTCTGTTTAAGTTGAATGATCTTGCGGTAAGAAAGCATGTAGGAATGTTTCATACTAAATTATACCAGTCTTTATTTGGGTTCTGAAACTTATTAGAGTCACACCATCACTATTGGTCTGTGAACTTCCACGTTGTTGCTGGCCTCCCTGCAACAAGAAAGCACACACTTCTGCCTGAAGCTGTCAATTTTCTTTCCCAAATTTAGTGAAGTTTAATTTCAAAATCTCCAAATGAGAAATTGAGTATAAAAAGTTTGTCTTCACTGTATCTGATGAACAATTCCTTTATGATGTTTTGCTTTACTTTAGAACGACCATATGGTTTCCAGAGCACATGACAGTATACGTTGATGGACAAAGATATATATCTTTAGTTTTAATATTTTTGCCCTTATTATTGTTAAGACTTAAGCTTGCAATGTTTATGGTTTTATTTGGGGGGAACTTTGTTTTCATTATTTACTTATTTATAGATAGGGTCTCACTAAGTCACTCAGCCTTGCTAAGTTTCTAAGGCTGGCCTTGAGCTTGCCATCCTCTTGCCTCAGCCTTCAGAGTAGCTGGGATTAAAGGCGTCACCACCATTGTGCTCCACTTGTTTTGGGGGAACTTCGGGTTCTATAGACTTACTACAGAATGTTTCTATAAATTTAAAATTTTTAAATTATTTTAGATTTGTATTTTTAAATTTAGAAGTCTTAAAACCATTTAAAATTTTTTTCCTGATCTCTTTTCTCAGTGATTTGGAAGTAGTGATAGCCTTAGAAGAATTCAGTTCTTCCCAGGAGGGCGCAGAAAATGTTTTTTTAATTTTCTTGGAATTACCTGAGCATTGTTTACATAATTCACAGAGGACTGGCTTTCAAAGGCATTCAGTTTCCAAATTCTTTTGCAAATTCCTAGAAAGAACACTTTAAAAATAAATGTACTCATTTATTTTATTCATTCATTTGTTCATTAGGCACTTATTAAGCACCTGGCTTTTGAGAGGTACTATGCCAGGTATTTGAGAGAGAAAAAAAAATGTGATACTTTTTTCCCTAAGGAAAACATTTTGAATTTTAAGGCCATAAGGGTTTTAAGATAATTATACCTAATCTACTCATAAGCAGATGAAGAGACTTAAGTCCAGAAAGAGGTTATGTGACTTAAATTGGAATTAAGTACAGTCTGTATCATTTAGAAAGGCAATTTGCATTGGAATATTTTTGAAGCACCAGTACTCTTCAATATTAAGAATTTTTTTTAATATTCTACATTAACAAGGCCAATGCTCAATTTCTTGATCAAAGCCACAGTGGTGTCCTTTGTTCCTGGACACAGTCCATGGTTCTGACTTGGCAACTGAAAGACCCAATGACCTACTTTTGGAGAGTGTAGGGGTTCTAATGTCTACTGACTTACTGACTGTGCTTTGGATGCCATTTGCTGAGATGCTGGGGGTTAGCCTTTTGTAATAGAATGTCATTGTTAACTCATTTTTTAATATTTTAAAATATATATCACATTCTTAAGATTTAAACTTGAAAAGTCTGTACTCTCTAGTAATTTTAACCATGAATAGTTCTACCTTTGACTTTCTAATAGGTTTTAAAATAGACCCAACCTTGAATTCTAAAAAAATTTTTTCATTTAATTACATTTAACATGAACATTCTGGCCCCTGCTGGGAACTATAAGAACTACATCACTTGTGCAATCAATTTTCATAAGGTCATAAGGACTTCAATTTAAACCTTGAATTGGGTTTTATATATCTTCTCTCTTTCTTCAGTAACATGGATTTTATTGAATAAGATCTGTAAGTTGGGCAGTACTGTGACTGTGATTCAAAATCTGCATTAAATATTGGTAATTTACATGATAATAAATTTAAATACACAATAAGATAATATTTTCTACCTTTTTTTTAAATATATATGAATCTCAAATCTACTTTTCTCCATCCAACTTAGAAGAGAAATTTAATAGGAGAAACAGGTGATACTCAAATACTTGATAAGTATGGTTTGGTAAGGACTCCTTTATTTAGAATTTCACTCCATCAAATGTTTATTAATACCCACTATTTGATGGTGGGTGAGTACTGAATATATTTACATAAAATATTACCTTACCCCCCAAAAGTGGATGGGTAACAGTTATAAAGTAGCACTTCAGCAAGTACAAAATCATGGAATGGAAGGACAAACCAAAAGTTTCATGGATGTAGTTGGAATGATTTCTATACATGGGAGACTCAGGAGTGGAGAGTGGAAGATGTATGGAGGCTGAAAACAGAATTATAAAACCACTCCACTCAAAAACCCATGAATACATTGACTTTTTCCCACACAGTCTCTTACAAGTTCTCTTTGAACAAATTATTAACCTTTATTTTCTCATCCTCAAAATGGAAATAGTAGTCAAATTGTGAAGACTAAGTAAGATAATAATGTAAAGTGCCAAGAACAATATCTGGTTCTAAGTTTTTATTAAGTATTAAATATTGAAATAAGCATCAACATCTAATAACAATAACAGTAGTCCCTAGCAATTGATTGGAATCATTAATATTATTTGGATTATAAATTATATTGAAAATTTATAAATTGAAATTTTATAAAGTGAGGAGTGGGCATACATGATATAAAAAGAAGGAGACATGAATAAAACAACTAGAAAACTAGAAATAAATAGTGGAAAAAGATATGCCAGACAAATGCCATCAAAAAGAAGAATGAAACCATACTATTAGAAACAGGATTGAATTTAAGGCAGAAAGTATGAAACAAAACTAAGAAGGACATTTTTGTGATGATAAAGGGAACAGTTCACACAGAGGATATTTCTTTCACAAATCTTAAAGCACAGTAAAAAGAAATATTTAAAACAACTAGAATACAAGGAGAAACTATAAGAAACAAAATAGTATTAGTAGACTTTAATATATTTCAACATATTAATAGGTAAAAGGAGAAGAGAAGACAAGATCATTTTAATAGATTCCTATAAAGCATTTGACATAATTTAAATAGAAGCTTTAATTAGTATCATTTCTTATTTGAAAAAATCTTCAGTAAAATACAAGTAGATGTGTATTTTCTTGAAGTGATAGACCAGTATTATGCTTACTGATGGACACTATAGATATTCCCGTTAAAATAAAAATGTTATGTGTAACCTTAATAAAACTATTATTTATTTTTATGGAAGTATTCCTAATACATTAAGAGATAAATAGTGGAAAATAAGAGACATAAATACAGACAAGAAAAAATAATTATAATTTTTGCCAATGGTACAATCTAATCTCTGCAAAAATATATAAAGAATAAACTGGAAAAAATATATGAAACAGGGCTAGTATTGTAGCTCAATGGAAAAGCACTTGCCTAGCATGTGTGAGGCACTGGGTTTGATTCTCAACACCACATATAATAAATAAAATAAAAGTCCATGGGCAACTAAAAAAAGCATATGGAACAAATCTAGCAAGGTGGCATATTACAAAGTTAATTCCCTTTGAAATTATAGATTCTCTTTTTGTAAAAAGTAAATAATTAGGAAATACAATGAACAAAAGATACCATTCCAAAATCATACAAATATAAACCAAAACAAATAAAAGTACCTAAGCAGAACTTATCTAGAAGTATGCAGGCATTCTATTAGTAGTTCTTAACCCCGACTGAGGTTAAGCTCTCAATAAATATACAATGCTTGTGCTCCACACCAGGTCAATTAAATCTTTAGTAATGGGGCTTGGACATCTGTATTTTTTTTTAAACCACCCAAGTGATTATAATGGACAACAAGAGTTGAAGAACCACTGATCCATATGAAGAAAATATTAAAACTCAAATAACATATGAAAAGATGTATTATTTTTTGAATAAGAAGACTCTCTTGTACAAATGCCATTCTCTTTAGTCTTTAAATACAGTGTAAACTGTAACTAAAATATTTGTAGATCTTTAAATGTAACAAATACTTCAGGATAGCTAGGTAAATTTTTATAAAGAAAACAAGTTAGAGGAGACTAATGCAAATGGATATGAAAACATTTTAAGGTGTAGTAATTTAAAATAGCATGGAGTTGACAGAATAATAAAAAGGAAGAAAAAAGTGAAGAATAGACCTAATCATGTAAAAAAATCTATATGAATGACAAATGTGTCAGTAAGACCAAAGTTAGTAAATAGCCACTGGACTGTAAGCTCCATGAAGGCAGGAACTATTAAATATTTATCAAAAATTTAAATACCCATAAAATGAAACTCTGAGAATAATGTGAGTGGTGATTATATACAATGATGTGAATTTTGGAGTATCAGACATTCTAATCTTGATATGTGCATTAGTTTGTTTGAGGTTTTTTTTTTGCCATGATAAAATTTAACATTTTATCATACCATGACATACCTATAATCCCACAGGCTTGGGAGGCTGAGGCAGGAGGATTGTAAGTTCAAAGCCAGCCTCAGCAACTTAGGACCTAAGCAATTTAGTGAGACCCTCTCTCATTTTTCATGAGATTTCTATTAACTAATTGCTCTGCCAGAATTTCTAGTACCATATTGAATAGGAATGGCGAGTGTGGACATCCTTGTCTTGCAGATTTTAAAGGAAATGCTTTTAATTTTTCCCTACTCACTATGATGTTGCCTTCGGGTTTGTCATATATAGTATTTATGATGTTGAGTTAAGTTTTTTCTATCCTTAGTTTCTTTAGTGTTTTTTATCATGAATGGATAATGTATTTTGTTGAAGGCTTTCTCTGCCTCTATTGAGATGACTATGTGATTTTTGTTCTTAATTCTATTGAAGTGGCGAATTACATGTATGGATTTATATATGTAAAATCATCCTTAAAACCCTGGATAAAACTAAATTGGTCGTGATGTGCAGTTTTAATATGTTGTTGAATATGATTTGTCAATATTTTATTAAGAATTTTTGTTCATCAAGATTTTTGGTATGTTTTCTTTCTTTGGTATATCTTTCTCTGGTTTTGGTATGAGGATGATAGAATAAATTTGAAAGTGTCCCACTCCTTTCTATTTCATGTAATAATTTGTGGAACATTGGAATTAGTTCTTCTTTAAAGGTCTGGTAGAATTCAGCTGAGAATACATATGGTCCTGAGTTTTTCATTTTTGGAAGGCTTTTTATTACTTGCTTATATCTCATTTCTAGTTAGTGGTCTCTTTAGGTTTTCTCTGTACCTTTGACTTAGTTTTGGCAGGTCATATATGTTTAGAAATATTCCTATTTATTCTAGATTTTCCAGTTTCTTGGAGTAAATTTTTTTCAAAATAGTCCTTACTGATTTTCAAGATTTCTGTGATATATGTGATGATTTTTTTCTTTTTCATCTCTAATTGGATTAATTTGGTTCTCTCCTCCCTTTCTCCCCCGCCTCCCGCCATTAGTTTGGATGAGAGTTTGTCAATCTTGTTTATCTTTTCAAAGAACCAACTCTTCATTTCATTGATTATATTTTTAAAATTCTCTTTCATTTCAGTTCTAATTAAATATTTCCTTCTTTCTGTTCTTTGTGGAATTGTTTTCTTCTTGTTTTTCAAGGGCCTTGGGATACATCCTTGGCTTGTTTATTTGAGATCTTTCTGACTTCTTACGCGGACACTCAATAAATTTTCCTCTTAGAACTCCTTTTATATTATCCAAAGGTTCTGGTATGTTGTATCATTATTCTATTTGATTCTAAGAGTTGTTAAATTATTCCCCTGATTTTGTCTATTGACCATTCATCATTCAAAAGTGTATTGTTCAGTTTCCATGTGTTTATAAAGTTTCTGTAGGATTTTTTAGTGTTGATTTCTAATTTCATTTCATTATAATCAGATAAGATGCAAGAAATTATAATGGTTTTTTATATTTGCTAAGATTTGCTTTGTGGCCTAGAATATGGTCTGTTTTGGAGAAGGTTCTATGCCCAGCTAAGAAGAAAGTGCATTTGGCCTTTGTGGGATGAAATAGTCTATAGATTTCCATTTACTTAAAATATTTTTTAGATCTGAAGAGTCTTTACTGAGTTTATGTCTGGATGACCTATCAGTGAATGAGCTGTGTTGAAATCATCCAGTATTATTGGATTGGGGTTGATCTGAGTCTGATAGTATCTGTTTTATGTAATTAGGTGCACCAACATTTGGGGCATAAATAGTTACTATCATCAGATCTTCTTGTTTTATTTTTCCCTTTACCAGTATGATGTGACCATCTTTGCCTCTTCTGATTAATTTTAAGTCTGCTTTGTTGAATATGAGCAGCTACTCTGCTTATTTGGGGATTTCATTTGTATGCTGTATAGTTTCTATTCTTGTTTCTCAGAACTTGGAGCCCATTGTGTATCCATAGTCTTTCTTTGCAGAGCTCCTTCCTCTCTGGCCTTCTGTCCCACAATACCCAGTACCTTCATCCTCCCCAATTAGTGATCTTTGTTTCCTTAAGATTGCTTAATTTTCTTCTCTCTGAACTATATTCCAAAATATGCCTTTAAGACAATTCTCAACATATTATTTGTTTTCCTTCACTTAATGATCACAGTCTTGTGGTATAGTGTCCAATTTCTAAAAGCAGTTGTATGTGATATTTTATCCTGTGTTCTAATTGCTTACAGCAGGAGGGCAAGTATGGTGCCAGGTAATCAAACATGACCTTAAATTGAAGTCCCTTTAGAAGACAAATATTAACAAGGCAGGGGTGGGACAATTTAAACACTTAGGACAAGAAAAAAGACTAACTTTCTTCTTTTCTTTAATCCAGACCCTTAAGAATAAGATTAACAATCCAATAGCAAAATGACCAAAAAAATACATATTTTCAATAAACCTATGAAAAAGTGTTCAACCTCACTTAAAATCAAATCAGAACAAAATTAAATTATCAGTGAAATACAGTTTATTATTTAAGTGTTAGGATAAGCATAGTAAAATAGCTTCTTTGTCTCTCTTGGTGGGTGCTATAGTTTGGATATTGAATGTCCTCTAAAGGTTCACATGTTGAAGGCTTGGTCTGGAGAATGGCTATAGGAAGATGCTGTGGACCTTTGGGAGGTGGGGCTTTCTGGGACCTTCTTAAGACACTGGGGCATGCCCTTAAGAGGAATTGTGGGATGCTAGTGTTTTGCTCTTTCTTTTTGTTTCCTGGTTCATGAAGTATACAGTTTTGCTCTTTCAGACACTCTTACTGTGATGTGCTGCCTTGTCAGAGGCCCAAAGCAATGGGCCACCCAATCTTGGACTGAAACCTCCAGAACTTTGAGATAAATAAAGTTTTTCCTTTTATAAATTAATTATCTGGGGGTTTTCTTTATAATGACAAAACTCTAACTAACACAATGGGCCTGTGAATTTAACTTTTTATTCACTATGCCAGATAATTTGTCACTCTTTCAAATTTTAAGAGGCCATTCCCTTTGACCCAGAAATTCTATTTTATATATTTTTTTTAAGATTTTGTTCTCTGATAAACTTTCACAAACTCTCAAAGGTATTTCTAGAGCTTATAAAGTTGAGAGTTAGAAAAAAATCTATGAATCCAACAATTAGAAATTAATTAAATAAATTATAGTATCTCCAGGTAAATCTATATATACTAACATATATTGATGAATATAATATGATAAATGGGAAGGTAATTTTTAGAACAGAATCAATTTTATAAAAACAAAAAAAGAGAAGTTATATTTGCTGTAGATACACTTTCTTTAATATTAAAATTTGCTGGTCTTTGCTCCAGACTCATATTCAACAATCAATATCCCTTTTGGATAGTTAAAATGAATTCCCATTTAACATGTCAAGGCAGAACTCTTTGATTTACCACGTCTCTCCTCCCCATCCAATCAGTAAATGGCACCACCACTGAGCCAGTTGCTCATGCCAAACACCAGGGAATCAAGGAATTTTTCTCACTAAGCTCTCTGAACCTCACTGTTCAATGAGAATAAAGGAGTCACAAAGCTGGAAGGTTATAGGATGTGGTTTGGCATGGACTGATGAACATACAGCAAATATTATAAATTATTTCAGCTGGACAATAAGTCCATCTGACTAAGAATCCTTTTATTCTCACAAAACTCTACAAGGTTCTTCATCTTATACAATCTGCAACTTACCGTAGTTCACCTTACTTTTTTAACTTTACAATGGTACAAAAGTGATAGGCATTCAGTAGAAACAATATTTCAAATTTTTAACTTTTCCTAGACTGTGTGAGTCAGTTTTCCAGCTGCTCACCACATCATGCCTGGCATCCCAATATCTCCTTCAAGGTCATGTCCCCATTGACTTATTTCCACTAGGCCCCACCTCCGAATGGATCTACCACCTCCCAATAGTGCCACAGCCTGGCAACCAAGCCTTTAGCAACTCAGCTTTTGGAGATTGTTTAAGATCAAAACCATAGCACAGGCTAGCAATATGTAGTGTGGTATTCTTTTGCGATGCTGGGCAGAGCAACAAGACACCATTCCTGAGTCACACAGTTGCAAAGATAAATAACATTCAACAGTGTTCTATCTTGCTAAGCTATGATGTTTGTAGGTTACATGTATTGAATAGGTTTTGACTTATGATATTTTCAATTTATGATGAATTTATCAAGGCCCCATTGTAGGTTGAGGAGCATTTGTATTTGCTGAGTTTAAGACTTTGGGTACTAACACTTCAGTGAAAAATGAGCTGGAGCTGGGGCTGGGGCTGGGGCTTAGTGGTAGAGCACTCGCCTGGAACATGTGAGACAGTAGGTTCGATCCTCAGCATCACATAAAAATAAAGGTATTGTGTCCACCTGAAACTGAAAACAAAATACATTTAAAAAATGAGCGGTGTGTGTGTGTGTGTGTGTGTGTGTGTGTGTGTGTGTGTGTGTAAATCTTCTTATGTTTCTCTTTATTGCAGCCTGTTGAACCTGCCAGTAGATGATGGCCAAGTAAAATAGAGAACACTCTTTTGGTACCCTTTGGATAAGTACTAGGAACTTCTTGTTAGGCACTTCCTGTGAGGTGCTATCTGTACAGCTGATATATGCAAATATATAGAACTCATTCTTCTTCAATTATATAAAAATTGTCCTTCCTCAGTTACATAAAAATACAAGCTGGTTTTGTGTCAAAGGATGTTCTTTGAATAAATGTATTAAATGTGACTTACTATTTAGTCAGCAAAACTGAGAGTGTTTAAAAATTAGTTTCATCGTGTTCTATGCTAAGTACTATTGACAAAGACAAAATTATTAAAGACATGATGCCCCTAATGACCTCACATTCCAGTGGGGGAGACAGACTTGTAAACAGATATGTTAAAGTAGAAAGTGGTAAGTACTCTTCTGAAGACTGAGAAAAGAGCTGTCAGTGCAAAAACACAGAGGAGTCTGCTGGAGGGAATCAAGATGGTTTAACAGAATAGGTGACATTTGAGCTAGATCTTGAAGGATGAGCATGAATTAGCCAAGTGGATGAGGTGATCGCTATATACGGTGTCTAGCACAGGGCTGCACTCAGTAAGACCCAATAAATGTTAACATCCAGTTCCAGTCAAGAAAGTGTTCCAAGCAGAGGACACCAGTCAGTTCAATTCAAGGAACACTTATTGAGTACCTTGTGTATGTCAGGCACTGCTCCAGGTTCTTCGGCCCTATGTGCCAGGCACATCCTGTGAAGACAGATAATTATACAAGGGTCTGGTATGAGCCATGTCCAAATCTACTATTTATAGATTTTCTTCTGAAGATGAAGCAGGGATGTTTGTTTTAACACTGCTGACACATTCCATCTTGATTGCAAACCCCTACTACTACGGCATTGATGGCACTGAGATGTAAGCAGCTGATGACTGCTCTAGACTTTGCTGCCTGAAGCCAGTGGTGACAGTCCAGCCTGGCTTCACCCTGTGTTCTGGGCCACTTTGGTCTGCACTTGAGGTCAGGTCCAGGCAACAACTCCTCCTCACTGCATGGATGGAAGAATCCAGATGCCTGCATTTCTCTTAGCTCACAGACCCAAGGGGTTCCATTTGCCCTTATTTCCATAAGCCCCTTATCAAACCCAGGCATCAAATCTTATGCTTTATTATATAGTACAGTAGAAAATAGTATAGAATAAGTAGACTCTATACTATTATATAAATTTATTGTACTAAACAGAGACCTACCTGTCCACAGTTAACACAGAACACTTACAAATACAGGAGATCTCTATAAGTGTTTCTAGTGACAGTATTACTAGCATAACTAGGTTAACAATAGAGGAAATGTGCCATATGTTTTACAACATTATTTAATATGCACAACAATTTATTAAGATAGAGTTATTCTAATCATTATGCAATTACTAAACTAAAGCACAGAACATTTAATTTACCAAAGACTCGAAATAGTAGGACTAGGATTTGAAATCAGATCTATTCCACTCCAAACCCACTTTCTTTCCACTACACCAGGCTCACAGAATTAATGCTACCATTTACTGTGTTTCTACCATATTCCAGAAACAATGTAAGATGCTCAAATATGCTCTAATCCTTGTGAATTTACTGTATACATGTTTTAAAATTATTTTTAATTGACAAGTAAAAATTTTGTGTATTTATGATGTACAACATGATGTTTTGATACACACACACACACACACACACACACACACATTGTGGAATAGCCAAATCAGGCTATTTAATATTACCTCACTTTTTTGTGTAGTAAAAACAGTCTGCTCTTTTAAAGCAAGTAAATACCTTGTATCAAGTTCAAACAGACAGCAAATTATAAATTTTGACTTCAAGCCTAGGCTTGAGACTCAAAGTCTGTTTTCCTTATATTACACTAAGTGGTAATATTACACTTATATTACATGAGTGGTTCTCAACACTGGGTGTACATTAGAATAAAATGGGAAACTTTGAAAAACAAAAAGTTCTGCCCTCAGAGAGTCAAATTTAATTGCTCTGGAGGAGAGCCCAGGTGATTTTAATATGCTGTCTGGTTTGACAACACTGTTCTCAAAAAAAAAAAAGATAGGAAGTAACAATTTATCATGATAAATTGATGAAAAATACCAGATGTAGACTACTTAAAGTGATTGTATTTTTTCTAGAAAATACTGAAGAACATAGAGCAAGAATCCTGAGAGTAAAATGAACCTAACTTTGAACCTTGGTTTTGATGCTTTCTTGCTGAGTGGCCCTTAGTTGGCATTCAGTAAAATACTGATTATGAAAGAAAGAATAGGTGTTCCTGAAAAGAGTATAGAATAAGTAAAGCGTATACAATAAGTAATTCTTACTTAAGCTCACTTTAACTTTCCAGTAACTCTTACTTAGCTCACTTTAACCTTCCAGTAACTCTTACCTTGAATTTTTTGAGCAACTAATAAAAACATTTAAGAAAAAGAAAAGAAAAGAGGGTTCTAGCTGGGTGCAGTGGTACATGCCTATGTTCTCAGAGACTTGAGAGGCTGAAGCAGAATGATTGCAAGTTCAAAGCCAGCCTCAACTACTTAGGGAGGTCCTCATCATTTTACTAAGACACTATCTCAAAAAATAAAAAGGGCTGGGGATGTGGCTCAGTGGTTAAGCCCCTGTGGGTTCAAACTCCTACACCCCCATTACCAAAAAAGAAAAGAGAGTTCTATCTTTTTTTAAAAAAAGGAGTGAATGCTGCTTCTGGTGGCCTCCCATGGCAGTGGGTGAGGGGTGGTCAGTAAGCAAATAATAAAAGGCCACAGGAAAAAAATTCTTTTAATTTTCCTGATCAGCCTGACTGTAAAGCCTCTCACCACTGCCAAATAAATATGTTCCAAGCTACTGAGTGATTCTTTTTTATCCCAAGTATCTTTTATTCCCTTTCAGCCATGAATACCACAGTAGGACATATATACTTGAGTGGCAGGGAAAGAAGGACATTTAAAGTATTGTGCATTAGACTTGAAATATATTGTACCATAAAAAACAACATTTTGGTGGTAACTCGTTTTCCTGGTATTCAGTTAAAGTCTATAAATAATTTTGTCAGAAATTTACTATATTTTATATACAAATAAGTAGTGCATTTCAGTATCATTTGGAGTTAAATAGGCTTTGAGGAGCTAATGTGGAAGTGAAAGCACCATTTATAATCTAGAAGCAAGATTACAATACAGCCTTTCTAAGCATTGATTAAAAAGGGATCCTGAGAATGGAAATATTTGGGTAGATTCTAATGGATTTAACTAGGTTGAATTACCAAACCCCACTGAGTCCTAGTTGTTAGTAGGAGCAATCCTCCTTCTCTGCCTGATGGTTTTAGATTTTCATTACTTGATAAACTATAATGATTTCACCTGTGACTATTGACTTTCAAAAGAAAAATGAATCTCCTCAAGGTTAATCCCCACTAATTCCACTTCTTCCAGACCCAGATCTTCCAGACCTTCCTTCAAATTCTAGAAGACCTCAAAGAAAAAAGGAGAAAGAAAAAAACTGAAAAATATGCATGATAAAGTCCTAATTTCTACACAACTTATGAGGTCATAGTATATATTAGCAATTCTTCTTCCATCCCCTTTCCCATATTCCCCTTGCCTTCAGCTAATACTTTGGCTGTTGTGAGTATATATACTCTAAGGTAACCAAAACCTTCACTCCTGAAATATCTTAACCACTATTGATTCTTACTTAGCTCACTTTAACCTTCCAGTAACTCTTACCAATAGAGTACTAAAACTTGTCCAGAGAGTCCCTTAGCTTCTAGACATAATCCCCCACCTAACTATGTAGTTCTAACCCTTTTCCCATTTTATAATCATGATTTATTACCTAGACAATATGGCAATTTGCTGGCATAAAGATCCCAAGGTAAGTGATGGGGCAGCCTCGGTTTCCATTCAACAAATCCTTCTGGAATGTCCTAGAGGAAGTATTCCCCCTTGGAAACAAAGAGCACAATATTGTGGGCTTAGAAACAAAGGTAGGACATGAGGAATAATAGTGAAGAAGTCAATACAGCTCCTACTTTGTGGTTCTTTATTCTAAGTGATTTTAGCTATCAAAGAAATAGCATTATATATACATTAGTTGCTAGCTCAGAGAGTATACCATAACTGTGGGACAGCTCTGCAGTCTCACTGGTGGCAACATAAATAGTCAATAAATCATTCCATCATTGTGTTTTCCTGTGGGCATGAAATAATTTCTTCAATTCTGATTCTTGAAGTTCATTAGTCAGAGGCAGTACTTAATGAGATTCTAAGAAAGCGATCAAGGCAATTCCTAAGTCCATAGATAGTGATGCAAGAAAAGTCCATGGATAGTGATTACAGAAAAAGAAGATCCATATCCAGGATGGATAGAGGTCCTCCATGATGATAAGAGATCCAGTGCAATCCAACTGCCATCAAGTCACTGGCAGGTGCTGAGCACCTGCTAGAAATTCAGTGTTACCTCTGACATTGGTGAAGATTCGCATTCATCAGTAGTAACCAGATCAGTCTTGGTGATGGGAAGCCCATTTTCTAGATGCCACACATAATCAACATTCCTATTCCCAGGGCCACTATATTCAAGAGCCCATTGTACAAATATCAGGGTAAATGAGGAAGGTAGCCAACTGGTATCCACAGGATTGACCATATTGATGACTTTTGGTTATTGAAATCTTCTTTACAGTAAAGTAACATTCATTTGGGACACAAATATCCTCACTTTACCTACTCTGAGAGACCCATTCTAAAACTTCCTCAGACTTCCTTTTAACCAATATTCCAATGCCATTTTTCAGTCTCTGACTCTGTGGCCAAATAGCCACTTACCCATGAATCAATGTAAATTCCTACTTCTGAGTCTTTCTCTGCCAGGCAGGGTAGACCGTCAGATTTTGATACATACATCATAAAATTCTATCCTGGGATTTTGGTACCCTGTCTGGGGAGAACATCAGAGTAGGCTCAACCGTACTTCCATTGGTCATGAATATCATAAAACTCTATAACCTTGCTAGTCTAAATAAGACAAACTTCTATTTTGTTCTCTTAAAGACTTCCTCTCCCTTTCTTTTCCAGGGTTCCTTGTTTAATCTTCTATAAAAGATAAGAAAAAATTTAAACCTCAGATAGTTTTAAATGTTCTCCATCCAAAAAATTTTAGAAGCAAAGAATAAAGAAAAAAGAAAAGGAACCACTACTTGCTTAAATAGTTGGAGGAGAAAAAATTACAAAGGTCCTCACAGATCCACTGTAAACATAACTGATATTATTATGCCTAATTTAAAGATAATAACTGAAATGTGGAAGAAGGGAGTTTTGTCAAATCTTCTATAACTTCCTAAGAATATAGGCAGGGAGAGGGATCTACTTTCTAGTACACTGACAAAAGAATGAATGCCCAAGTTTGCAGGTATGATATGTCTGAGAAGCTCTGGTTTTTGGAGGGGAGAAAGAGAAATGTTGATTTCTGGAAGGAAGATAAAGAAGCAAAGAGCCCTCAGGAATGGGTGATCCCAGAGCACTGAGTAGGGGGTAAGAGTCACAGTCAGGCTTTCCAGAAACCCTATTGTAAGAACCATTACTCTCTGTGATGTTTCCTTTTTGTCCTTTTTTCTTGGTACTTTACCAATCATTTTAGAGGTAGAGAAAGAGAAAAACATAAAAACATACTGAAGCCAAAGAAATATTTCACAAAGATTAAAATGGCAGAGATAGGGAACACAGGTAATCTAATGAAGGACAGAATAACTTGACATTTCAAAAATGTCATGTTTATATTGATTAGGAAATTATATTTTCAGCAAAATTTTCCTAGTTAACCAAATTCAGTGAATATTTTTAAATTAGCATTTAAATTCCTGAGATTTAACTTTTGTGTGTTCTGGATAAGTTCATTGTAAAAGAAAACTACTTTTGTAAACAGGCCCATAAATTGATGAGATGTCTTTACATTCTATTAATTTCAGTTGTGTGACCTAAAACAAGACATTTAACCTATCTGGACCAAGACCTGTTATATCAAGTTTGAAATAATGAGGTAATGCTACATGTCTTATGAGTCTTCTCTCAATTTTCAAACTTAATTCTATGAAAATTTGAGTTATCCTTACATAGAGCTCTTATTTAAGTTGTGGAGTTGAAAAATAAGATAGGCTCCAGCAGGGGTCACTAGAGTCACATTGAGCTCTAAATCTGATTATCTTTTAAGTATGTGGTAGTTGACTTCACACATTCCACTGCCTTTTTTTTTTTTTTTTTGACTGTATAGATTCCACTGTATACCCATATCTTGTCTGAATTGTTCTTAAAAAGTACGTGGAATACCCACCTCATCTAGTGTCTTTGTTTTTGCTTCCATTTGTCTTCTCTGATTCTTTTACTTTATTTATTTTTCATCTTGCTATTGGAGATTATTTACTTCCATTGACTCTAGGATACTTCAAGAGAATTTATTTTTAAGAATTAGCAATGTTCAATTTTTTAAATTCTGAGAACTATGATGAGTGTATTTCTTTATATATATGAGAGTACCTTAAAAAGAAAGCACTTAAAATTCAATCCTCTCCTGGGTTTTCTTCTGCTTTTCTTTGAGCAACTAAAAAAAGGTATCCGTCTCCTATGGAACTCAGAGAATTCTATGCTATCCCTGAGAATTCTATAATTCTATGTTAATTATTTATACTCCCCCATAGTTAATTTGCTATGTATATGAAGCCAGAAATAGAATTGTTCATATATTCAAGAGCAGGATAAATATTTCAGTGCCAGTTCTAATTTCAATATCATATGTTTTTTCTTTAAAAATATAGTGGCTACGTATAAAACACAGATGATGCTGCAAGCTGGCTATCCAACAAATCACCCAAAAATCACAAGACTCCCCAGAGTTCTAAGTTTTAAGAGTAAATCTTAAGTTCTAAGACTTAGAATCTTGGTTTAGATATAAGGTGTTTCCCAAAAGTTTGTGTTGAATCAATGCAAAAGGGTTTAGAGGTGAAATGATTGAATCCAATTATTGATTGAACTCAATGATTGAGCCTGAACCTAATCAGTGTGTTAATCCCCTGATAGAGATTAACTGGGTGGTAACTATGTGCAGGTAAGGTGTGGCTGGAGGAAGTGGGTCCCTGGGAGCCTGCCTTTGGTGTATATATTTTGTCCTTGTTGAGCAGAGCTCATTCTCTCTACCTTTCCCTCTCAACCCACCTCTTCCCTGTTGCTTCCTGGTGCCATGTTCTCAGCTCCTTTCCTCTGTCACACCTTTCCATCATGATGTTCTGCCTCACCCTAGGCCCCAGGGAATGGAATTGGCCATCTATGGACTGAGACCTCTGAAGCCATGACTTCCAAATAAACTTTTCCTCCTTAAAATTATTCTTTTTAGGGCTGGGATGTGGCTCAAGCGGTAGCGCGCTCGCCTGGCGTGCAAGGGGTGCTGGGTTCGATCCTCAGCACCACATAAAAATAAAATAAAGATGTTGTGTCTACCGAAAACTGAAAAATAAATATTAAAAATTCTCTCCTCTCTCTCTCTCTCTCTCTTTCAAAAAAAAAATTATTCTTGTTAGGTCTTTTTAGCTGACTAAAATGATTGTCTTTCAATTTAAGACTACTCCAGAGCTGTTCAGTCTTCCTCAAAGACTTTCCCCAAAGTCTATATACTATGCAAAACTTCACAATGGTTCCATTGTAGCAGGAACCAAAGAAAGTTAATTTCTTATACAATAAAGAGTAATTTCTGGTCCTTTGGCCTGATGTGTATGTATATGTCATCCCTCTTGACACTACTCAGCCCACAGTAGTGCTTAACAGATGTATGGCGGGCAAATTTAAATCTTGTTCTTCCTTTTTGGTCCTTACACACACTTTTCTGTCCCCTTGAGGCAGATTGATATTGTCACTTTCCAATTGGCATTTCCAATATTATGTATGTTGAGGTCCTTGTCTAAGAAGGTAATTGGGTTTCTTTCAAATTGTTGAAAAATAATGAAAGCCCTCAAGGAAGGCCTTCAACAGACTCCTTCCACAGTGAATCAGGGATGACCTGGCAACAAACATAGCAAAAACAATGATATGTGACTTCTGGGACTAGGTCACAAAAGGCATTGCAGCTTCTGCTTCAGTTCCTTGATAGTGTGTTGTCAAGAAAGCCAGCTGCCATGCTTCAAGAAGTGGTGCAGAGATCTGAAGCTTCCTGTTAAGAGCCAGCACCAACTTGCCAGGCACACTAGTTGGCCAGCTTGGAAGCAGATCTCTCCCAAGTGTATTGCATCCCCAGACTTCTTCTGCCGCAGTCTGGCTGGGCACAATTCAGGAGCCACTTGTCAAAAGAAACTAACTTTATTTTTAGAACTACAAACACCAAACAAAACAGCTCCTCAGGAAAAAACCCTCAGAGCCCAACTGCCACCACCAGCTTCCCACAAGCCTCTCACCCCCACACAACCCTCACCACCTCCCACAATCCTCCTGTTCTTGAGGCTGATTGGCTGGGTCGCGTGGGCGGAGCCAAAGAAGTCCCCCAATGAGCAGCTCCGTGGAGGAGCCAATCAGCTAGATGTTGCTGGGGCCGCTGTGAGCCAATCATCAGCTGGCAGTCTGAAGGGCAGGGAAACAGCCCAATGAACATCACCGCAGAGGAGCCAATCAGCTAGATGTTGCTGGGGCCGCTGTGAGCCAATCATCAGCTGGCAGTCTGAAGGGCAGGGAAACAGCCCAATGAACATCACCGCAGAGGAGCCAATCAGCTAGATGTTGCTGGGGCTGCTGTGAGCCAATCATCAGCCGGCAGCTGGAAGTTTGCTGGCAGCTGGAAGTTTGCTGGGGCCCCTTTGGCTGTGGCTCTCAACATCTCCCCCTCTCTGTTTAAACAACAAGCATGTGGCTTGGGGACCGTGCCTGCCTTAGGTTGTCCAATACTACATATGGTCCTTACCCTTCTTCGGATGAGCTGACCTCAAGGCGTCAGCCTCCTGTCTTAGGTTGGTACCATTGTAATTGGATCTTACCCATCATTGACTACCGGTCCAGTATACAGCCACACCTGTGGAGAGGTCTTTGTCATGACAAGCAGAAGGGAGGAAGATACACCAAGCCAATTGATGGCTCTTGTTGGAAAAATTGTACCACCGATGACATCATCAGCAAAAATACCCCAACACTACCACAAGTCGCTGCACCAACAGATAGTTCACAATGCATACAAGTGAGTTCATAATGCATACAAGTGACACATAGTTTAGGCAAGTTCTGCAAGCAGTTCAGTGATGGCTATTGCAGAAACTGTAGATTAGTTTTATCTTTGTCTTCACCGGCACTGGGATGAAGATAGGAATTCTAGCAATAATGGCTAAAGGAAAAATTATTTAACATTCCAGAAGGCACTAAAAGAAAACAATTTTCTTAACAATTTACATCGTCTTCACTGGCACTGGGATGAAGATAGGAATTCTGGCAATAATGGCTAAAGAAAAAATTATGTAACATTCCAGAAGGCACTAAAAGAAAACAATTTTCTTAACAATTTACATTATCTTGAAGAGAATTATTAAATATAATGAAAAGGAAAGGTGAAAGTAAACAAACAGATCTGTTAACCTTCTTTTTTGTTTACATATTAAAACAATTCTTAATAGTTATTTACCCAATTTAAATTAAACCATTTAAATCACGTGAATAAAAAAAATATTTGGATCCATTTTTTCATGAGCGCTCATCATATATGATATATGGACATACGTACATTCAAACATATAACAAAACACAAGTGTGCACACATAATATAATACATACAACACATAACATAATAGTAAAGGCCTTATAACTTTTTACAGGTGAAATCTCCATTGCAATGTTAAAAACTCTATAGTCAAAAAAAAAAAAAATAGAACTGATCAGCAAAACATTAACCTAGGTCTGTATGAGCTCAAAAAACAAAATAGAACTTCATGATATGGGAAAGGGCAATAATAAAATAGATATTGAAAAAAGCATCCTGGTTCTGTCGCAGATGTAAGGATAGCCAAATTGGAGTTTTGGATATCAGCTGTTATGGATTTGAGCCAAATCATCTTCTTTTTGGTCTGTAGAAATCGCTTTAGTTAATCTCTCTGGAATCCAAATCGGCTGCTGTTCTCCCTGTGGAAATACACAAACAGGCCCCTGACTCCAGACAATCACTGGGTCAGGATTTTAGTTAATCTTTCCGGAATCCGAATCGGCTGCTGTTCTTCCTGTGGAAACACACAAACAGACCCCCGACTCCAGACAATTACTGGGTCAGGACCTTTCCATTGTCCTGTTAGAATATCTTTCCAAAGTACCTTGGGCTTATGTACATTTTTTGGACACATATGCCTTTCTGCAGCACTAAGTCCTGATGAATCCAAATTTAAAAAGTTTAGAGTAAAAAGGGTTATTTTAAGTTTATCTTTGGGGAATATATACCCCTTCCCAATTCCATCTTTTTGCTTTAATAAGTACATTTTAATAGTTTGATGAGCTCTTTCAACTATACCTTGTCCCTGTGGATTGTATGGGATTCCTGTTATATGAGTAATGCCAAATGATGAGCAAAATTGTTTAAAAGAGGTAGAAGTATAACCAGGGGCATTATCTGTTTTTAACTGTTTTGGAATGCCCACAGTGGCAAAATTTTGTAAGCAATGAGCTATAACATCTTTAGTTTTTTCTCCGGCATGAAGGGAGCCCATCAAAAATCCAGAAGAAGTATCAACTGTAACATGCAAATATTTTAATTTTCCAAATTCTGGCAAGTGTGTGATGTCCATCTGCCAAATATGGTTAGGTATCAATCCTCTAGGATTACTCCAAGATTAACTTGTGGTAAAAAGGTCACACAATTTTGACATTGTTTTATTATTTGTCTAGCTTGTTCCTTAGTTATTTTAAAACGCTTTTGTAAAGTATTAGCATTGACATGGAACCTTTTATGAAAATTTATAGCTTCTTCTAGTGTAGAGAAAATATGTATGTCATGTGTAGTTTTATCTGTTAAATCATTGCCCAAACTAAGGGCTCCAGGCAATCCTGTATGTGCCCTGATATGTCCTATAAAGAATGGATCTTTTCTGTCCCAGATTAAACTTTGTATAGTGGAAAACAAAGAGAAAACAGTAGAAGAAGGGGAAATCCTACCAGCATCTTCAAGGGATATTATAGCATTAACTATATACTGACTATCAGAAAATAAATACAGAATCTTTAAACATCACAAAAGCTTGTAATACTGCATTAAGCTCTACCTTTTGAGCTGATTGTTTGGGTACTAAAAATGTAAAAGTTTGATCAGGTGTAACTATTGCTGCTGTACCATTATTTGACCCATCAGTGAATATATTTGGAGAATTCATGATAGGTGTTTTTCTTGTCATTTTTGGAAAAATTACAGGATGCAATGACCAAAAAGACAATAAAGGATTAGATGGTAAGTGGTTATCAAATGAAACATTAGATTTGCACATGATTATTGCCCAAGTATTTAACTCATTAGCTAATTCATCAATTTGATTCATAGTATATGGAGTAATAATTTTATTGGGAGAAATTCCAAATACTCCCTTTGCTGTTTTTATTCATTTGAGTATTAATTGTCCTACAGCCTCAGGATACCTAGTAAGAATAGTGTTAGGAGAATAAGATAAATGTATCCATAATAATGGACCTTCTTGCCAAAATACTCCTGTAGGAATATTTTTTGTTGGTAGTACAATAAATAATAAAAGCAAACTTATATCAATTCTATCCAAATGCATATTTTCCATATATGTTTCAATGATTTTTAATGCCTTTCTTGCTTCAGGCGTTAACATTCGGGGTGAATTTGGATCTGATGGACCTTTTAGGATATCAAATAAAGGTCCCAATTCTCCTGTTGGAATACCTAGATAAGGCCTTATCCAGTTTATGTCTCCTAATAACTTTTGAAAGTCATTAAGTGATTTGAGTTGATCTACTCGTATTTGAATTTTTGGTGGACGGACCATGGTTGAGGATAATAGAACTCCTAAATAATTAATTGGAAAATTTAATTGTACTTTATCTATTGCTATCTCTAGATTATAATTTTTTAATAAATTTCTAAGTGTGGCATAACATTCTAGCAATGTGTTTTTAGCTTTGTGTGCTAATAATACATCATCCATATAGTGAAATATTTGTAGTTCAGGATTTTTATTTCTAAGTGGCTGGATTACTTTGTTAACATAAATTTGACACATAGTTGGGCTGTTAGCCATCCCTTGAGGGAGTACTTTCCATTCATATCTCTGATCAGGACCTTCATGATTTAGTTCAGGGATAGTAAATGCAAAACGTGGACTATCCTCAGGATGAATTGGAATTGAAAAAAAAAAATCTTTAATATCTATAACTAAAACATACCAAGTTTTTGGCAAAGCAGACAATTGAGGAATCCCCGATTGAGCAGGTCCCATAATGACCATTTCATTACTAATGGCTCTTAAGTCTTGCAATAATCTCCATTTACCAGATTTCTTTTTGATGACAAAAATGGGAGTATTATGGGGAGATACAGAAGGTTGTATATGTCCTTCCGCTAATTGTTGTTTGACCAGATCATGGGCTACTTGTATCTTTTCTTTAGTCAAGGGCCACTGAGGAACCCATACTGGTCTTTCTGATTTCCATGTAATTTTTATTGTCTCAGTGGCCCTTTGTGAAAATCCAACCCATGTCTGTCTGTTCCTTGATCTATTTGTATTGGTGCTGCTATACCTTGTTCTTGTTTTTCTAATCTTTTTCCTTTCCTAAAACCTTGTCTAGCCATAATAGTGGGTGCATTTTGATTGATGTTATTTGTTAATGTCAAACCTAATTGATCTAAGACATCTCGTCCCCATAAATTTACGGGAAGATGATCCAATACATATGGCTGTACAGTTCCTTCACATCCTTCAGGATCCTTCCAATCTAATACCATTGCGCTTCTATCGGGATTAGTCGCCACTCCTAGGCCTCGAAGCGTTTGAGTGGCTTGTTGTATGGCCAATGTTTTGGCCATTCTTGACGAGAGATGATGCTAAGGTCTGCACCTGTATCCAGTAGCCCATTAAATTCATGTCCTTGAATATTTAGTTTTAGCATGGGGCAAGAATCTAAATTTAAAGAAAGCATAGCCCAATCTACACCTGTGGAGCCTAATCCCTTGGAACCTCTTTCTACAGCATGACTGGAAAATTTATCATGTAGGCTTGGTATTATTAGTAACTGTACTATTCTATCTCCTGGTGAAATTACTGATATACCCTTTGGAGAACTGGCTATAATTTTTATTTCACCTTCATAATCGGGATCAATTACCCCAGGACTTATCAAAAGTCCTTTTAGAGTAGAAGAGCTGCGTCCCAATAATAGGCCTACTGTTCCTTTGGGAAGAGGTCCTTTTACCCCTGTGGGAATGATTTGAACTCCCATCTCTGGAGTTAGTACTGATCTGGCGGAGGCGCAGATGTCCAACCCTGCGCTCACTCTGGTTTGTCTGAAGAGGGATCTGATGGACAATGTGTCCTGGTCACTACCCTGATGGGGTTGCTGGGTTCCTCCAGTGCTCCATATATTTGTGGTTTGGGGCCCCGGAGCATTGGGGCCCCCTGTCCATTTTTTGGCAACGGAGCCCGATGCCTTTGTCCACGATATTGTGGATAAACACCTTGTCCTTGTTCGTTTTTTGATAATGGAGTACCCTCTATGGTGGTTTGAGAATGGCATTCATTAGCCCAATGTAATGGAGTACCCTCTATGGTGGTTTGAGAACGGCATTCATTAGCCCAATGTCTCCCTCTACGGCATCGTGGGCAAATACCCGGTATTCTACTCCTTTGATACCTAGTTTTGTTAAACCCTCCTCCTATGGGGCAATTCCTTTTAAAATGTCCTGTTTGTTGACAACTGTAGCATGTTCTTGGCCTGGTATATAAAGCCTGTTTTACTGCAGCTGCCACAATTTGCCCTTGTTCATTAATGTCTCTGGCATCTAAAGCCTATTTTACTGCAGCTGCCATGACTTGCTCTTGTTCATTAATGTCTCTACATAATTTAATATATGTGTTTAAATCTTCCTGTTTCCATGGTCTAATGATATCTCTGCACCAACAATTCGCTTGGTCATAAGCCAGTTGTTTTATTAATGGCATTGCTTGTTCTGTATTCCCAAAAACTCTGGTAGCTGTTTGAATAAGCCTATCTACAAATTCAGCGTAAGGTTCATTAGCTCCTTGTATTATCTTAGATAATTGACCTTGTAAACCTCCATGTCCTTGTAAAGTCTTCCATGCCTTAACTGCATCTACAGCAATTTGTGAGTATACGCCAGGAACATATGCAATTTGTTGCTGCCGATCCTCATAAGGTCCCTTTCCTAACAACATATCTAGATTTCTCTGAGAATAACCAGCTGCTGCATTTCGCCTAGCCGTCTCCTTGCAAAATTCCTCATTGGCAACCTTCCATAACAGGTATTGTCCTCCATTTAGCACAGCTTTACAAATATTAGCCCAATCTGCTGGTGTCATGTTTAAGTTGGTAATGGATTCGACCAAGCTTACAGTGAAGGGTGCTTGGGGACCATAGGTTGTTACAGCCTCTTTTAGCTCCTTCACTGTTTTGAAATTTAAACCCTGGTAAATTCGCTGCCCTCCTACCTCAAATACAGGGCATACTTGAGATCCTGTCTCAGGATCCCAACTATCAACTGCGGGGGTTGGGAGCCTCCTAGCATATGGAGGTGGTGCTGTTGATTGGACACTTATGCCCTCTGGTGATAGAATGCTGTTAGTAGCAGTCTCCTGTAGAGGTGGTGCTGTTGGTTGGACACTTACGCTCTCTGATAGAAAGGTGTTATTAGCAGTCTCCTGTTGTAACTTTTCCCCTGATGGCTTTTTCTGCTCTAAACTTCCTTCCTCTGTCTCACTAGCTTGAAAGACCTTCTCTTTTACTTGAATCTTTTCCTCTTTCTAACTTGAGAGACCTTCTCTTTTACTTGAATCAATATGTCTTCTCCTTCCTCTACCTTTGTCTGAATTGAAGGCTTTGGACTAAGCAAACCAGATACGAGTGTCCACAATGGCAATGTGCCAACTGGCAGAGTCCCTGGGTTGTTCTTTTCTATTCTTTTTAAATCTTCACCTTGATGGTTCCATTGTGATATATCTAACAACTCCTCCTTAAAAAGCCATGGGCTACATTGTTGTATTGTATCAACGTATGCCCTGACTGTTCTTGATTTTACTGAGATGCCTCCTTCCTCTAACAATTTACTTAACAGTCTTTCGGTTTGTTTTTTACTAATTGCTGATCCCGTATTTCTGCTATAATACAACCCAACAAGATGACGCCAAACAAAACCGAGACAGAATGAAATAAAAATGGAACCATACAAAATCATTATATCAACCTTTCTATCCTCCTGAAATGTCCATCCGTCCTTTCTCCCTATCTGTTCCTCAGACGCAAATAGTTTTTCCTCAGATGTGAGCGGTTTTTCTTCCGTCTCACTAATCTCCAGGGACAGGCAAGTTAAAACAAAAATGAAGCAAAACAAAAGAGGAATCTTAGAATGGCTACCCATCCTCTGGCCCTGCCCTCAGGGGCGAGCAGTTTACTTACCCTCAGTCGCTCCCCGTACGGGCCACCAAATGCCGCAGTCTGGCTGGGCACAATTCAGGAGCCACTTGTCAAAAGAAACTAACTTTATTTTTAGAACTACAAACGCCAAACAAAACAGCTCCTCAGGAAAAAACCCTCAGAGCCCAACTGCCACCACCGGCTTCCCACAAGCCTCTCACCCCCACACAACCCTCACCACCTCCCACAATCCTCCTGTTCTTGAGGCTGATTGGCTGGGTCGCGTGGGCGGAGCCAAAGAAGTCCCCCAATGAGCAGCTCCATGGAGGATCCAATCAGCTAGATGTTGCTGGGGCCGCTGTGAGCCAATCATCAGCTGGCAGTCTGAAGGGCAGGGAAACAGCCCAATGAACATCACCGCAGAGGAGCCAATCAGCTAGATGTTGCTGGGGCCGCTGTGAGCCAATCATCAGCTGGCAGTCTGAAGGGCAGGGAAACAGCCCAATGAACATCACCGCAGAGGAGCCAATCAGCTAGATGTTGCTGGGGCTGCTGTGAGCCAATCATCAGCCGGCAGCTGGAAGTTTGCTGGCAGCTGGAAGTTTGCTGGGGCCCCTTTGGCTGTGGCTCTCAACATTCTTCGAGCAACCTTCTTTTCTCTACTTATAACAGAACCTCAAACAACCACACCTCAGTCCTGAAGGTGCATAACCATACTTACTCATCTGCCATAGCTAACTGATCCAGCTTCTCTGAGTTCTAGCCTGGGTCAGATCTTCTGTGGCTGGGATCAGTCACCTGTGGCCAGGTTTGGAGGTACACCAAGGCTGTGGCGCAGAGATGGAATGCAGCTTCCAGGGAGAGGTGTGTGAGCTGAAGTGGCCCTGCAGATGGATTCTACTAGTATCCCACCCTACTTCTCCTCTACCACCAGAACTTGCCTTATTATATACTTAGTGCACTGTCATCTAATTGTCTTCTTCATTTATCAGGGCAGGACTCTGGCTTATTACAGATGAATCCCTAACATCTAGCACAATACACGGCACACAGTGGGTAGTAAAAAAAAAAAAAAAAGTCTAAAAAATGAATAATCTGTACTGATATGTTAGGCTTATAGGGTCTTTGATATTTTAACTTTATAGTTGTTAACACATAAATAGATGAATCACACAATTTGAGCACAGAATCTCACTATTGACAATCAATACTTGGTTTTATTTATTTATTTTTATTATTAGTTGTTCAAAACATTACAAAGCTCTTGACATATCATATTTCATACATTTGATTCAAGCAGATTTGAACTCCCATTTTTACCCCGTATAAATATTGCAGATTCACATCAATACTTGTTTTTTTTTTTATTTTATTGTTGGTTGTTCAAAACATTACATAGTTCTTAATATACCATATTTCACAGAATGATTCAAGTGAGTTATGAACTCCCACCTTTACCCCGTATACAGATTGCTGTGTCACATCAGTTACATTTCCATTGATTTACAAATTGCCTTTCTAGTGACTGATGTATTCTGCTGTCTATCCCATTCTCCACTATCCCCCCTCCCCTCCCCTCCCCTCCCCTCCCCTCCCCTCCTCTCTCTCCACCCCCTCTACTGTAAATCGTTTCTTACACTTATATAATTTCTCTCCTACTCCTCCTTTCCTCTTATATGTAATTGTGTATAACCCTGAGGCTCACCTTCCAATTCCATGCAATTTCCCTTAACTCTCCCTTTCTCTCCCGCCTATCATCCCTGTTTAATGTTATTCTTCTTCTCCAGCTCTTCGTCTCTACCCTGTCCTTGGTTACTCCCCTTATATCAAAGAAGACATTTGGCATTTGTTTTTTAAGGATTGGCTAGCTTCACTTAGCATAATCTGCTCTAATGCCATCCATTTGCCTCCAAATTCTATGATTTTGTCATTTCTTAATGCAGAGTAATACACCATTGTGTATAAATGCCACATTTTTTTAATCCATTCATCTATTGAAGGGCTTCTAGGTTGGTTCCACAATCTTGCTATCGTGAATTGTGCTGCTATGAACATCGATGTAGCAGTGTCCCTGTAGCATGCTCTTGTTAGGTCTTTAGGGAATAGACCGAGAAGGGGAATAGCTGGGTCAAATGGTGGTTCCATTCCCAGCTTTCCAAGAAATCTCCATACTGCTTTCCAAATTGGCTGCACCATTTTGCAGTCCCACCAACAATGAACAAGTGTACCCATTTCCCCGCATCCTCGCCAGCACTTGTTGTTGTTGGACTTCTTAATGGCTGCCAATCTTACTGGAGTGAGATGGTATCTTAGGGTGGTTTTGATTTGCATTTCTCTGACTGCTAGCGATGTTGAGCATTTTTTCATGTACTTGTTGATTGATTGTATGTCCTCCTCTGAGAAGTGTCTGTTCAGGTCCTTGGCCCATTTGTTGATTGGGTTATTTGTTATCTTATTATCTAATTTTTTGAGTTCTTTGTATACTCTGGATATTAGGGCTCTATCTGAAGTGAAGTCTCAGTTTTGAGATAGAATCTTATTTCACTCATAGAAAAGTTAATCTAAACCTACCAAACCCAAGTGCAAAAGCACTCTGTACAGCATTTATGGGTCACAAAAATCCCTGGACCAATTATTACAGGAAATCAACAAAAAACTAAGTATTACTAAATTCCATGCCAGATTATTTTTAATCATATTGCTTTGTTCCCAGGATGTAGGCTCCCTGTTTATCTCTCTTATTGTTTCTTTTGTTGAGAGAAAACTTTTTAGTTTGAGTAAGTCGCATTTGTTGATTCTGGTTGTTAACTCTTGCGCTATGGGTGTCCTATTGAGGAATTTGGAGCCTGACCCCACAGTATGTAGATCATAGCCGACCTTTTCTTCTATCAGACGCCGTGTCTCTGATTTAATATCGAGCTCCTTGATCCATTTTGAGTTAACTTTTGTGCATGGCGAGAGAAAGGGATTCAATTTCATTTTGATGCAAATGGATTTCCAGTTTTCCCAGCACCATTTGTTGAAGATGCTATCCTTCCTCCATTGCATGCTTTTAGCCCCTTTATCAAATATAAGATAGTTGTAGTTTTGTGGATTGGTTACTGTGTCTTCTATTCTGTACCATTGGTCCACTTGCCTGTTTTGGTACCAGTACCATGCTGTTTTTGTTACTATTGCTCTGTAGTATAGTTTGAAGTCTGGTATCGCTATACCGCCTGATTCACACTTCCTGCTTAGCATTGTTTTTGCTATTCTGGGTCTTTTATTATTCCATATGAATTTCCTGATTGTTTTATCTATTTCTACAAGAAATGCTGTTGGGATTTTGATTGGGATAGCATTGAACTTATAGAGAACTTTTGGTAATATCGCCATTTTGATGATGTTAGTTCTGCCTATCCATGAACAGGGTATATTTTTCCATCTTCTGAGGTCTTCTTCTATGTCTCTTTTTAGGGTTCTGTAGTTTTCATTGTATAGGTCTTTCACCTCTTTTGTTAGGTTGATTCCCAGGTATTTTATTTTTTGGGGGGATATTGTGAATGGAGTAGATGTCCTCATTTCCGTTTCAGAGGATTTGTTGCTGATATACAGGAATGCATTTGATTTATGCGTGTTGATTTTATATCCTGCCACTTTGCTGAATTCATTTATTAACTCTAATAGTTTCTTTGTAGACCCTTTTGGGTCTGTTAGGTATAGAATCATATCGTCTGCAAATAGTGATAATTTAAGTTCTTCTTTTCCTATTTTTATGCCTTTAATTTCTTTCGTCTGTCTGATTGCTCTGGCCAGTGTTTCGAGAACTATGTTGAACAGAAGTGGTGAGAGAGGGCATCCCTGTCTTGTACCAGATCTTAGAGGGACTGCCTTCAATTTTTCTCCATTCAGAATGATGCTGGCCTGTGGCTTATCATAGATTGCTTTAACAATGTTGAGGTATGATCCTGTTATCCCTAATTTTTCTAGAGTTTTGAACATAAAGGGATGCTGTACTTTGTCGAATGCTTTTTCTGCATCTATCGAGATGATCATATGGTTCTTATTTTTAAGTCTATTGATGTGGTGAATAACATTTATTGATTTCCGTATATTGAACCAGCCTTGCATCCCAGGGATGAATCCTACTTGATCATGGTGTATAATTTTTTTGATACGATTTTGAATCCAATTCGCCAGAATTTTATTGAGGATTTTTGCATCTAGGTTCATTAGAGATATTGGTCTGTAGTTTTCTTTCTTTGAAGTGTCTCTGTCTGGTTTAGGTATCAGGGTGATGTTGGCATCATAGAATGTCTTTGGAAGTTCTCCCTCTTTTTCTATTTCCTGAAATAGCTTGAAAAGTATTGGTGTTAGTTCCTCTTTAAAGGTTTTGTAAAACTCTGCTGTATACCCGACCGGTCCTGGGCTTTTCTTAGTTGGTAGTCTTTTGATGGTTTCTTCTATTTCTTCTATTGTTATTGGTCTGTTTAGGCTGTCTATATCTTCCTGACTCAATCTGGGCAGATCATATGACTTAAGAAATTTATCGATGCCTTCACTATCTTCTATTTTATTGGAGTATAAGGATTCAAAGTAATTTCTGATTATCTTCTGTATTTCTGAAGTATCTGTTGTGATATTGCCTTTTTCATCCCTTATGCTAGTAATTTGGGTTCTCTCTCTTCTTCTCTTCGTTAGCATGGCTAAGGGTCTGTCGATTTTATTTATTTTTTCAAAGAACCAACTTTTGGTTTTGTCAATTTTTTCAATTGTTTCTTTTGTTTCGATTTCATTAATTTCAGCTCTGATTTTAATTATTTCTTGCCTTCTACTTCTTTTGCTGTTGTTTTGCTCTTCTTTTTCTAGGATTTTGAGATGATATATGAGGTCGTTTATTTGTTGGTTTTTTCTTTTTTTAAGGAATGCGCTCCAAACAATGAATTTTCCTCTTAAAACTGCTTTCAATGTGTCCCATAGATTCCGATATGTTGTGTCTGTGATTTCATTTAACTCTAAGAAGTTTTTAATTTCCTCCTTAATGTCTTCTATAACCCATTGATCATTCAGTAACCTATTGTTCATTCTCCAAGTGATGCATGATTTTTCCTTCCTTCTTTTATCGTTGATTTTCAGTTTCATTCCATTATGATCAGATAAGATGCATGGTATTATTTCTACTCCTTTATATTGTCTAAGAGTTGCCCTGTGACATAATATATGATCTATTTTTGTGAAGGATCCATGTGCTGCTGAGAAAAAAGTGTAACTACTTGATGTTGGGTGGTATATTCTATATATGTCAATTAAGTCTAGGTTGTTAATTGTGTTGTTGAGTTCTATAGTTTCCTTATTTAACTTTTGTTTGGAAGATCTGTCCAGTGGTGAGAGAGGTGTGTTGAAGTCTCCCATGATTATTGTATGGTGGTCTATTAGACTCTTGTGCTTGAGAAGAGTTTGCTTGATGAACGTAGCTGCACCATTGTTTGGGGCATATATATTTATGATTGTTATGTCTTGTTGGTGTATGATTCCCTTGAGCAGTATGTAGTGTCCCTCTTTATCCTTTTTGATTAACTTTGGCTTGAAATCTATTTTGTTTGATATGAGTATGGACACTCCTGCTTGTTTCCGCAGTCCATATGAGTGATATGATTTTTCCCAGCCTTTCACCTTCAGTCTATGTATATCTTTTCCTATCAAATGTGTCTCCTGTAGGCAACATATTGTTGGATCTTGTTTTGTGATCCATTCGACTAGCCTGTGTCTATTAATTGGTGAGTTTAAGCCATTAACATTTAGGGTTATTATTGAGATTTGGTTTGTTCCTCCAGTCATATTTGTTTATTTATGTTACTAAACCTGATTAGTTTTCCTCTTTGATTACTTTCCCCCCTTTACTGTCCTACCTCCCACTGATGGTTTTCAATGTTATTTTCAGTTTCCTCTTCCTGTAATGTTTTGCCAAGGATTTTTTGAAGAGATGGTTTTCTAGCTGCGAATTCTTTTAACTTTTGTTTATCGTGAAAGGTTTTAATTTCATCTTCCATCCTGAAGCTTAATTTCGCCGGATACACGATTCTTGGTTGGAGCCCATTTTCTTTCAGTGTTTGAAAAATGTTATTCCAGGATCTTCTAGCTTTCAGAGTCTGTGTTGAGAGATTAGCTGTTATCCTGATTGGTTTGCCCCTAAATGTAATCTGCTTTCTTTCTCTTGTAGCTTTTAAAATTCTCTCCTTATTCTGTATGTTGGGCATCTTCATTATAATGTGTCTAGGTGTGGATCTCTTATGATTTTGCACTTTCGGCGTCCTGTAGGCTTCTAGGATATGGGATTCTGTTTCATTCTTCAAGTCTGGGAAGTTTTCTTGTATTATTTCATTGAATAGATTGTTCATTCCTCTGGTTTGGAGCTCTGTGCCCTCCTGTATCCCAATGACTCTTAAGTTTGGTCTTTTAATGTTGTCCCATAATTCTTGAATGTTCTGTTCATGGTTTCTTAGCAGTCTTGCTGAACTGTCTATGTTCTTCTCAAGTTGAAATACTTTGTCTTCATTGTCTGATGTTCTATCTTCTAAGTGATCTATTCTGCTGGTAGTATTGTCAATTGAGGTTTTAAGTTGGTTTATTGCTTCCTGCATTTCTAGGATTTCTATTTGTTTGTTCTTTATTACTTCTAACTCCCTGTGAAATTGATCTTTTACTTCCTGGATTTGTTTCTGTAGTTCCTTGTCAATGTGATCTTTCATTGTCTGATTTTGCTGTCTCATGTCTTCCTTGAGAGTCCAGATCATCTGAAGCATGTATATCCTGAACTCTTTATCTGACATTCCATCTGTTGCAGCTATTACCTCTTCTAAAGTTGAGTTGACCTGCATTGCTTGTGGTCCTTTTTTTCCTTGTCTTTTCATATTGCTTGCGTTTCTTTCTGCTTGGTGAAACTGTTGTGTTTTTGAAGTTTTTCCCCCTGTTTATTTATATTTCTCTTGTATAGTTGGGATATCTCTCTTGTAGGGCGGGTAGTGGCTGTGCTCCTCCTCTAATCAGGGTGATCTATCCACTATGCTGGTTGGTCGTAGGTCTGCCCACTCTGCGGGCACGGGTGGCTGCTCTACTCTGCCCCCACTCCAATTGCGGTGACGTTCCTACCACGTCCTCGGATCGTTGGTCCTGATCCGGATGTGGGCGGCAGCTCTTCTCCACCCCTACTCCAGTTGATGTGACGTGTCTACCATGCTGGTCGGCCTCCAAGCCTGTTCCGCCAGTGGGTCTCAGATCTGCCCACCCTGCGGTCCTGGGCGGCAGTTCTGCTCAACCCCCACTCCCAGTGGGGGTACCTAACTGCCTCTCCAACAGGTCTCTGGGCTCCTTCCAGACGCTGGCGGCGGCTCTGTTCAACCCCCACTCCAACCAGTGTGACGTGACTGCCTCGATGCTACTCGTCCACCACACTGGCAGGCTGCCGAGCCTGTCTTGCCAGTGGGATGCAGGACTGCCTACCTTGCAGGATCAGACGGCGGCTCTTCACGGCCTCCACTCCAAGTGGGTTGACTTGGCTACCCTGCCGTCGGGTCGCTGGTCCTGTTCCAGGCGTGGGCGGCTACTCTCCTCGGCCCCAGCTGCAGTTGGGGTGTCGCAATACCACACCGGTGGGACCCTTAGCCTGCTCTGGGCGCAGGAGGCAGCTCCACTCTGCTCCCCAGGCCCCCGCAGCACCCAGCAGGACCCGGACCAAGAAGCAGTCCCTGTAGGATCCCCAACCCTGAGCCAGAGCCGCTTCGGGAGCCAGGAGCCGGTCTCTCCGATCCCTGCCTCGTTCTGCTAGGAGCAGGCTCCTCAGAGCAACCGCCTCGGGTTCCCCAATCCCAGGCCGAAGCAGCCCCGGGAGCCCAAGCCTGGCTGCACTAGACTCTCCCTGCTCGGTGCCCAAGCCTGGCCGCACCAGACTCTCCCTGCTCGGTGCACGCTCCGCTGGGAGCAGAGACTAAGACGCACTTCCCGCGGGCTCCCCAGCTCCGGGCCAAAACTGTTCCGGGAGACAGAGTCCCGCTGCCCCTCGTGGCAAGTTTCACTTGTGGCTGGCCTCAGCTCTCGGTCCCCGCAGGCTCCGTGGCCCTGGGCTCAAGCAGCCACGGGAGCCAGAACCCAGCCTCTCTGATCCCTGCCACACTCTGCTAGGAGCCGGCTCCACAGAGGTACCCCAGCCTCAGGCCCAAACAGCCCCAGGAGCCCGAGCCTGGCAGCTCCAACCTCTCCCAGCTCAGTGTACGCTCAGCCAGGGGCAGGGTCAAAGACGCAGTCCCCGCGGGTTCCCTGGCCCCGAGCCAAAACTGTTCCGGGAGTTAGAGCCACGCCGCCCCTCAGGGCACACTCCACTTGTAACTGGCCTCCGCCCGGAGTCCCCGAAGGATCTCCCGCCCTGGGCCAAAGCAACCCAGGGAACCAGAATCTGGCCGCTCAAAGTCCGGCGCCCGCCTTGCCAGGGGTGAGGCCCAAAGAGTATTCTCCTCAGGTTTTCCAGTCCCGAGCCTGAGTGATCTGTCTGCGCAGCGCAGGCAAATACCAGCCCAGAATCACCTGCTCCGTAGCTGAATGAGCTGAGATCAGTAGAAAACAGGGATGATTGCATCAGCTCTCCATGATGGCGGCCGCTGTCCTCCTCCGTGTTCCGACCGGTGTCGGGAATCGAACTGGACCGGTTCTCTCCTCTGTTTCAAAGCTGGAACTCAGCACTCAGCGCGGCCAGTGCGCCACTGGCAGGAGCCTCCAGAATCCGCTTCGCTGTAATCCCGGGAGCGTCCCAGACTCCATCCACGGGGCGGTCCGCCGACCAGGTACTGCTTCCCTCCGTGCGGAGAAATCACCCGCGACCAACCCCCTGCAGCTGAATCCTGCGCCCTGGAACTCTGTCCTCTAGATTCTGGAGCACCTCAATTTCACTGGGGATTCCCACCAAGGTAGCCTTCAGCCGTTTCACCTCATCTTTCTCCTGCACAGTGACGCAGCGCACTGGGGTGCTGCGCTCCCCTCACCGCCATCTTCTTCTCCCTCCTCAATACTTGTTTTAATAACAGGAAATACTATGAAAGTTCAACAATATATTGCCTATAATAAGAAATATTTTAATGCCATATGTATCCATCACTTGTGTGTGGTATATGTCTGCACCACAGGAATAAAAATGGAAAGTCACTTTAATTCTCAAAGATGAAAAAAATCATTCCCAGAATTTCCCATTTGAATCTTATATATAATTTTTTTAATGTACTAGGAATTCACTCTACCACTGAACTACATCCCCCATCCTTTTTTATTTTTTATTTTGAGACAGGGTCTCATTAAATTGCCTGGGCTAGCCTGGAATTTATAATCTTCCTATCTCAGTGAGTTGATGGGATTATAAGATGAGCCATTGGGCCTGGCTTTTATATATGAACTTATTTTAGAAAATCTGTTACCTCACAGGAATTTTAATAATATGATATTTTGGTAACAACTCAAAGGAATTTATTTTATCTGTACTGAAAGAGTAAGAGTGAATTACTTCTCAAGGCAAGAAATAGTTTCCGTTGTCTCTTTTTTTATTTTATTTTATTTTTTATTTTTTTATTGTTGGTTGTTCAAAACATTACATAGTTCTTGACATATCATATTTCACACTTTGATTCAAGTGGGTTATGAACCGTTGTCTCTTGAAAGTAAAACATAGCCAGGCATAATGGCATACTACTATAATTCCAAGTACTTAGGAAGATGAGGTAGGAAGACTAAAAGTTGGAGGTCAGCCTGTGAGACCCTGTCTCAAAATAAAAAGTAAAAGGACTGGGGAATCTAGTTGAGTGCCTAGTTCTATCCTTCCCACTAAAAATAAATAAGTAAAAGATAATTTACTTTTAGAAAACCAGTAGAATTTCTCTTTAAAAATCACATGTGGCTTAAAGATAGCCATTTGAAGAACTAAAGAGGCCATAATTTACATGAATTATTATGAAAACCTAATTCATTGTGCAAATTATGTCTCTTAAATTTCTAGAGGTCAAACTTTGGATCTAGAGTTTGTACCAGAATATCCCTGTGGTCTCTCTATACAACAAAATTTAATGATTCTAATCATGAACACATAATATATAAGTGTATATAAAATAATTTTAATGCTTTTAATGCTTGAAAGATTCCAATTATAGAGTAATGCATATTTGTCACAAAATTTATAAAATATAGGAAACACAAAGACAAAACTCACTCTTAATGCCCTCTTTCAGGAATAACTACTATTAACATCTTTGCTTAGCTACTCAGTAAATAAACCAAAATTGACTGACTAAAATATTTCCCCAGTCATTAGATATTTTTATACATTATTAATGACTGTATATGATTATGGCATATTAATATTTAACAATTTATTTCATTAATATTCTATTGTAGGATATTGAGGTTCTTTGAAATGTTTCTTATACTAACTTCAAAATGTATGTATACTTGTACATTTTTGACATACATATTTTAATACATACATATTATCTTCTTTTTTTTTTCAATTAGTGCCTTGAGGTATATTCATGTATGTACATAGAAAAGTTAGTTCATATTTATTCCACATTTCTTCCCTTCTCCTGTTCCTCCTCCTTCCACCTTAAACCCTTTCCTTCACTGCACTGATTTTTCTTCTATTTTGATGAATTTGTGTGTGTGTGTGTGTGTGCGTGGTTTGAAAGGATGAGTACTTCTCCAAGCTATGTTTCAGAAAGATGTATTGATTATAAATCCAACAGAAATATCCAAATTTTCTATTCCCCCCAAATCCTTGCCAACCCAGAGTAATAGCTATAAAAAAATCATCCATCTTTTCAGAGACAGTTTATAGCTGATCAAAGAAGAAACTTACAGTTAAAACCACAGTTCTGTTGTTTAATTTCTGTGGATGGAATTCTACCATGTCAGGCCTATTGCTATAAGCAAAGGAAAAGAAAAGTACTAGAAATACTCTGTTGTAACCTTTCCTTTTTTAGGAATATAATGTCAGTATTCATGAAGATGAAGCTTTTATGGACTATACATCTACAGATATGAGGATTAGTACAAAATATGAACATTTACAGTAAAAAGATCATTAAATATTAAAATAAAATAGTAATGCATGTGAAAAGAATCAGAAAATAAATATTCTTGGAATGCCTTATAGCAGAAATGGGGACAACAGAGTATTTTTTTAAAAAAATTAGTGATGTAAATATTTGTACTTTGCCTGATACATTTTTAACTGTTGCCTTTAATAGGATAATGTTTTGATTATGTATCATTATAGTTTCACTCTGGGAATTTTCTGGCTTAATAGTTTTATTGTGGGCACCTACAGACATGAAATGGCTAGAGATCATCAGAGATCTACTTACCCACTTGGCTAACGGACCTTCCCTCTTCTTGGCCTCCCCTGTCCTGTGATCACTTAATGCAGGCACTAAAGCAACAGCTTTCTGATAAGGTCCAAGGCCTTGTTATTTTTAAAAGGCCCTAATCCCCCTGCCTAGAAGAGGGTGAGCTCCCACATTGCTTTAGTTTAACCTCAGATTCTAGAAAAAAGTTTAGTGAACATGTTATATATGTTGCATCGGGATTTTACAGGACATTATTTTTAAATGTATTAGCAAAGGGGAACCAAGAACTATTTTGAGCATTCCCCAGGTACTTTTTGTATTTCAGTTGTAATGTTTTACATATTATTTCTAATCTATGAATCCTATGGAGCTGGTACTATTATTACCATTTTGTAGATAAGAAACTGAGCTTCAGAAAAGTTAGATCATTAGCTCAAAGTCACAGGGTTATAGGCTGCCAGGACCATGATTATACCCAGTCCTGTATACAGCTTAAGTTTTTTTTAAATTAAAAATTTTAATAGTGCATTATAGTTATATGTAATATTAGGGTTCATTTTGATATAATCATACATGCATAGAATATAATTTGCTCCACTTCAGTCCCCAGAACTTTCCCTCTCCATCCTCTCCTCCCTCCCTCTGTTTCCCTTCCTCTGCTCCATACAACTTAAGTTTTGTTTAAAAGGGTCAGGGTAGTAAAGCTCTAAATTTGCAAGTATTTGTTCTTTTATTTCTGTCTCTATATGCAGTATTAGTTTCCTCCCACTTTTTTTCCAACAATGTTTTTCAGCAATCAAAAGATTTATTGCAGGATGTTTCCCTGCCAGCAAAGTCTATTGAGCTGAATCACAGACATTGCCTTGCCTTCTGTCACTATTCATAATTTATTCATGGATCGCTGGTTCCTTTTTAACATTATATCCAAGTTATGTATTTTGAATGATCCTTTCAAGGCTTTGGGAAGGACCTTAAGGGAGAGTTGAAGAAAGGCATTTTATAGAAAGCTTTACATAGGAAGCAAATGATTACTTTATCTGAATATGAATCATTCAGATTCTGCTGGCTCAAGAGACAGTATTCAAAGAAGGTGAGAGGTGAGTTGAAAGAGTAAATAACTGGGCTAAGATTCCATCAGAGACACTAACTATAATTACTACAAATTCCAGAAGTCAAAAACATGTTTTGTTAATATCAGTGCAGTGAACTGAATGTTCATGCCCCCCACCCAAACTGCAAAATCCTAAATCCCCAGTGTTGAGGATATTTGGAAGTGGGCCTTTTGGAGGTGATTAAGCTATGAGGATGGCCTCATGAATGGGATTAATGCCCCATAAAAGAGACCCCCAAAGCTTCCTTGTCTCTTTCTGCAGAGTGCAACCCAAAAGAGGACTCTCACCAAAACCTAATCAAGCTGACACCCTGTCTTCTACTTCCAGTCTCCATAACTGTGAGGCATAAATTTCTGTTGTTTATAAGCTACCCAATCTATAGTACTTTGTTATAAAAGCCTAAATGGACCACAGTTACAAATAGGATGGAAAGTCAATTAGCCACGCATGTATGAATTTCTCAAGATGAACCCAACTACTTTGTATAACTATAAAGCTCTTAAGAAAAAAACTGCTAAATAAAGTCTTTTAAAAAACAGTCAATTAGGATTCAGAGAACAGAATACATATATGCATTATATCTTATTGTTTATCTCATATGTAATATACATATAAATTAATTTATTACATGGATTAGACCTTCCATAGTAGAGGGGGTATCTTAAGCAGTCACTGTAAAACTATATCTGATCATGGAGTTTGAAGTCCACAAGGCAGGCAGTTGTGACGGGATGGATGGGGCAGCGAGAACAAGCTGGAACCCACAGAATGAAATGAAGCCACAGAACAGACTGAAACCCATATGGGTTCTGGTCTTTGACCATGGTAGTTCGAGTGGCCCAGAGAAACCAGTACTTTCTTCAGGAAACTAAAAGCCCATACTAAAAGCTCAGGAGTCAAACAAGATAAAGGAGGAAGTAGCACAAGGTAAAGTGGTTTCAGCAGTGGGCACTGCCTCTTCACTAGGGAGAGAGAGCCAGCAGTTGAGTGATAACGTGGTCAACATGGTAGTGGCTGTGCAAAGTGGCTATTCTTGGTTTTCGCCTGCCCTATCTTCAATTAATCTCTGGCCCATCCAACAAGAAACACAGAGGGAAAAAAAACCTCAGGAAATTTTGCTCAGGCTAGTGAGGTTGGCACATTACAAAGTTATACCACACTAAACGAAAAGAATATTATGTTCTATGGCACTAGAATAAAGAGAACAAATTATTGTTGGCCCAATCCTTATGAATCTAGTTGAGGAGCTTCCTGACTTACACAGCCCCTTCTCTTTAAGGGCCTTAGTGTCTTCCTGCACTCTACCAGGTATGGAGCACAGATCACATAACCCTCCCTCAGAGGTTTGCTGCCTGTATATATGTTGGGCTTGTCTCTGTGCTGTTAATTAATATCCAAGTTGTATAGCTTTAGCTCTGATGCTGTCTGTCCTTTCCTCTTCTCAGATAATTCCTGTCTTAGTTCATTTGTGCTACCGTAACAAAATGCTACAGATTGGATAATTTATAAACAATGGAAATTTATTTTCTAATAGTTCTGGAGATTAGGAAGAGCATGATCAAGCGGCCTGCCAGTTCTGTGTCTGGCAAGGGCCAGTCCCATTGATGCCATCCTCTCAAGGCAAAACCCAACCAACTTACTCCCTCAGGTCTTTGATAAGAGCACTAATCCCACGTGAAGGAGGAGCTCTCATCAACTCACGAAGGCCCTACCTCTTAATGGTGTTGACTAGAGATTGTTTCCGTGTGTATTTTGTAGGAGACATAACACTCAAACCGCAGCAAATCCTTTCTCAATCTGCAATTCTCAAAATTTTCTGTTTGCTTTTTGCATTAGTTTCCTGTTGTTTCTATATTACCACAAACTTAGCGGCTTAAAGCAGCACAAATTTATCTTATAGTTCTGGAATTCTGAATTCTGAAATGAATCTTACTGAGCTAAAATCAAGATGTTGTTAGGGCTGTGTTCCTTTTGGAAGTTCTAGGACAGGATGTGTTTTCTTGCCTTTTCCAGCTTCTAAAGGTTGCCCACATTTCTTGGCTCATGGCCCCCTTCCATCATCGATGTCAGCAATAGCCAATCAAGTCTTTTCATGATGCAGCTCCACAAAGAACCTGTGTAACTACTTTGAGCTCACAGGGATAATCCAGGGTAATCTCTTTATTTTTACAGTCAACTGATTAACAGCTTTAGTTCTGTCTGCAATTTTATTTCTCCTTTGTCATGTAACCTAACACATTCACGGCTGCCAGGGTTTAGGACATGGACTTCTTTGGGAGGCCATTATTCTTCCCATTCTTTTCATAGCCTAGGTTATTTGTAGACTAGAAGCTAGAACTCATGTTTGGGACATTTTGCTTCCCACAATGCCACAATACTTACCTGCAGGCAGTAAGCACAACCTTGCTATAAGAATAGGGGCAAAGCCAAAAGAAGAGAAAGAAATCCTAGGACAAAATCAGTTAATATTGAGAAATATTTTCCTATCCCCAAACAACATTCAGTATATTTGAACACCAACTGTGTGGTCTTTTTTATCTCCTCACAAGAGCTTATTGGGCAATGGTCCTGGTTCCAGTAAATAGTTAGGATTCCTATTTCCCCAAGTGAAAGATTTCTTTATTGTTCCCAAATGTATTTTCCTGGGCACTTGCTTATCCACCCAGGGCAAATTCCTCTTTAAGACTGATCATCCTCCTTTACTAAAACCCATGGAACTTCATTCATTTTTCCTTTTATCACAATTCTGGAAATCATCAGGGATAACATTCCATAATCACTTTATATTTAGTAACCTTCTCCTTCACCCCTCTCAGCCACTATGGAGAGAATTTATGGCTCACTGAATATCTGTGTGGTCCTTCAGATTTCCCAGTCTTACTGCAAATAGATGGTCCACATGACTATTTCTAGCAAAGGACTGTGAGCTAAAGTGGCATATTGTATAATTATAGGATGTCTATACAGATCACATTCTTAGTTTAAAGATGGACCTTTTTAGCTTGCTCACATGAACCTATCACTACTGCAGTTGCAACTCTCTGTTCATTGGCCAGTATGTCTTTCTCTCATCTCCACCATGTTTTTATTATTATTCCTTATTCAGTTTATATTCCACAATCTATCGTGGTGCCCCCTTTTTGTCAATATTATAACTTTCCTTGTCTGAGCACAGACGGGGAGCCTGAAAGCACATTGCCTGGGTGAAGAGACTTGAAGCAGGGAAATGAACCTAAAAGGGATCCGATTCTTTAATTCAAGTTGAGACCACAGAAAAGTACTCTGTAGACTACTGTCCCATAGAGAACTCTCTTCTAATGAGTAGATCATAGTCAACATTAAAAACCAAACCATAAAACAATCGCATGTGAGAATCAGCAGATCAAAGAAATAGGAGCCAAAGCTTCAAAGAGTAGACTCACATGAAACAGATTTTAACAAAATATATATAAAATGTTCAAAAGGGATGGAGGAGGGAATTCTAACAAAAAGGGAAAAGAATAGGGGGAAAATAAGGATTTGAAAAAAAAAATTATTAGAAAATGTAGAAATCAAACAATAATCTATCCCCATCCTAAAGCTTCTGCCTGGACATTCATACCTTCAAACTCTTGCTCATCTTTACAGGCTCAACTTGAATGTCATTTCCAATGATGTACTTTGTCAACCTCTTAGAAGATGTTAGTTTCCCCCATTATAAACTTCTGTGGCTCCTTAATGTCTGTTTTTAGCAATGCTCATCAGATTAAAAAATATTGTCCAATGTATGTTTTTGCTATATGATTGTAATGGCAAGTACCATCTCTGTCTTGTTTTTTTGTCTTATCCCCCTGTGCCTATGCAAGTGTTCAACACATGGAATATTAACAAGGCGACCATACACCCTGGTATCATCCCAGCTTACCCCTACTGCTTTGAGGTTTTTTTGTTTTGTTTTGCTTGCAGTACTGGGGATTGAACCCAGGGCCTGACACATGATAGGTAATAAATCTATCCAGAGCTACATCCCCAATGCTTTTTATTTTATTTTGAGACAGGGTCTTGTTGCCTAGGCTGGCCTTAAACTTGTGATCTTCCTACCCCAGCTTCCTGATTAGACAAGGTTACAGGAATGTACCACCATGCCAAGCCTTTGAGTAATTAGTAATGGTCTCTTTCACTCTTTACCCAAATTGAGTAACTACTTGTGTGAATATCCTGATTATTTGCTGATGGATTTATTGAACCAAAATGCCTGATTCACTAACTCACTCTATTCCTCTTCTTAAAAGCTCATTGGAGAGCTTGAGTTGTAGCTCAGTGGTTGAGCATTGCCTTGCATGTGTGAAGCACTGGGTTTGATTCTCAGCACCACAAAAAAATAAATAAGCAAAATAAAGGTATTGTGTCCATCTACAACTAAAACATACTTAAAAAAAGAAAAGAAAAAGCTCATTGGAAGGTAGATACCTGGTTTCTTTGATCCTTCTTCTTCTAATTTTCAAACTCTTTCCAGACCTCATATACCTTTACTTACCTAGTTAGTTTAGACTAAGCTCTTTCTTGAAAAATACTCTAAAATTTCAATCTTCATTTTCTCCTGCCCTATAACTTTTCAGATATCCAGGTCTGACATGATCCATTTGATTTCTTTGTTTCTTTACGTGTGTTGATATATTTTGTGATTTCCCCCCTTATAGTAGCAAAGTGAGCTGATGCCATTGCAAATTTATTGTCTTCAAACCTAGGGGGCTTCAGGGATTCCCATGTTGTTCCTATCTCTCAAATCCTGGCAAACCTCAAACATTGCTCCACCCTAGCACTGATCACACTATTAGCTTATAAATCTGTTTTGCCAAATAGAATTCCTTTGGGGCCTGGTTCTTTTACTCGCCTCTGTTTCTCTAGCATATATCATATTTCCTAGCACATGGTAAGTGCTAGAAAAATGCTTGTGAAGTTAATGAGTGAGGACTGGCATGAATGACAAGACACTAGTGTAAGAAGCACAAATAGGAACAAATGAAATTAATTGTAATATTTATGTTGTGTGATAAGATTAGCACCTGACTTATAAACCTTTGAAAATATTGCAAAACAGGCAAATGCCTCTGTTATGGTTTAGAAGTGAGGTGTCCCCCAAAAGCTCATGTGTGAGAAGGTTTAGAAGAGTTGTGAGAACCAAAACCCAATTAGTGATTTAATCCCTAATGGGATTAACTGAGTGATAACTGAAGGTGGGTAGGGTGTGGCTGGAGGAGGTGGGTCACTGGGGTATGCTTATGGGTGTATATTTTGAATCTGGCAAGTGGAATCTCTCTTTGCTTTCTGATTATCATGTGAGCTGCTTCCCTCTACCACACTCTTCCACCATGATGTTCTGCCTCACCTTGAGTCCTGAAGAATGGAGCCTGCTATCTATAGATTGAGACCTCTGAAACCATGAGCCCCAAAATAAACTTTTTCTTCTCTACAATTTTTCTGGTCAGGTCTTTTAGTCAGAACAGTGAAAAAGCTGACTAAAACAGTCTCTTTTATGTTTCTTATTTATGAGGTATATGAGACACAATAATTGAAACTATAGATACATCATAATAAGACTTAACTATATTTATATATTCATATCTAATGGACCTCATATGCCTTTATGTGTCTAAGAAGTCAAAATGGCACTGAAACTCCAAAATGGCACTGAAACCCCATGATATCTAAAAATGTTGTCACTGGAGGCTGCTAAATATGTCCTTATAAACTCCATTTCATTGATTTGCTGTAGTTTCTACCCTAGGAAAATCTCCTTCTACATTTCCAACCATCTATGCCATTATATGAATGTACTCATCCTAACCCTAATCCTTACTGTTCACTGTCTGTTCACCTTGTCCTACCACTGCTGACCTCTTTGTTCTCAATGGTTATGCAGTTCTTGACCATTGATAGTTTTAAAATTTTCTGGCCTTTCTCCTTGCCACCTATTAGCTAGATACCTAGATGATTCTGAATTTAGCAACCATAGATCTTTATTTATTAGATCCAGATTAATTCTTGTCTGTATGAATCCTAGTCACCGTCCAGTTGAGGTCTCTTACAGTCATCATCATCCAAAATATCTAGAAACTTCAATAGGTTTAACTGAATTGATTTAAGTGACTATATTCTTGGGGTTTTTTTCCCCCCTCCAAAAATTTAAAACAAAAAACTATGAATTGTTCACTCAGACACATTTTTCTCCTTAGGATTTAGGGTAAACAATGATCTAGCAACTCAAAAAGTGTGTTTTTTATTATGGTAATGTTAAGAGGTAACCATCACTGAGGACCAGCTTAAATTCACCCAACTGAGGAGATTCTATTCCTAGATCCTACTATTCTGCCAAGCAAGAAACATAAGCTGGAGAAAGAAGAGTTGAAATTAGAGACTGCCAAGTAATCTTTGGCAACTGTGCAGGCTACGTCTAGGTGTACTGGAGAGAAGGGCCATATTTATATGGAAGACTGTTCTTCTTACTCAGATGTCTATGCTATTATGCTTCTGTGTTTTCATAGTAAATGTTTATTGCTTTATCTAAAATGTAAGACAGAGAAGAGCTTTCAGACATACTGGAATTGGAATTAATTCTGATATTTACAAGGTGTGTGACCTTTGGCAAATCACCACATTTATCCAAGACTTGGTATTCATCTGTAAAATGGGAATAATAAGACTTACTTCATTGAGTTGTTAAGGTAATGGACAAAGAATTATTCAAAGTACCTGAGAGAACATCTGGCACAAAATAGGCAACTATTTAAAATAAGTTTTTGTTAAAGTGGCCATTCCATTATTGGTTTTTGTCTTCTTATTTATACATCTGTACTGGGTCTTAGAACTTCAAATCAGATAAGAGAGTAAAGAGGATTTTTATTTTGGTTTAAAAAACATGGAATCAGCCTGGTTTGCTAAAAGGAGCAGACTATTTAGATGAGTCTATTTGATTTCAGGATGATGTCCAGCCTTATCCTTCAGCAGCCTGAGTACTGCTTGTTCCAGAAGTGCATTGCTGAAAGAGTGGAGTCATACGAAGTCAGGTGTGGGTGTTTCAGGAAACCAGTGCCAGGACACAGTTTTGGAAACATGGTCATCCAGTAACATTTATTGCTACTCTGTGCATAGAATCTCGTCTGACAATGTGAGGTGATGCAATAGAACAGATAAAATAATAGAATTTTATAGTATCAGAAATATGTATGTCTAGACTATCAAGATTTTTAAGTATAATTAAAGACCAAATGCTAATGCCTTCATATTGTAGAAGAAGAAACTGCAGTCTAGAGAAATAGTGCACTTGCCACAGAATTCTCTAATGTTCCATATAGAAATTGAGGGAGAACTTGCCAAAAAGAACTCAAAAAGCTATATAAATCAATGTGATCACTTCCAGTTTTATAGAGAATACTAAAGTATCTATTATAAAAGATTTTCTTATAAAAACTGTTGAGAAGTCCTCAAGTACATTTTTGATGAATTGGCTGGGAATTATTTTTGGTACCTAAATGGCAAACCCTCCCTGAAGAATATAGTAACCCCTGAGGAATGCTGAAGTGATTGAAATGACTGGATTCAGGGGCAGTGAATAGGTGGGAGGTTTAATCCTGGCAGCTCTTACATGAAAACCATAAGAAATGTGTGAGAGTGGTCTACTTGGATCAGAAAGAGAACAGGAGATTGAGAAGCTAGAAAGAATGGAAAGCAGACGATGGAATTGGCAGTGCAGACCCTATGGCCTGTCTGTAGGTTGTTTTCTGAACTACCTAGGGGCCTTAATAAATTTTGTGAAGGCATCATCTCAAGATATAGGAGAGGAAAATATTTTCTTCTAAAGATTTTTAAGCATAAAATTCTAATTTCCAAGGAAAAGTCAGAAGCCTAATGTTTTGACTGGGCCTCTAACTGAAATTTGCCTCCCTTTATTAAATTCTTACTGAAGAAGGGCAAAACCTAGTTATCCCTCTCAAAATTCTTATGTGAGATTTCTATTCTGCTTACTTTCTGATTACTTCATCAGTGCTGGTTTGTAATTTTATGGGAGAAATGAAGAATCTATATTGATAAAATGTGTTTTTATATCCCCAACTTTACTATATGCCCTTGGGAAATCAGGGAGTGGATTAACTTAAAATTGTATTCTCTACCTTTTGTATCTCATTGATTTTGTACATATTATTCCAGGGTTGAGGGAAAACAAAGTTGTATTGTGAAATATAATAAACTGGGCAATAAAGAGTTAGAATTATAGGTCTGCAAAATAAGGACAAAGGGACTTGAACAGGTGTGAGTGGTCTAAGTAGATCCACCAAGCTGTGAGTAGAACATTTATTTGTCATGCCAACATTACAATTGTTTTTAGCCTCTAAACTAGTTCTTCAGAATTTTCCTGAAATTATCCCAATGTTACCAGCATCCGGACCAGGAAAACTACCTGGATCCTGACTGGCCAGACTTGACTACCTTCTGGCATCAGATATAAGCAAATGATGTATAAAGGGAAATGAATTTGATAATTTTTGAACAAACTGGAGAGAAGCAGCCAGGTTCCCTGACTTGACTGCTGGTAACACCAAGAAGTATCACCTGGACTCCACCTTCATCAGACCTCCATGCCACCACTTCTGACAGAGGCCACATGAGATCCCACAATGTGCACTCAGCCTCTTTTAAGAACTCCAGTGCTCCGGCAGATCCTTTGCTGATCATGTTGCTCTACCACATGCCAGCCTCTGGGGAGGGCACTCTTCTTCATTTGGACCATTCTGTTTTCATTCCCCAAAGCCCAAATAATCTATAGGCCCAGAGAGAAGAAAATACCCCAAACTCACCTGCAAGCTAAGCTGTCCTCTTAAGAACCTATTGCCTATCCCAGGATCTGCCTCTTTCTAGAGTTCTTCCATGGAACTGCCCTTTTTTTTTTTTTCTGAAGGAACCTGAAATTTCAAGATGTGGTCTTGTACTATAAGCCCTAGGGAAACGGGGCACATATAATAAAATGAAAAATTCCAATGTTGGAAGACCTGGTTCATTTTGACATCATTTTGAGGCTTTCAGACTTTATCTTACACTACTACCCAATGGATTGTTTATTAAAACAGCAATTGCTAGACCCCAACTGCAGAGCTTAGGATTCAGTAGGTTTGGCAAAAGGCCTAAGAATTTGCATTTTAAACGAATTCCCAGGTGATACGAGCCAGGAACCACATTTTGAAAACCACTGGCCATAGTTCAGATGAGATGTAAAGAAAATCACAACAAAATATACTGGGTCCAACATCAAAATGTCTGGGTTATTAAGTGACACATGCTGTTCTCCCAGGTGTCACATACCGAGGGCCAAGTTTTTGACCAAGGAGTGAAAAACTATATTGCAGAAGGTTGAAAATTACTTTTATCTTAAAAAAATTGACAACCTTTCAGATAAAATATAACAGAGTGAGATGGCAGATCATCTCAAGAACTGCGGAGCACCCCCATGGCATCTACTGCATTCAAATTTTCACAGATAATAAAGAGCATTGTTTTCCAGACACATCTAAAACAGTAGTCTTTGCATCCTATGTAATACTATATGCCCTTTGGATATCAGGGAGTGGATTAAATATTTTATTTTCTTTAAAGGCCCTTTTCTAATAGCTAATCCTGGATGTAGCCTAGACGCAGCTCAGTTGCAAGTTGAAATCAGAGTTACAATAAAGAGAATGGATAATAATGAGATAAAATAAGCAAAATAACACATTAGTAGATAGCAATAGATTAGTAAGAAAAATTAGCAATATACTTCCTTCTCTTATGTAGGATAATTATGTCATTTAAATAACATCATAGATTTTCCTGGTCTCAAAACTGATCTAGAAGTTATAATCCAGGATACCTAGAAGGATGATGTTTAGGAATGAAATGCTTCTGGCCAGTCTCATAGCTGTTAATGGATGCTGGCACTTTCTGCTGTTGTGTTTACCACCTCTGAGAACCATCCTTAGACACACATGTAAGTCCATAGACCACAGAGGAGAAAAAGCATGTTGGACAGATCCAGCAAGGCAGGGAGCTTCCATTGCACCCCAGGCACTAACTCTCACAGCATTTAGAAGCTCAAAGACAGGGGGCAAGATCAGAACAATTTCTTTAGGACTCCTAATCTTTCTGAAGGATATTGGTAGAGAATTAGAGAGCAGTGAATCTAGTTTTGTGTAAGGCCATTGCCTTAGGCCTCTAGGAGAACACAGAGTCCCTCTGAGCACAGGAAAAGTTGTGATGAGCACAGGAAGGAGATTGGTAACATCAAGGAGATTATAAGCGGAGAGATGAATGAGAACTGCCAGGAGAGCCTGATATCTATCAAAATGCCTACTTTGAAAACAAAACAAAACTTGAATTGGCATTAATCTATTGCTTAGCTTCTTTCCACCCTAGAAATGAAATCAGATTCTTTCTCATGGCTGAGTCCCAATACTGGTAATCAAATTACTGAGTAGTACATCATCTTAAATAGAAGACTGAGCCTTGCAGTGCCCAGTGTCCATTAACCATCAAATGATATTGCATTAATAAACCCAAGCAGAGGTATGATATTACACTGTAAATGCATTTAGAGGATTTTTATTATCATTCTAACCTAGTAAGTGTGCCAGCATCATGTCTTTCAACCTTAGGTAAATTAAGCTAGGTATTTAGAGAGATTAAGTCTTTCAGGACCAGCCTATGTTACCATTTAAGGCGCTTGAGCAGTGAGTAATAAACCTTCCTGGGTTTTAATATTTGCCCTTAAAACAGAACAGATAGATAAATAGATAGATAAATAGAGAAGCAAAGTTTATTCCAGAAATGTCTTTATGCATATGTGTACACATGCACACACACACACACACACACAATTTACCCTGAAAAACACACAATATTATTTTGTGGTTGTTTGTCAATTTTACATATTATATAACTTCATTTATTTTTTCATTCAATGTTATGTTTTAAACCATCTTCTTGTTACTAAGAATATTTCTGTGTGTTGGGGGGATGGGGTACTAGGGATTGAACACAGGGGTTCTGTATCTCTGAACTGCACCTCCAGCCCTTTTTGTTTTGAGACATTCTCGTGCTAAATTGCTGAGGTTGGCCTCGAACTTGTCAGTCTCCTGCCTCATCCTCCTAAGTAGCTGGGATTACATGCATGCACTATCATATCCAGTTTCCTTCTCACTTTTGCATAAGATAATGTGGTATATCCCTCCATTCAGGACTTATTCATCCACTTCAGTAGAATTTTACATATATATATATATATATATATATATATATATATATATATATATATATTCAGTATTGACTAATGTAAAGGGACTTATTAATATTTTTGTTATTGTATTAGTCCATTTTCCACTGCTATTATAACATACTTGAGGCTAGGTCCAAAGAAATTTATTTAACTCACAGTTTAAAAGTTCAAGAGCATGGGCCTAACATCTGCTTAGCTCTGGTGAGGTCCCTCTTGGCTGCTTCACAAGGCAAATGGTGTCATGGTGAAACACATGCAAGAGAAAGAGATCATATAATGAGACAGAAAACCAGAGAGACTGCAGAGGGGCAAATGTTTCTCTTTTATAACAACCCTCTCTTGAGAGACTAAACAAGGTCCCACAAGAGCTACAATGATTACTTCCAAGTGTAGCACTTACAATGACCTAAAGACTTCCTTCTAGGCCCTACCTTTTAGAGCTTCCACACCACCCTACTGGGAAACAAATTTCTAACACACGAACCCTTGGGGAACACACTTAAACCATATCTAAACCTTAGCAGTTACTGTTGTAAGCAGCATCTTATTTACCAGGAACAGAAGCATTAGCCTTGGCTTGTGTTTCTCATAGAGAATGTGTTGGGTATGAGGAGACAGGGGGATATTTTTAATGTGTGTGTGAGAAAGAGAGAAAAGGAGGAGAGTAAAAAGGGAAATGTATTTCTTTTCTGTAGTACTGGGGATTGAAACCCTAGGACCTTGCACTTGCTAGACAAGGACTCTACTACTGAGCTACATCCCCATCCCTACAATGTATTTCTTAATCTGGGTTCCATTATTCCTATTTTACCCTTAAAGGATCCACTTCTTCCTTTGAATATTCTCAATTCCTGCCATTAGAGGCATCAAGTCTCAGAGCAAATGCCTTTATTTATGATTTCCTTTCCTGGTCAGGAAATAGGGGATGAGGGCAGTCGTCAAGGTCTATTGGACACTACCTTCTCTAACCACCACTCCAACTAGATCCAGGCTCCAGTTTTAGGTGATACCAATGCGGGGGTTGCCCATCTGTGGACCACTCTGAGTTAGTAAAGCTCCCCTTTGACACCTGTGACTGCCATATGTAAACCTGCCACCTTCCCTGCCATGGCTACCATTTGAAAAGATTCTTAAGCCAGACCCTGGGTAACTGCTGGGTCCAACCTATGCCACCTTGGATTCAAAGTAGCTCAGGAAAGTTAAACCTCTTGGCCTCCCTGTGTGACATCAACACACCTTCTGGATGTGACTGTTCCATGTGGTATGGGGACAGCCTGGGGGAATGTCCTTCTAGAGAGTGGAGCAAGAGCTTCTCTGGCTTTGGAGTTTCTCTCACTTGAACACACTCCTATCTCTGGGCCAAAACCAGGAGAGCAAAAGGTGGTTCACATGTCTGCTTTTGTCACTCTCCACTGCATCTTCTTTTCATTCACTTCCAGGTCTAAGAATGGGGAAAGACTTTTTTCCTCATTTCTCATACACCATAATCCTCTACCAAAAGTTTCCAGTATTTTCCCATCATAGAAAAAAAAAAGTCAAAATCCTCAGGTGAGCCTATTAGATCCTGCATGAGCAGCCAACTGGTCCCTCTGATCCTACATCTTCAGTCCTTCCCATGTTCACTTCCAGCCACATCCCCCTTAAACATCCAGGCACTCTGCCCTAGGGCCTTGGTCGCACTATTCACAACTTCTGGTAATGCAGTTTGGTAAACCCAGACTAGTGAATAGCTAAATAGTTCTCAAAATATAATGAGATAGTGTCACTTGTTTTAACTGAAAAGTGAAAGGCACATATTTAAGCAGAACTCAAGTACTTATAAGAATAAAAGACCACTATCATTAAAGCAGTTCAAAATTGAGTTTTACAGCTACAAAGATTTAGGATTGAATCCTAGCTCCTTACTTGCTGTTTAGTGTTGGGGAAATTACTTAACCTTTCTAGTCCTTCTTATACATAACATAAATATAGGTAGTATACATTCTTCACAGTTTCAATATATATACATTTCAATTACCATGGTTTCAGTAAAATAACCCCAACAACATAGTTCAAGTTTTTATTACCACACTGTATTAACTATAATTGTATAAAATGCAAACAGCTGCTAGCTGTTCATTCCTCAAGTCACTGTGTAAATAATAATACACATAATGATCAGTAACAAGTCCCATCACTTTTTAAAAACTATGTTGATAACTAGTCACCATACATCTGTTATTCAGTTCACAGACAGCAAAGTTTGTAGTTGGTGTTAGCTCCTGGCTCTTGGTGATAAACCCATGGGGCATTAAAAAAATAATCAAAAGAAGAAATTAGCCAAAAATACAAAGTGCAGCAAAGAAATGAGAAGTGGTAATGCTGGAAAAATAACTCAAATAAAATATAAATGGAGTAATAGGAGAAACAGCTGACCATAGGAATGCCATCTGAGAGATTAGATCTGTAGCCAGATAGTAAAGGTAGATTTAACATGAATGAGGAAAGAATTTACAATGAAAAAGATGAAGGTGTCTCAAAAGAAGTGATGCTAGCAAAAAATTCACTTCAGATGAAAGGAAACGTTGGAGATATTTCATGACATTGAAAGCACAAAGGATGAAATCTTGTAAGCTAATCCAAATTTAGGAGTGTAACAATTTGCTGTTAAAGAAAAGATGTCCTCTCTATCATAAATTAAATGGCAGGAAGAAGGAACCATTCAAACTACCCTTGGTTAGCTTTTATTTTCTTTAAAATTTTTTTTTAATTCTCTATGTCTTTGATGCTTTAAATCACAGTGTGTTAACTTACCTATTTTACATATTTTTAAATTTCTTTATACATTTATAATTGTGAGTAGGTTTTTTTTTAAGTTTTGACAATTTTTTTGTTTGGTCGTGGAACCATTGTAATTTCCTCATTGATTATTAAGATTGCTACTGAATGCAAGTCTGTCTGCTTACAGCACCACAGGTCAATTAAGCCAAGAACAAGGTGTTAAGCAAGGAGGATGACTTCATTCGAAAACTGGCTGATCAAGAAGATGGAGGACTGTCATCCAAAATCCATTTTGTCCCTGGGGCCAATGAGGGGTTTTTAAAGGGAAGGTCTAAGAGAGTGGGAACAAAAGGATGAAATAAAATCAGGAAGTTGTTTTTGAATTGGAGGCCATGGGGGTCAGAAAGTTGGCTGTCTCTGGTTGATGCTAGCCAAGCCTCCTGAGGTTTCTGTAACTCAAACAGCTTCTTTTTGGTATAGATGGCCAGGTTAGCCATATATGAACAGACCATGTGCTTCTTGCTGCCCATGGGTGAGAGTGCAGTTTGCTTACTGGTTGGTGTGGTTGCTTAAAGGTTGTATTTGTGTCCATTTTATTTAAAGTTTTAGCAAGCCTATATCTTATAGGACTAAAAATCTTTCTATACAGAGTTAAGGCTGCTACAGGATTCCTTTGTTCAGTTTCAGCTTGCACAATCATTTAAAAGCTCCACATGCCACACAAAGCAGGGATTGCCTATATACAAAAGATCGTACCTTACAGAATCGTTGGGCAGATTAAATGAAACAATGCACATCAACACTGACTATGAAATCTGGCATATTGTGCTGATAATGAACATTCTGTTTTGTGACTATTAGCAGTTACTTTATGTTTTAGGAATTTGGGGGAGTTGGTGTGATTTTGCATGACCTAATTGGTCATGCAAAAAAAAGTAAACTGATACTTTATTAATTATTGGAAATTATTTTAAAATATATATTCCAAGAAAATTCTAAGTATTTCCAAAGAAAACATTTTGATAACTAACCCCCCCCCTGCAAAAAATACACAAAGTATATTAGAGGGGAAAATACAATGTTTATAGACACTTGCATGAGAAAAATATTCAAATATATTATATAAGACTTTATTTTTCCATTTCCTTATTTTTTATCCATTGCTATGTTTTCTCTTTTAAAAGTGTCAAGTTCTCTTAAAATATGTCTTTAAGAATTAAAGAATGGATATCACATAAAGATCATTAGGGGAACTATTATACAAGTGCTACAATAAACAGAGAGGTAGACTTTTTAATGGAATCATCACAGCAAGACTGACTCTTACATAGAGATCTCAGGACCTAAGAACAGCAAAGGAAATAGAGTAGTAATTGTGTATTTAGTACCAAATTCTTGGTCCTGTATTGAAACTAGAGGCTTCAAATACCCATGAAAGGATTCTTTTCACTGCATGATCATGTGCTTTGCAATGGGGCTGCCTAATGATAAGTGAGAAATTCTTTGAGAGGTCATTTGTGAGTTTTGATGCTTTTGAAAAGTAATACGTCTGCTGTGGCATCTTGGTAGGCTCCTGAACAGATGGATAAACTGGGTATGGCTCTTATCAGCTTCTGTCTTAGGAGAGAACTAAAAACTGTTGAACCATTAAACTTGTAACTGCTTGTGAACACATAGATGCTTTAAAGAAGCAGCTGAACTAAGACTGCAACCTAGTGGTGAGATTGTAATTGGGAAAAAAAAAAAGTGGCTGCATTCATTCTAGGTCATGGATAAATGGGGCTTTTGCATCCAAAGTGAGAATAAGCAAGCCAAGAAGCCTGTGGTGCTCTTTTGAAGACTGACCTTCAAATCTTGCTGGAGGTGGGCTGAAATGGGGAAAGGATAGTGATACTGGATCCCTGAAACTCTTTGTATTATGGCATTTTTTCTCTACTTTATCTGAAGCTTCTGTTCACTTTTCTGTGTCTTTAAAAAATGAAGACCTTGATAAGACCACTGTAGCTTATCTTCTCACTCTAGTTGCACTTACTTACTTGTTTAATCAGTTCCACTTCCTGGCAGATTTTATTTGCTTTTGTTTCTGTAAAATAAAATAATTCACATCATATTCTTCTCTAATCCAAGTAACTTTTTCATATGATGCAACTGTAAATGTCATTCTCATTATTCTTTGCCTCAAAGATAATGTTTGGCTTTTTAAAGTTTGGTGCAGGATTTATTCCTTACAAATATTTATCACAAATTACACTGATCTCCACTTCACATTGCATTATATTTATATGGGACAATTTACTGATGTGGTAATATTCAGGCTTTGTTCTTTTTATGATCGTTTTTCTTGCAATAAATATAATATATTCAAGAACTATCTCTGTATAAGAATCTGAAATTTTTATTTATTGTAAATTTTAACCTGACTTTTAAAAATCTACTAGTATCTTACCTCAATTTTCCTCATTTCACATTAATCCTTTTAAAGTATATCCTTAAAAAATTGGTTCAGTTAGCATGTCTTGATTTTTGTTGTCAAATTGTCCTTGTTCTCTAGTACTTATTTAGCTTATATTTAACTTTCCTTTTACAAAGTTTTATTTTACCTGCAAATCTACATATGACTTTTGTTTCTCTTGGCTCCTCCCAGATCTTTTTCCCTGGAAAAGCTTGGCATTTCGGTGTGAAGTTCAGTTAAAATCAGTCCTAAGGTTTTTAAAGCATTATTAAAAAATAATGCTTTTAGCTTTTAAATTCATTCTGCACCACAGGTCTTAATCCAAGTGAATTCTCTGAAAATGTCTTAATTATTTCTGATTTATGTATTTCTGTGTATTGGAGTATGTAAATCCACAGCATTGTCAAATGCTGAGAGCTCACGATTGCAAATCTCACTGCAGTAAATTGCCTGTAGGGAGCCCATCCTTGTCAGTGAAATAATTCAGATGATTGTCTCCAGTGTCACCCTAATGAAACTTTTGGACTCTTATGCTTTTTTAAAATGGCTTTCTACAAAAGATAGTCTTTTGCACTTGCTTTTGGACTTGATCTTAGAGTGAACCAAGAAATGAGCTGCTCTGTAATCAATGCAGAAATCCGTATTGGAATAGTGAGTTATCCTACCACTCCACTTAGAGAAACTATAAAGGATGTTTGTTGGGAAATTCAAAGACGATGGTGTGTGACATGCACTCCAGAGGTGGTTCTACTAAGATAAAAGTTCAGGAAACAAAATTCTTTTCTATAAGTTCATAAGTGTTAAACTTTGGGAAGCAATGAACATTCACTCCCACCCACCCTGGAGGAGACCAAGTAATGAAACAGCATGGCAGCTCTCAGAGCTACAGATTTTCAACAGATTACTTATATAAAGCTATGGAAGATACATGGCATGAGGTATTTGTAATGATTCTTAAAATCTTTTTAAAAACAACAATGTCTCTAATAACTCAAATTTATTAATTACTCTAGAAATTGTATATTGAGAATGTTGATATACTGGAAAGCATCACTACATAGTTAAAATTGTGTTGTGTAAATATGTATGAAATACTCAAGTGGTCTGAAAACTTCTTTTATGTCCTTAAAAAAAATAGCAAACCTATTTTGGTAGCTGCATGCTTGTAATCCCAGTGGCTCAACAGGGTGGGGCAGGAGGATCACAAATTCAAAGCCAGCCTCAGCAAAAGTGAGGTGCTAAGCAACTCAGTGAGACCCTGTCTCTAAATAAAATACAAAATAGGGCTGGGATGTGGCTCAGTGGTTGAGTGCCCCTGAGTTCAATCTCGATACAAAAAACAAACATCCAAAAAAAACCCCTTAATCTTTTAATGCCTTGATTCTCATATAGGAGAGAAAATATTTTGCAAATCTTAAAGAGCTATTCTACCTAGCATTCCAAATATATGTGAAAAGAATAATTTTTTTGAGGTGCTGGGGATTGAACCCAGGGCCATGTGCATGTAAGGGAAGCATTCTAACAACTGGGCTATTTTTCTAGCCCAGGAATATTTTTATGTCCTTTAATAAAAATATTTCCAGTAAATCTACTTATGCATTTTAAAAGTTTCTGCACTCATAATACATTAATATAAGTTACAGAATAGGATTTTAGGCAAGGGAAGATAAAACAAATAGATTTAGACCCACAGAACCACAGATTTTGAGAGACAAGAGTGATAGGAAAAAGTTTTTTAAATATAGGTAGTTTTTACTTAAATGATGAAATAAATAAAATATATCAAAAGATTGTCATACTCTTTTAGAAAAAGGTTTATAGGTTTAAATATACTATAGATGGCTGGAAATAAGTTCTCCTTGAGTTTCTGATGTATTTGGTCAAGGACATACAGGCATAGTGGAAGCCAATGGCTCAGCCTATCTCAGTTGAGTTCACTTGGCCATCAGAGCCCCCAAGAGCTGTTGGCACTAGCTGTACAAGGTAAGTTGTTTCAGATCTGTGAAGCTTAATTTTGTGCTTTTCCAGGGATATGCATCACTATTTAGAAAGAATTTAAGCAATATATGTCCTTATTGGGGGAAAAAAATCAAAACGTCTAGGGCTCTCTGATTCTCAAGTCAAACTCAGCAGCAAGCTCATTCAAAGGAAGAAGCAGAATAAACGCCAGATGTCTGTGAATCATGTCCTGATGCTAGCATTTCTGGATCTTGGAAAGACCATGTCTACTCTCATGCTCTTTCCTCTTCCAACCCTACATCCCCAAATCAAACACAGAGCAAAATGTCAATGAGATATGGAGAAGTGAATCAGGAATTTATGGGTGATTATTCTTGGACAAGCTCAATACTTGTACATACTTGAGACAAGTGATACATCCTAGAGCTATCTGAATGTAGCTCTTATAGTATCACAAAATAAAAGTACATCTGAAAAAGCACCACAGAGTTTATTAACCACTAAAGATACATAAGAAATAATATTCAAATATATTAGAACATGATTAACTTGTAAATCTAAATCAGAGCCAACACATACCAAAAAAGTAGAGCTCACTATCATTGGAGTCATTCTTAAAATTGAGTTTTATTTTTTGTAAACTTACATAAGTATCATTTTTCTTTACCTTTTCTGTTCCTCCCTTCTCTAGCACCTCCACCAAGAGACCCAGGTAGCTTTAAACAGTCTTTCCTAAGCATACACTGCTGATGGCACCTGGAATGGTTTTATGTGGAACAAGGAGGTTTTATTTTTATAGTTGATCTCTATAAGTGAATTAGAAATGATATAATGAAACACACCAACCTGTGAATTCACTAATAGAAATTTCAAATAGATCCATTTCTGTAACATAATGCAAGTCAATTTAATAAAATGATAATGAAGTAACAGTAGAAATGATATTCAGAGAGGAAAAATGTGAAGGTGGCATTCAATTTAATGTGGATAGCACTGTTTTGTATTAAAAGGAAAGAAACTTTCTTTTTCTTAGTAGGAAATAAGCATTTATGTCTTGCTCTATGTTGGATCTTGACAGTCCCCCAAAGGCCCGAGTCCCTAGGAAGAGGGTGGAACCTGTAAGAGGTAGGGTCCAGTGGGAGTCTTGAGGTCACTGAGGGTCTGCCCTTGAAAAAGATTGGGACCCTGGCTACTTTCCTCCCCCCCCCCTCCTCCTCCTCCTCCTCCTCCTCCCCTCCTCCTCCTCCTCCTCCTCCTCCTCCTCCTCCTCCTCCTTCTTCTTCTTCTTCTCTCTCTCTCTCTCTCTCTCTCTCTCTCTCTCTCTGAGATGAACATTTTGCCTTGTCATGTGCTCCTACCACAATGTGTTGTCTTGCCACAGGCCAAAGTGACTGCACCAAGTAATCATGGGCTGAAACCTCCAAAACTATGATCCAAATTAAACCCTTGCCTTTGCAGATTATCTCAGGTACTTTGTTATTGTGATGGGAAACTAATGTCTTTTTCCTCCAGTGAAGCTAATGTGTCTAAGAAAAGACAAAAGCAAAAGAGTTCTAAGAGGGACATCTATAGCAATGAATGCTTTTATTAAAAATTCAAATAAACAACCTGATGTTACAGCTCAAAGAACTAGAAAGGCAAGAATACATTTGACCTGTGGTGTATAAGGAATGAGATAAAGATTGGGTGAAATAGAGACAGAGAAATAGAAATAGAGACAAGAAAAACAAGAGAACAGATCAACAAAACTCAAAGTTGTTTTTTTCTTAAATAATAAAACAAATAAAAACATCTTTGGGTAGCCGGATGTGTGGTGGCCCACACCTCTAATCTCAGTGAGGCAAAGGCAGGATATCTCGGGTTCAAAGCCAGCCTCAGCAAAAGCAAGGCGCTAAGCAACTCAGCGAGATCCTGTCTCTAAATAAAATAAAAAAATAGGACTGAGGATGTGGATCAGTGGTTTAGTGCCCCTGAGTTCAATTCTCAGTAACAACCAAAAAAAAAAAAATCTTTGGGTAGACTAAGAAAAAAGAGATTCAAATACGTAAGGTCATAAATGAAGTTGAATTATAACTGATACCATAGAAATACTAAGAATAATAGACTACTGTGAAAATTATACATCAACAAATTTGATAACCTCGAAGAGGTGGGTACATTTTTAGTCACAATCTACCAAAATCAAATCATAAGTAAATACAGAATCTGAATAGATAAGTAACAAATAAGGAGATTGAATCAGTAATAAAAAGTCTCCCATCAAGGAAAACCTCAGGATCTGTTGGCCTCACTGCTGAATTCTCCCAAACATATAAAGAGTACCAACCAACACTTCCCAAAATATTACAAAAAAATTAAAGAGGAAGGAATTCTGACAAACTCATTTTATGATGTCATCACCTCAATACTGGCACCAGATAAGGATACTACAAGAAAAAGAAAAAGTACAGGCCCATATTCCTAATAAGCATAGATGTCCTCAACAAAATACTAGTAAACCACATTCAACAGCACACTTCATCTACCATGACCAAGTGAGATTTGTTCCTGGGACACAAGGAAGTTTCAACATGTAAAAATTTTTAAAAAATGATACAAAATGAAAAAAGGATAGTCTTTTCAAATAAATGCTATTGAGAAAATTGGATATTCATACAGAGAAAAATAAAATTGGACCCTTATATCATATCATATATAAGATATCAACTCCAAATAGATCAAAGACTTAAATATAAAATCTCAAACTATAAAACTATTATAAGAAACCAGGAAAAATTACACAACACTTGTAAATGCAATAATTTTTTATTTTATCCTGAAAGCTCAAGCAACAAAAACAAAAACTGACAAATGGGAATATATAAACAGCTTCTACTCAGTGCAAGAGACAATCAATAGTGAAGAGACAACTGACATTATGGGAGAAAACATTTACAAGCATCCTTTTCGAAAGGGGCAAATATCTAAAATATGTAAGAAATTCAAACATCTGAATAAAGAATATAAATAATAATAATAAAACAAATAAACCAATTTTTAAATGGGAAAAGCACCTGAATATATATTTCTCAAAAGACATATCAACAGCCATCCGATTCATGAGAAAATGTTCAACATCACTAATTATTCAGGGAAGAGCTAATTAAACCACAATGAAATATCATATCTGTTAGAATGGCTGTTATCTAAAAGACAAAATATAACAAGTTTAAAAAAGAGGGAACACTTGCATGCTGTTAGGGGTAATGTAAATATGTATAACTATTACATAAAACAGCATGGAGGTTCCTAAAAAATTAGAAACACAACTACCATGTTACCCAGTAATCTCACTACGAGCCATATATCCAAAAGAAATTAAATCAGTATTGAAGAGATACTTGTATTCCCATGTTCACTGCATAATTATTTATAGGAGAAAAAAATGTGGAATCATTCTTAGTGTCCATCAACAAATACATGGATGAAGAAAATGTGATATACACATATGCACACAGACATAATGGAATACTATTCATCCATAAAACAGGATGAGAAAAGGATGAAATCTTGCCATTTGTGAGAATATGAAGGACATTTAAGTGAAATAAGCCAGGCACATAAAGACAGATATTGCATGATCTTGCTTATATGTGGAATCTATAAAATTCAAACTCATAACAGCTGAGAGTAGAATAGGTCTTCAGTTGGGAAAGGATTGGGGAAATTTTGGCCAAAGGCTACAAAATTTTAGTCAGGAGAAATAAATTTAAGAGATCTATTGAACATTATTGTGACTATAGTTAATAACAAAATATAATCTTTAGCATATGATAATTATAAATAACAGTTATTAATGGTTAATAATAATAATTGTATATTTGAATATTAAGTCAGCATATTTTCAGTGTTCTCATAAATAACTACATAGAGTAATGCACATGTTAATTAGCTTGATTTAGTCATTCCACAATGTACACACATTTCCACATATGTTTACATCATAAATATATACACTTTTGTTCACCAATTGTAAAAAAGGATTAGTGAGAGAACAAAAAATGAAATCAATTAGCTAAAAACAGAAATAGAAGATATTGTAAATAGGAAAAGACATTGCAAGGCCCTCTAATCACCACCACTTATAATGGGTCGCATTCTTTGAAAGCATAAGCTATTACTATTAAAGATGAGCTCTGCTGGAGATTACTGTAACTCCTTGGACAAGGAAGGCAATGATTTAATTAAAGGATTCTTTATAGAAGATAGCTTTAAAATAAACTATACAAATTGGTGGCCAGGGACGGTGGCATATGCCTGTAATCCTAGCAGCTCAGGAAGCTGAGACAGGAGGCTCTTGAGTCCAAAGCCAGCCTCAGCAAAAGTGAGGCACTAAGCAACTCAGTGAGACCCTGTCTCAAAATAAAATATAAAATAGGACTGGGGATGTGGTTCAGTGGTCAGGTGCCCCTACGTTCAATCCCTACTGTCAAAATAAAAGAAAAAAGAAAAAAATTTGGAAGGAACAATATAAAATTGGTTGGTTTATCAATTAGTGGTATTTTTACTAAATGCTCTTAAAATACACTCAGAATGTGAGTGCTTTTAAGCTTAGCTCCTCATATCATAGTTATTATAACCATCATTTTATAATTATTTACAGAGAAACTGCTGATACAACATTAAACTGAAGAGAAAATTCTTAAACCAACCATTATTAAGTGGCATGTTAAAGTAGGAAGGCAGTTTATTTTGTATTTCCAGGTACTCACTTCTCTGCAGAAAAGTTAACCTTAAATGTAATGTATATGATATCTGGTTTAATTCTCCTTCTGTTAAGATGAAAGAGATCTATTTTGTTAATCTACCATATTCCCAAGTACACATTTGACTATTTATATATTAAACATTTTAAATTGCTAAATATTGAAGTTGTTTACAGTTGTTTATAAGTGATTTTGAACCAGTGATGAGCATAAAGACACATATTTTTCTTTATTCAGAATACTTATTTAATAATAAGTATTATATAATTTAATAATAAGTATTATATAATACTTATTTAATAATAAGTATTATATAATACATTTCTAGAAACAGAATTACTGATTAAAACTTTTGGAGCTACAGGATAACTTAAATTTCAGGAACTTTCAGGATTTAAAATTTTAACAGGGAGAAGTACAGGGGGCCTGGGACTAGGCACTGGTGCTTGAAGTGGGGACTGAGCCCCTATTCTGTGGGGTCTGCACTGGTAGTTAGTGTCAGTATTGAATTGTAGGGCAGCCAGTTGGTATCCTGGAGTTGGAGAATTGGTGGGCGAGAGGAGAAAAGCCTCACATTTGGATCACTAGGCAATGCTAAGCTGATGTGGATCTGGGGCGAACAGTCTGGGCCTCTCAGAACACACACTAAGCCCGGATCGGCTGAATTCAAGCTCCCGTTCTCCTGCTTCCCGCAGACAAACAGCTGTGACTCAGCACTAATCCATCCGGCTGAAACAACTGGTCAGCCCTTCTCATCCTATGGAGGTAAATGCCTACTGAGCCTTCATAAGTAGTGGCCACAGGTTTGAAATGGGGCTTGGGAGAGACAATAAGGACCCACCCGTTGCATTGGTCGCCCGGCAAAGGGAAACGAACTGTCGCCATTTGCAAGAGACACCACTATGGCAGAGAACTGACGTCATCAGACTGCGGCGGAGGAGATAACTTCATTGAAACCTGCGGTTACAGCATCAAATAAATTTATAGGAGTAAACAGTAACTCAGCAGTCAAACAGAACAAGAAGTAACATGAGCAGCTTCAAAAAGCAAGGAAGAAAAGGAGTACAAACAATGCAGGACAGCCTAAATATTCAGGAGGACCTAGAGTCATCAGAAAAATGGTCATATAAAGAACTCAAGGAACACCTTAGACAGATGGAATGGAACCTTAAAGAGGATACAAGACAGCAAATTCAAGCAGCGAAAGAACACATTGAGAATGAATTACATAAACAGATAAAAGAAGAAGTTAGGCATCTTTATCAGGAGATAAAGATTATAAAAAATAATCAAACAATAATTCTAGAAATGAAGGAAATGATAAACCAAATTAAAAACTCAATTGAGAGTATCACTAACAGAGTGGAGCAAGTAGAAGCCAGAACGTCAGATAATGAAGACAAAATATATCATCTTTTGTCTGAAAAGAGCCTAGCCAACTCAAAAAGGCTGGTAAAAAAATCACAAGAAAAACATCCAAGAGTTATGGGATAACATAAAAAAACTAAACTTACGAGTCATCGGGATAGAAGAAGGTACAGAGATTCAAACCAAGGGAATGAGTAACCTGCTGAATGAAATAATGACAGAAAACTTTCCAGAAATAAAAAAGGAAACAGATATACAAATTGAAGATGCATACAGGACACCGAGCACACAAAATCACAGTAGACCAATGCCAAGACACATTGTTATGAAGATATCCAATATACAGAACAAAGAGAAAATATTAAAAGCTACAAGAGAAAGGAGACAGATTACATTCAGGGGTAAACCAATAAGGTTAACAACTGATTTTTCATCACAGACGCTGAAAGCAAGAAGGTCATGGAACAATGTATTTCAAACACTGAAAGACAATGGATGCCAACCAAGAATTCTGTATCCAGCAAAATGAAGCTTCAGGTATGACAACGAAATAAAAATCTTTCATGATAAACAAAAGTTAAAAGAATTTTCAGCCAGAAAACCAGCATTGCAAAGCATTTTGAGCAAAACACTACACGAGGAAGAAATGAAAAACAATAACCAAAACCATCAGTGGGAAGTGCCTCAGTAAAGACAGAGGGCGAGGGGAAAGATAATCATGGAGAAACAAACTAATTTTTTTAAAAAAAGGATAAATAATCAAACATGGATGTAAGCACAAACCATATATCAATAGTAACTCTGAATGTTAATGGCTTAAACTCTCCAATAAAGCGACATAGGCTGGTATCATGGATTAAATAAACAAATCCAACAATATGCTGCCTCCAGGAGACACATCTGATTGGAAAAGACATACACAGGCTGAAGGTGAAAGGATGGGAAAAAATATACCATGCACACGGTCCTCGTAAGCAAGCAGGGGTGGCCATCCTCATATCGAATAAAATCGACTTCAAGACTAAGTTAATCAAAAGGGATAAAGAAGGTCATTATATACTGTTAAAAGGAACCATTCACCAACAAGACATAACAATTATCAATATTTATGCACCAAATAATGGTGCTGCGACATTCATAAAACAAATTCTCCTCAAGTTCAAGAATCAAATAGACCACAACACAATAATTATGGGTGACTTCAACACACCTCTCTCACCATTGGACAGATCCTCCAAACAAAACTTGAATAAAGAAACTATAGAACTCAATATCACAATCAATAACCTAGACTTAACTGACATATATAGAATATATCAACCATCATCAAATGGATATACTTTTTTCTCAGCAGCACATGGATCCTTCTCAAAAATAGACCATATATTATGCCATAGGGCAACCCTCAGTAAATATAAAGGGGTGGAGATAATACCATGCATTTTATCTGATCATAATGGAATGAAACTGGAAATCAATGATAAAAGAAGGAAGGAAAACTCCTACATCACATGGAAAATGAACAATATGTTACTGAATGATCAATGGGTTACAGAAGACATAAAGAAGGAAATCAAAAAATTCTTAGGGATAAATGAAATACAACACAACATATCGGAATCTATGGGACACAATGAAAGCAGTTTTAAGAGGAAAATTCATCGCCTGGTGGTCATTCCTCAAAAAAAGAAAAAACCAACAAATAAATGAGCTCACACTTCATCTCAAAGCCCTAGAAAAGGAAGAGCAAAACAACATCAAATGTAGCAGAAGGCAAGAAATAATTAAAATCAGAGCGGAAATCAACGAAATTGAAACAAAAGAAACTATTGAAAAAATTAACAAAACAAAAAGTTGGTTCTTTGAAAAAATAAATAAGATCGACAGACCTTTAGCCATGCTAAGGAAGAGAAGAAGAGAGAGAACTCAAATTACTAACATACGGGATGAAAAAGGCAATATCACAACAGATGCTACAGAAATACAGAAGACAATTAGAAATTATTTTGAAAACCTATATTCCAATAAAATAGAAGATAGTGAAGACATCGATAAATTTCTTAAGTCATATGATTTGCCCAGACTGAGTCAGGAGGAAACTCACAATTTGAACAGACCAATATCAATGGATGAAATTGAAGAAGCCATCAAAAAACTACCAACCAAGAAAAGCCCAGGACCGGATGGTTATACAGCGGAGTTTTACAAAACCTTTAAAGAAGAATTAATACCAATACTTTTCAAGTTATTTCAGGAAATAGAAAAAGAGGGAGCTCTTCCAAATTCATTCTATGAGGCCAACATCACCCTGATTCCGAAACCAGACAAAGACACCTCAAAGAAAGAAAACTACAGACCAATATCTCTAATGAACCTAGATGCAAAAATCCTCAATAAAATTCTGGCGAATCGGATACAAAGGCATATCAAAAAAATTGTGCACCATGATCAAGTAGGATTCATCCCTGGGATGCAAGGATGGTTCAATATATGGAAATCAATAAATGTTATTCACCACATCAATAGGCTTAAAGATAAGAACCATATGATCATCTCGATAGACGCAGAAAAAGCATTTGACAAAGTACAGCATCCCTTTATGTTCAAAACATTAGAAAAACTAGGGATAACAGGAACTTACCTCAACATTGTGAAAGCTATCTATGCCAAGCCTTAGGCTAGCATCATTCTGAATGAAGAAAAATTGAAGGCATTCCCTCTAAAATCTGGAACAAGACAGGGATGCCCTCTCTCACCACTTCTGTTCAACATAGTTCTCGAAACACTGGCCAGAGCAATTAGACAGACGAAAGAAATTAAAGGCATAAAAATTGGAAAAGAAGAACTTAAATTATCACTATTTGCAGATGACATGATTCTATACCTAGAAGACCCAAAAGGGTCTACAAAGAAACTACTAGAACTAATAAATGAATTCAGCAAAGTGGCAGGATATAAAATCAACACGCATAAATCAAAGGCATTTCTGTATATCAGCGACAAAACTTCTGAAACGGAAATGAGGAAAAACACTCCATTCACAATATCCTCAAAAAAAATAAAATACTTGGGAATCAACCTAACAAAAGAGGTGAAAGATTTATACAATGAAAACTACAGAACCCTAAAGAGAGAAGTAGAAGAAGATCTTAGAAGATGGAAAAATATACCCTGTTCATGAATAGGCAGAACTAACATTATCAAAATGGCGATATTACCAAAAGTTCTCTATAGGTTTAATGCAATGCCAATCAAAATCCCAAGGGCATTTCTTGTAGAAATAGATAAAGCAATCATGAAATTCATATGGAAAAATAAAAGACCCAGAATAGCAAAAGCAATTCTAAGCAGGAAGTGTGAATCAGGCGGTATAGCGATACCAGATTTCAAACTATATTACAGAGCAATAGTGACAAAAACAGCATGGTACTGGTACCAAAACAGGCGGGTGGACCAATGGTATAGAATAGAGGACACAGAGACTCATCCACAAAGTTACAACTATCTTATATTTGATAAAGGGGCTAAAAGCATGCAATGGAGGAAGGATAGCATCTTCAACAAATGGTGTTGGGAAAACTGGAAATCCATATGCAACAAAATGAAACTGAATCCCTTTCTCTCGCCATGCACAAATGTTAACTCAAAATGGATCAAGGAGCTTGATATCAAATCAGAGACTCTGCGTCTGATAGAAGAAAAAGTTGGCTCTGATCTACATATTGTGGGGTCGGGCTCCAAATTCCTTAATAGGACACCCATAGCACAATAGTTAATAACAAGAATCAACAAATGGGACTTAATTAAACTTAAAAGTTTTTTCTCAGCAAGAGAAACAATAAGAGAGGTAAATAGGGAGCCTACATCCTGGGAACAAATTTTTACTCCTCACACTTCAGATAGAGCCCTAATATCCAGAGTATACAAAGAACTCAAAAAATTAGACAATAAGATAACAAATAACCCAATCAACAAATGGGCCAAGGACCTGAACAGACACTTCTCAGAGGAGGATATACAATCAATCAACAAGTACATGAAAAAATGCTCACCATCTCTAGCAATCAGAGAAATGCAAATCAAAACCACCCTAAGATACCATCTCACTCCAGTAAGATTGGCAGCCACTATGAAGTCAAACAACAACAAGTGCTGGCGAGGATGTGGAGAAAAGGGTACACTTGTACATTGCTGGTGGGAATGCAAATTGGTGTGGCCAATTTGGAAAGCAGTTTGGAGATTCCTTGGAAAGCCTGGAATGGAACCACCATTTGACCCTGCTATTGCCCTTCTGGGACTATTCCCTGAAGACCTTAAAAGAGCATGCTATAGGGATACTGCCACATCGATGTTCATAGCAGCACAATTCACAATAGCTAGACTGTGGAACCAACCCAGATGCCCTTCAATAGATGAATGGATAAAAAAAAATGTGGCATCTATACACAATGGAGTACTATGCAGCAATAAAAAATGACAAAATCATAGAATTTGCAGGGAAATGGATGGCACTAGAGCAGATTATGCTTAGTGAAGCTAGCCAATCCCTAAAAAACAAATACCAAATGTCTTCTTTGATATAATGAGAGCAACTATGAACAGAGCAGGGAGGAAGAGTAGGAAAAAAAGAGTAATATTAAACAGAGACATGAGATGGGAGGGAAAGGAAGAGAAAAAGGAAATTGCATGGAAATGAAGGGAGACCCTCATTGCTATACAAAATTACATATAAGAGGTTTTGAGGGGAATGGGAAAATAAACAAGGAGAGAAATGAATTACAGTAGATGGGGTAGAGAGAGAAGATGGGAGGGGAGGGGAGGGGGGATAGTAGGGGATAGGAAAGGTAGCAGAATACAACAATTACTAATAGGGCATTATGTAAAATTGTGGATGTGTAACCGACGTGATTCTGCAATCTGCATTTGGTGTAAAATTGGGGGTTCATAACCCACTTCAATCTAATGTATGAAATATGATATGTCAAGAGCTTTGTAATGTTGTGAACAACCAATAAAAAAAAATTTTAACAGGGTCTACATGAAAAACAACTTATTTATTACTCACTTGCCACTACTTTGATAATCAAAAACATTTTAAGGAACTTTTTAATTTTGAATATTTGGTTTACTAAAAGATGAATGAAAAACTTTGTGATCTATTTCAGTATGGATAAATTTAGACTAATACAAAAATAAGATTTTTTTTTCTAGTAACTTCTCTCAGTCACATTTTCTCCTTCTTACCTACCACTCTGATACGTAGGATGCAGGATCAGAGAAAAGTTTCGGTGTTGGCTGGCATTTCTCTTTGTTCTTGCTACTCAAGGTGTGGTAATTGAAACAGTAAAAGCATGATCATGTGATAACTTGTTAAAAGCATAGAATCTCAGTCTTCATCCTACAGCTACTGAGTTTCAATCTGTATTTTAAAAATCCCTAAGTGATGTACATAAATTTTGAGGAGGAGTTTTAAAACCAGAAGAAACTCATAATAAGAAGTACTCATTTGAAGCATAGATTCTGGGACCAGTGTGTTTGAATTTGAGTTCCAACTCTGCCACTTACTGTATGACCTTGGCCAAATTATATAGCCTCTCTGTGCCCCAATTTCCTCATTTGAGGAAATATAGGGATTATAATGGTGTCTATCTCATGAAGCTCTTGTGACAAATATATGTGTTTAGATTAGTGTTTGGTACAGAAAAAGAACTATACAATTATTGTATTAGCTCTTATTATGACTTAAGATTCTTTGCTGACTAGCATTCTAGAACATTTGGAGATGCCAGTGACTGACTTGAAAGATAGTAGTGGGGGCATTCTATTAATTAATATGAGTTTAAAAAGTTGAGGAAAGTTCCATGGAGGAAGTGGGAATTTAGAACAATTTTATGGAATAACTAAGTTGGGAATCACTAGAGACCAAAGCATTAAGGGCATCCAAGGGGAAACAGACTTAGAAGCAAGAATAAATGAATATATTGGTGTGTATTATGTGCCAGGAATTTTGAGGAAGGCATAAGGTGGATAGAGCCAGAAGGCTTGTTAGGAGCTAAGATTGGATCCTCATACTTCCAGACCAAAAAAAGGAAAAAAAAAAAAAAAAGACTTGACTACAAGAAACCTAGAAAAAATAGTCTTTGTTCTGTCTTTGTTTTCTTACCAACTAATATAATAAATATCAGTAGGCAAATTAGCAGGAAATTAGTAGAAAAACTAGTAGGAAAACAGTAGGCAGAATGGGATAGTCGATAAGAGAGCAAAAGGAATAGCAAAGGTCTGGGGATGTAGGTCGGTGGAAGAGCACTTACCTAGCACACATGAGACCCTGGGTTCTGTCCCCAGCACCATAAGCAAAAAAAAACAACAACAACAACAACAAAAAAAACGGAATAAGAAGCAGGACTGGGTGTTAGAGAATATGTTACAGAAGAAGCAACTGTAGCTCCAGGATTTCGAGTCTGAAGCAATGTGCTGGTACTTTTGGTAAAAATGGGAACACAGGAATATAACTGCTTTCAGGTTCAGGTATTTTTGCTTTCGGAAGTACCAAATGCTGTACCCCAGCAAATCATGCAGCAGGCGCAGCAGAAAGTACTGTATTCAGAAAAGCAGCAATCATACTCTTACCTTTCATTCTTTATATTACTGAGCTCATTACTAGCATCAAATGCTTAAAATTATCATACTGTGTCATTCATATTATCAGTGGGGTGGGAAACCTAGCTTTGCTTCATCCTAAAAATGCCATTACTGCAGGAATTGGTTAAGACTCCAAAAATATTTGATCCTCAAATTTATGATGAGCAGTGAGAAAAGGCAAGATGAAGGAAAAACCTCAAAATTGTTTCCTATGTCTATTTGAAATTCTCAAAATCTTCTAAATATTTCTTAAAAGTAAACTAAAATGAAATGAATTGCAGTGTTGCTTTTTCTATGAATCAATGAAAGACCTTGAAAGAAACGAATCTCAGTCCATTATTCTTGTCCCAGGAACATATTTATATTCAGCCTGAAAGAAAGCAAAAGAAGTAAAATATGTAGCTTTCAGACTTTTATTAAGTACTCCTAGACCTAGGTGGCAAAGATATTCATTTTTGTTCTAGCACAATTCACTGTCCATGAGACTATTCGCCAGCCCAGATAATATTGTACCAGAGACTCTTGCCTGTAAATGAAACAGAAGCAGAAAAAGTGATTGGGAGGTGGCATGTGTATTATCATAATTCTGATCATTGGGTAAAGGTGCATTTATGAGCAAATCTAGGACTGCCTAGCAACCGTTTCCAGGCAGAGAGTGGCTGGGAACTGGCTGCTGCTGCGTTTCAGGAGCCAGCAGCCGATTTCTACACACTTACAGGATACCTGTTTTGGATTCCAGTTTTAAGGTACAGTTTTTCTCAGCAACTCTTAATTCTAAATATTTTGTTTTGTGGTGATTGATACAATAAAACCAATATTATTACTTTCATTCCATAATTGAATATAATGAATATATAGACTTTTAACTACAATGGAATATAATGTCAAAGTCAGGAGCAGCCATGTTTTAAGAACCACTCAACCCATAGGTTTTAGACCTAAGCTCTGCCACATTCTCAAAGACTGTCCCCAGCTTTATGCCCACTTCTAAGAGTCTAAGATGTGGTATTTAAACATACTCCAGAACCTTTTCAACTTCTGAAAAACCCATCGCTACTCTTCTTGATGGAGTCACTTCTTCTACTTCTGCTACCAATTATGATAATATTGACTTGCACCTGTCCTTTGCTTCCGGATATGCTAAGTTAACAGCAGTGAGGCAGAGTTTCTAGAGTAACAAGTGGGGGCCTCCAGGAGGAGCAGATAGGCCTTATTGAGTGGAAGACTCTCCAGGGAGAAGAGTACTCAGAAAAAAATGGAGGAATGTGGTCAATGATACTCTCATACTGGTCAAGCACTTCCTGATGATACTCCTGAACAATCCTGCCACTCTAATTCTGCCCATGTTTCCTGTTCCTAGAGCCCTATATACTTCCCAATGTATATATACCCTTACATTCAGGCAACCATCCACATCCTCTTTTCCCCATGGCTGCCAAGAAGTCCCACCCTCTTTCCGTGCCCATGTTCTTACTGTCACTAGATCCTCTAAAAGTCCCATTTCTTTGCAAAATCCCTTCCTCTATACCCTCAACCACTTTTACAGAATACTCCACCACATCTTCACTTTAGTTGAAATCCCAAGGAACATACTTTATTTTCACTGTCCTTAAACATTCTGCTCTCTGTCCTCATGAACCAGAACCAAGGGATTGACTGTCATCTTCTTCTGCTCTCTATGCCACTTGCTAACTTTTACAGATATTTTCATGAGAAGTCTCTCTTCATTTGGGAGACAATGTACAAATTAAGTGCGTAGGATTTGGATTGGATCCATGTTTGAGAATGTTGGATATATCAACAAATATTTCTAAGTGTCAGTTTCCACATTGAAAAGAGGAAGCAAGAACAAGAATATCATTTTGCAAGGTTGTTATAAGGATTAAATCATTAAATCATTCTCTTTACAAATCTTTTCTGATTACTATGAGCCAGGAATTTTTAAAATACCCAACAAAACAATTTCTGCCCTCATGAAACGCGTGATCTCATGGGGGAATAAATTCTTTGAAAAGGTAAATATGAAAGCATACTTCCAAAATCTAATATGAAAAAAATACAATGAAGGTTTAATTGAAGGTCTAATTTAGATGGAAGAGGTGTTGGGAGGAAGGGCCTTAGGAGGTAACATTTAAAATGAGAACAAAAGATAAATAAGGATCAGGCAAAGGAGTAGGGGATAGGAAAGAGGAAACTGCAGACAGAGGGGCAGTTTGGCATATTCCAGAGCCTGAACAATGGCCATAGTGAGTAAGTGTGTCACAGAGTGTGATAGAGACTGGGCTAGGGAGATCAACTGTGGGAACTGAATATGAAGGTTGTTATGGCTTTGATCTGAAATGTCCCCCAAAATCCACTGTAGAAAGTTTTATAAGTTAGGTTTTGAGGCAATGGTTAGGGCTCTGATCTCATCAGTGGGTTTAATCCATTTGATGAATTAATGCATTTATACTGAATGGACTACTGGGAGGTGGGGCCTAGTTGGAGGAGGTGGGTCACTAGGGGAATGCCCTGCTCCTCCCCCACCCCCTTCCTGGCTGCCATGAGCTGAGCAGAGTTCCTCTGCCGTGCCCTTCCACTGTGATGTTTCTGCCCTGGAGCCAGGTGACGATGGATTAAATTTTCAAAATCATGAACCAAAATAAATCTTTCCTCTTCTAAGTTGTTCCTGTCAGGTATCTCAGCGACAAAAAGCCAACTATCACAAATACCATAATGAGGAGTTTTATTTTCATTTTAAATACAATGAGAATCAATAATTTTGAGCAAGGGTATAACATCATTTATCCATTTAAGAGATCTCTTTGAGGACAGTGCTTGGAGCACCATAGCTGACTTGGTAAATGAAGTTGTATTTATATAGGCCTTGCTCTCTAATATTTATTGAGTATAGTGTAGCAGGTTCCCAATCTTTCACTAGACTCTTATCACTACCTTTTGATTAGCTCAGCCAACATTCCTACTTCAAAACCGCCTTGACATTCACAACTCCAAGGGCCACTCAGGAATTAATTTCTCAGGGCCAGGGACCACCCACACCTGTGAAATCTTGGATGCCAGTGGCTGGATACAGTGGCAAACACATGTAATCCCAGCTACTCAGGAGACTGAGGTAGGAGGATGGTGAGTTTGAGGACAGCCTGGGCAACACAGTAACACCCTGTCTCAAATTTTTAAAAAATAATAAAATCTTAAATGCCAATAAAATATTCTGACTACAATTTCAATCCTTCTACTTCCTACCACACTCCTTCAGAGTGTAGGAAAGAAAGATGGAAAGATAAACATGAGACAACCACAAGGAGAAGGAATTTGGGTTTTGTTTTGTTTTGTTTTGTGGGCATCGAGACTTAGGAACTTAAACTAGCGGGGGAAAGCCTGAATTTATAGAGTTGCTTAATATATATATATATATATATTTTAAAAGTCTTAGCTTAAAATAAAAGTCCTAATAAATTGCTTGAATCCTATATTCACTGATATCAATATTACTGTCTGTACTTTCTTCTTGTTCATAATAATTCATATTTTATTTTTTTCTTTAATGAATTATGTTATCTTAGGAATCACTCTCATATGCAGCACAGGAAAGGGTTTTGCTTTATGATAGAAATATTATTTGTATCATGTACAATCCAGATTCAAGGAATGGACATAAACTCCACTCTTAAATAGAAATTACAAGTAACTGTTACCATTTGGATAGAAAAGTGATCTACTCCAGATCATGAGGCAAATTGCCTATATAAAGAGCTAAAGAGATATTTGCCTGAAGGCAGATCTCCCACTTGAGGAAAATGTATGGGATGGAGAGACTCTCTGGTCTTTTCCAAGGCTTATTTTAGAACTCTTCATGAGCTGGAAGAAAAAGCCAGGATTTGGACAAGTGCTTCTCAGCACACTGATGTCCATTCAGCATTAGCCACAGGAACAAGGACAGCTAGGACAGAGGACTGCAGCTCTCCTTAATCTAGGAAGGAAACAGTTTCTCTCCTTTTTTCCTGTCTTTTCCCCCAGATATGGAATAGAGAGAAGGAAGGTTTCTGGGAACTGGAACTTTGCCTTCCTTCTCACTGTAACCTAATAATAGTCATAGACTTAACCTAAGTTAAAGAAGAGCTAATACTCAGAAAGATGTATTTCTGAAGGTTGAAAATGACTGGTGGCTATAGAGTCTGTCCATGATGTTAAAGAAATCTCTCCAAAACAAGAAAGGGGGATTTAACAGAGCATAGATGACAGGGTGAGGAAAGAAATAAGAATCAGAGGTAGATGATGCAGGAGGGAAGGAGGCATAGTTAATAGGATATAAATAACATACTGGAATAGAAGGCATGGACTTGGAAGGATTAGAGCCAGAATTTGAATAGGAAACATTGAAGGAAAAGATATAAAGATTGGATGTGGGAAAAAAATATTTTGAAGACCAGAGTTTGGAAAGTCAATATCTTCAAAAAACATTTTTTTTTTTTTTTGTAATGAAGTCTTCTTAATGAAGGCGGCTTGAATAGCACGAGATTTAGAATGATCAGAATACTAAAGCTGAAACTGACCAAAGGTGAACAGAAACAAATAATTTTTTGTACTATTAACAAACTATAAAAGAAAAAAAATAAAGGATCATCTGGTAAAAAATAAAATATTATATAATGACAATGAATAATATGTTTTTATATAAATCCTAGTAACAAAAACGTGAATTCTTTCAAAATTCAGTAAACATAATACAATCTGAATTTGAATAGTTTGGAAGAAATTGGATAAAGTGATTTTAAAAGATATATGGAATGATTAATGTAAAACAGAAAACTAGTGAGCAGTAACTTGCTTCACTAGATTGAAGTATTTCGTGACCTCCTTGTTGGCTTCGATTTTGACTTTGAAAAGTCAGAACAGAATAGAGAGATCAGAAATAGATCTCAGTACATGTGGGTATTTGATACATAACAAAAATGGTATTTTAGATAAAAAGAGAAAAGATGGGTTATTTTTAAAATAGTACTGATCCAACAGCCTACTAATCTGAAATATATATATATATTGAGATATGTTCTAGATAGATAAAATAAAAGAAAAAAGAAATAATAGGTTTTATTTACACATGAATTAATCTTGATTAACCAAGATAGGACTTGGAAGCTACAAAGAAAAAATACAGGTAATTTAAAAATCTGTATGGCAGGCAAAGAATTAAACTTAAGCCAAAAAGAAAGGAATATTACACTCAACAAGAGCTTTCAAAACGAAATGATAATAGAAACACATGATAGAGAAGATCCAAAGTATAATATACAAAAGACCTTACAAACAGATGAAACAACATAAATAACCAAACAGAAACAATGGACAAGTGCAATTTGCAGAAAAGCAAATTCAAATGGTCAATAAACTTGAAATCCTTCCCAACTTTGCAAGGAGTTAAGAAAATGAAAACATGAAACAACAATCCTAACAACTAATTGGATTAGAAAAGTTGAAAGTGAAAATTCTTCCTGCTGATGAGGTTTGGGGAGAAGGGTACTGTGTACATGTAGAAATGTTCATTGTTTCAGCCTTTTAAAAATGCAATCTGATATTGTCCATTGAGATTAAAAATACATTTATCTCTCCCATTCTTAGGAATCTATCCCCCAGAAACACAATTATTGCTAGCTAAGGCATAACACAATTATGTTTATTTTGTTTGCACTAGTAAAAGATTTAAGACAGAGCATCCTTCAGTATTATGGCATGGCACACCCTTGTCATGTAGTATCATGTAGTCACTGAAAGAAGTCAGTTTTGTTCTTGTGAAGCATTTCCTGAGTTAGCTCCTTGTTTGATCCTTAACAAACTTATGAGAAGTAGACAGTGATAATTCTACAGAAAAGGAAACTAAATTATAGAGATGACATTATTATAAAACAAATGACTCCTTAATGCACACACACATACATACACACACCACAGCATGCTGTAGTTATATAGAGTATGTTTATATTCCAGAAAAACAAGGAATGTTACACATGAGGTTACAATGCTAACAGATTTGTTAATATTGCTACTTATGTGGGAACTAAATTTACTATTTATAAATAGACAAGATATTTTAAAATAATGTAGAATATAATCTCATATAGATTTGTGTAAAAGAATGGTTGGGTTCTATACATTTTTGTTTTTCTTTGACTTTAAAAAATTTTTAATTGTATTATTTTTAAATGGAAATGTGTGATGGAAGGAAGGGGAAGCTATCTCCATTGTGAAGAAAATGTATATAATAAGGACAATAATTCTATAAATTAACATTTAGATTATGTCTCCCATGTATCTAGAAGGTAGAGTGGTTATATATAAGACTTAAACATATAGCATTGGTTGGTTTTAGCAGGGATTAAATTTAACCTATGTTTTATTATATAGAGAGGTCCTTCAACAAATAATTTCACTTACAAATTTGGGGACAAACTATTTCTCACATTAAATACTTTGAAGTAAATTCAACAAGGTTGTACCTGTTGAATAAGAAATGGTAAGAATTTGTCTTTACAATCTTAGTTATTTATATATTTTAAATAAATTTTATTAAAGCTATAATCAACATTGCTTTCAATGTTACAGATCAAGTTATAAATTCCTGAGGGGATTCCCAGCATGATGTTGTCATTAAAAGAGTCCATCATCCTTTTGATTCTATCCCCAGTGGATAATTTTTGTCCTTCGCATTATGCAAACTCCAGGCAGAAAGGAGAACAACAAACCCAGATCCCGAAGTTCTCACTGACCCAGGGAGAACACAGCAGAGGTGACCTAAAGTGCAACAGGCAGGGCAGAGGACAACCACAGGCAGAAGCCTCACCAAAGCAGGGGAGGAACATTTGGAAACAGGAGCAGGCAGGAGAATCTACCATTGCTATCCATTTTGTGGGGTGGGGTTTCCTCATAGGAGAATCAGGCCTCCTTGAGGAGGAGGCCTAGTGATTCTGGGGATGAGAGACTTTTGGGCCAAGATGAGGATGCAGGAGGATTAGAATATATTAGGATGGGGTTGATGTACAGAATAATGTTAGTGGGACTCGCCAAAGCTGAGAAAACGGGAGTGGGTAGTGCACTAAAAAATAGGGGTCCTGGTTTGGGATTGGGCATTTGTCTATCTTCCTCTACATGCAAGTTATGATTAGCAGACCTTGACCTCCACCCAATTTGGTAAAAGTTATGTTGGTGTTGTAACTGCCTTGGGGTCCCAGGAAGTCTTGCCTGTGGGCCTGACCATGTGGTAAGACTGAAGGGCAAGATTGCCCAGGAAGTTTGTGGGAGTTCTATGTTGATGGGTACTATTGTGTTGAGCGGTTATATCTCACTTTGTTCATAAATCACTGTTAACAATAGTGTTTTGTGAGTATAAAATATCCTTTTTATGAGATTGTGAGCTAAACTGTTTAGACTCAATTTCTGGGAATCTTTGGCATTCTTCTCTGAATTCGGGACATGCCCTATTCCATTTGTGAAGCAGAGTTGCTGGAGTGTGTGGTTCTATTTGGCTGTGACTGGAACTTGTTTCTTTGAGCTCCCTTTGTATTGTGAGGCGCAGTGTTCCAAGTTCTCTTGGCTCTAGGGTCCTTGGCTGATGACTGCTTTGTAACCACATATTTCTAGCCAATATGACTACAAAGTAACAGAGCTTACCAGTATCATTCAGTATCTCAGACTGAGCGATCACTTTAAGAAAAAAAGGCTGAACTTATGACTCAAAAGCAAACTTTTGGCATACTTGGGAAAGGAAAGTATCAAAGTAGCCAGAGAAGAAAGAATGTGAACAAGTTCAAATTGCAGCTTTCCATTCTTAATAGCTAGCCAATTCTGTTCTTTGAGTTTTTAAACTAAAGTCTTTGTATCTGAAAACATTATTTTGAACTAGGGTTTTCCAATGCCTAACTGGGAGTAATTTTATGAGTTTAGAATTTGAGGAGCACTGGCATTAGTTCTTCATTAAAGGTCTGGTAGAATTCAGCTAAGAATTTATCTAGTCTCGGGCTTTTCTTTGGAGGCTCTTTATTATTATGTCAATTTTATTGCTTTTTATTTTTCTGTATAGGTTTTCTGTATCCTTTTGGTGCAATTTTTGGGGTCATATGCATCTAGAAATGTGCTCATTTCTTTTAGAATTTTCCTTTATTTCAGGATCTGTTTGCACAGAATATCATTTTCTATCCTTTCACCTCTAGCCTGTGACTGACAGTCTTTGCCTTTGAGAGAGTCTCTTGCAAACAACATACAGTTGAGAATTTTGAATCCATTCTGTCAGTCTATATTTTTTAATTGGAGAATTGAGGCTATTTACATTCAGTGTTACTCTAGAGAGATGTTTATTAACCCCTGCATTTTGATTTATTTATAATGTTCAATTCAGCCCTATTTCTCATTTGATTAGCTACTCTTTCAATGAGATTCATCCATTTGTGAGCTCTGGAGTTTGTTTCTAATTTTTTCTGTGTGTAGTGTTTAAGTATTTTCTGTAGTGCTGGTTTAGTAGTCATGAATTTTTTAGTTTCTGCTTGTAAGATTTTTATTTATTCTTCAATTCTGAAGAATAAATTTAATTTGGGGCACAAATATTTTTTTACTTTTTTATGAAAATATATTTTAAATGAAGGGATAGCTTTGCTGGATATCAAACCTTGGGAGGTATTTTCTTTTTTTATTGATTTTTTTTAAAAAGTAAATGACAGCAGAACACATTACAACTCTTATTTCACATATACAGCACAATTTTTCATATCTCTGGTTGTATAGAAAGTATGTTGACACTAATTCGTGTCTTCATACATGTACTTTAGATAATGATGTCTATCACATTCCACCATCCTTGCTATCCCCAGAAAGCAGTATGGAGATTCCTTGGAAATCTGGGACTGGAACCACCATTTGACCCAGCTATCCCTCTCCTCAGTCTATACTCAAAGCACTTTAAAAACAACATACTACAGAGACACAGCCACATCAATGTTTATAGCTGCACAATTCACAATAGGTAAAATGTGGAGCCAACCTAGATGCCCGTCAGTGGATGAATGGATTAAAAAATGTGGCATATATACACAATGGAATTTTACTCAGCAATAAAAAAAAGAATAAAATCATGGCATTTGCAGGTAAATGGATGGCATTGGAGAAGATAATGCTAAGTGAAATTAGCCAATCCCAAAAAAACAAATGCCAAATGTTTTCTCTGATATAAGGAGGCTGACTCATAATGGGGTAGGGAGGGGGACATGGGAGGAATAGATGAATTCTAGATAGGGCAGAGGAGTGGGAGGGAGTTATTTTCTATTTTAGAGCTTGTGCTGGAAATCAGAAGTAATTTCTGACCACTAAATCTGACCTAATGTTTTTCTCTTAAAAGCTTTTAAAATACTATCTTGGTTCTATATGTTAACTATTTTAATTGTAACGCGTTATGGAAAAGTTCTTTTTCTTATCTTGTCTATTTGAGTTTCTTAGTGTGTCCTGCATCTACATGTCCATCTTCTTCCCAAGGTTTTTTCTTGTATTATTTTCCTGAAAAGTTATCCATTAGCCTGTAACTCAGATCCCTCTTCATTTGCAATGATTTTTAAATTTGATCTCTTAATGTTGTCCCAGAGTTCCTATATATTCTCATTGTGGCTTTACGTACTTTCTTTTCTTTAATACTGTTAGAATATTTAAGGCTGGCTGCTTTTGTCATCTACCTCTGAGATTCTGTCTTCTATGTACTGTACTCTTGGAGATTTTGAACTGTAATGTGATTTAATGTCTTTTATTTCCACAATTTCTTTTTTAGTTCTTTTTAAATATATCTACTAAATTTCTCATTCATATCTTATACTGACTTACTAAATCCATCCATGGGTTTCTTGTATTTCTTGCATTTCTATGTTGAGATTTGTGCATACATGGGGATGGATTTCTCTTCCACTTTTATGTGAGGACCTTTGTGGGAAAAGCCTTCTCTTGATTAATTAATTGTTCTGGGATTAGATAGGGTGTTGTGAACTGTTGAATGTATTTTCAAGTGGGTTTTGTTTTATCATTTCCCTCCTAGTTCTTTGGGGGTGATTAGTGTACTTTGATCAGTATGTATTGTGTTACAGCTTGAAGACCTTAATTTCTCTGTATATCGCACAAGATTGCAATTGTGTTGTATAGGACAGGGTATATGAGGTACACCCTCTGTGTCTGCTCTTCTAAATTCAACAATTCTGTATGATATAAAGGTATGTGATTGATCTCGATGAAGGCCCCTTTTTAGTGTAGTGGTCATAGTCTGTGTTATTTCTCTCTGCTGTTGCTGTAGGAGCAGATGTCCATGAGTGGGACCCAAGGGTCCTCCCTCAGCAGTTTCTACTTGGGGTCTGGTTGTCTGGTTAGGGGTTTTGTCTGCTATTGCCTTTGTGTCAAATTATTACTGAAGTTCAGTTGTGTGGGAAGGAAGGCTGTGATGTCTCTTAGGTGGGTTGGGGGTGTAGCTCAGCAGCACAGCATCTACTCCAAGAACTCATAGTGTCACACTAGATTCTTAGCACCTCACAAAAAAGGGAAATAAATAATAGCAAGCAGCAGTAGCAAAGAATATACAACATTTTTAAAATATCAGGTGCCTATTATGACATTTATAACACTAATGACCATAAAAATAGGATGGTGAGGTCAGCAGTTAACAACAGGAGCAGTAACAAACTACCCTGAATTCGATATAACATTAAACACCAGGGGTCAACTATAACATTCACAGTGCTAATAAACACAGCCACATGAATTCTAGGGGCAGAAATTATATAAACTAAATAGTTTTGAAAGATGGTAAAAAATACATATATAATTCATCAAGAAAAGAGAAAATAGGTAGAAAGGCAAGAGAAAGTTTAGATTATTCAAAAGGTAAAAAAAAAAGAATAAATAGAAGACAGGTAGCAAATGAAGGTCATAAAGAAGGAGGATAAAATAAAGAAATAAAAGAAACCAAATAACAAGGGAGAGAACAAGAGAATTTGGCTATTGGAGGGAGAATAAAGGAAAGAAAGAGTAAGAAACAAAAACAAAACAAAAACAAACCACTAGCCCTCAAAAAATAAAACATGCTGACACAGCGGCTCACTCCTGTAATCCCAACTACTTGGGAGGCTGAGGCAGGAGGATGGCAAGTTCAAAGCCAGTCTCAGCAAGAGAAGGCAGTAAGCAACTCAGTGAGACCCTTTCTCTAAATAAAATACAAAATAAGGCTGGGGATGTGACTCTGGGGTTGAGTGCTCCTGAGTTCAATCCTCGGTACCCCACCCCCCAACCAAAATAACAAAAGTATGATAACAAGAAAAAAATGACAAATGTATGAAAGATGATATATCATGAGCTATGTAATGCTTTAAATAATCAATAAAAAAAATTTAAAAAAATGATATAAAAAAGAAATACATTTGCCCGTGCGCGCGCACATGCGCGCGCGCACACACACACACACACACACCAGTCAGCAAATACAACAACAAGAAATCCTTAATGAAAATGAAAGAATTGTCTCTAATTAGGTGGTTGAAATTGTGGACAAATATGGATATTCATTGATTGCCTATGCTGAACTTCCCTTATTTATATTTCTTCCTGGGCAATGCACTCCTTTTAGGGAGCAAGGGAGCAAGAAAAGCAAGGGCTTTTCTCCTTTTGTGCTGTTCACCAAGCTGCCAGCTGTAGTGGCCTGAAACCAAAACTTGTTGAAATGGCTCTCACCTTCCCTGCTACCCCAGTACAAGCTAGGATGGAATGGGAAGTACCATCTATTAGAGTTTTGTCTGGACAGATTAGATTAATGCACTCCCCGACCAGGGCTGATGCAGAATTCCAAATGGAAAGTTCTAACAGCTATTATTTAGCTTTAATCATAACTTTGGGACTTTGTCCAGTGGTATCTACTCTGGAGAGATTAGATCAACACACTCATAGGGTTGGACAGATGCTGATCTCTGCTGGGCATCTAGAATTCAGGGGCCTCCTCCAAAAATCTACTTATAAGATAGAGTATCCATTACTGTCCTGGGTGAAGGGGGCATGGTAAGTCTGCACACTCCACCACCCACAAATATGGTCGGTCTTCCATGGCTCAGTTCCCAAATGTAATCATGCATGCCTGTTTAGTTTCCTGACTGTCTTTAGCTGGTCTTGTGAGCCACCAGACTAAACGGGAAAGCAAGTTGGTCCCTCCTCCTTATCTCTGACATGAATCCTTCTGAGTACAAACTTATCAGTGCCTGTTTCAGCTGTGTTCTGCCAGGTGTACCCTAAGCCACAGGGTAGGTGCTAGCTGGGACAGTGTGGCAATATTTGCTGTGATCTCCCATAGCAGCAAACTCCAGCATGACCTCCTCAAGATGGCTCCCCACTCAACCCTCTGTTTATAATTTGAGATACACAGAGTGCTTTTCAAACACGAGGCCATTCGGCCTCTGATTCAGCTAAGTTCAGGCTGGTTTTCTGTTCTACCAGTGTTTCTGAGCCAAATTTGTCCATTGTATTTCTCTCTTTCCATTGGTGTTACCCCAGCCCTCTGTGGTGAGCTGGCACTGCTGCTGGGATTGGCTTGGCTCCAGCACACTCTTTCTTGTCCTCTGTTTGAAACACCAAAATATTTGGGTCTCTCCGAGTCTCTGTCCAATATTGAATGTCTGGATTCAGTCACCCACCTCTCAGAGAAGCAGTATTTCTACTGCTTCAGTTCTGAGCCACAGAACATCTAGGAAGTGCAGGCTTCCTCTACTTTGCCATCTTTACTTCTCTGGAGTTTCATGTTTGAAGACATAATTATGAACTTCTGAAGAGCGACATTCAGGATCCAGTAGACCTTTTCATCCATCTGGTCTTTATCTGACTCTCCCTCTCAGGTTTTTTGGATAATTTTTTTGTTTTTTAAATCGACTTACTTTGCAAAGAGCTACATACTCAAAATCCTCAAAGTGGGTAGAAAATATGGTTATTTTATGGAGTGTTGTCAAATACTGTTCTAGAATTCCCAAGCTCTACTCCTGTCCAGTTATTTCTACTTCCTGGATGGCACTACTCCTAGAAAAAGATAATAAGTAAATAAACAAATAAGATCCTAAGCATGCCAATCCATGTTACTCTCTGGTAAACCCCACATCAAAATGCAAAACCCCAAATATTGCCTTTTATTTCTAGTCATTGTGAAAATTGGGTAACTCATATCCTGTACTGAAAGTATATTTTAAAATTTGTTTCCTCCCATGATATTGATAAAGTATGACTAAATGAAACTAGTTTTTTACTCTGGAAATGGGAAGCCAACTGAAATATTAGGATATACTTCTTTTTTATTCAATGCAAGTATTACTAGATTTTTGCATATGACCTAGTGCATTTTAAAAATTTTTTTTAGTTTTAGGTGGACACAATATTTTTTTATTGATTTAAAAAATAAATTTTAATTGCATTATAATTATTATTACATATATACAGCACAATTTTTCATATCTCTGTTTGTATATAAAGTATGTTGACACCAATTTATGTCTTAATACATGTACTTTGGATAATTATTTATTTGCTTACTTATTTTTAATTTTTAAAAAATTTTTTTGCATTGCTAGAATATTTTTATTTTATTTTTTATGTGGTGCTGAGAATCGAACCCAGTGCCCTGTGCATGCTAGGTGAGCATTCTACCACTGAGCCACAACCCCAGCCCTAACCTAGTGCATTTCATCTTTATCATTGTACTCATTAAATTGAAATAAGGCAAAATGTTTTATTAACTAGCTCTCTTTCTTCATTTGCTTTTTTTTTTGTTTTAGTTATACATGACAGTAGAATGTATTTTGACTTATTAAACTTACTTGGAGTATAAGTTCCCATTCTTGTGGTTGTACATGATGTGGAGTTACACTGGTCATGTATTCACATATAAACATAAGAAAGTTATGTCTGATTCATTCTACTGTCTTTCCTATTCTCATCCCACCTCCCTTCCCTTCATTTCCCTTTATCTAATCCAGTGAACTTCTATTCTCTTGGTCTATCCCTCACCCTTATTGTGTGTTAGCATCCACATATCAGAGAGAAACATCGGCCTTTGTTTTTTTCAGATTGGCTTCTTTCACTTAGCATAGAACTAGTCTCCAGTTTCATCCATTTACTGGCAATTCATTTGCTTTTTATAAAAAAATAATTTTTAATTTCTTTTAATTAGTTATACATAACAGTTGAATGCATTTATTCACTTTGGTATATCATACATAAATGTGGTATAATTTCTCATTTTTCTGATTGTACATGTTGTAGAATCACATTGGTCATGCAGTCATATCTGTACATAAGGTAGTAATGTCTATTTCATTCCACTATTCTTCCTATCCCCAAATCCCCTCCCCTTCCTTCACTCTCTTCTATCTAAAGTTACTCTATTCTTCCCTAGCTCCACACCCCCCACCCCTTATTGTGAATTAGCATCTGCATGTCAGAGAAAACATTCAGCCTTTGATTTTGGGGGGATTGGCTTATTTCACTTAGCATGATGTTCTCCACCTCCATCTATTTAACAGCATCATTTGCTTTTTTTAAAGCATTAAAAATGACAATTTTAATGATGCCATATATCTATTTACATTTGCATAAAAATCTAGTCATATTTGCTTTAAATCAACAAGAAATATATATCAGATTATTTCTCTGAATGAAAACTGGTTTCAGTTAAATTTATAAATGTATAGTTGATTTCATAGAAAAAGTCCATTATTTTTAATGCTACATGCAATAAAATGAGTATGTTTCAACTGCATAAGAACCACTGTGTAAAATATGGGTATATATCTCCTTACTATAAAATGTATAAGAGATTTAAAGGCAGCATCAAAATGTTAAAACAGTTTGTCTCTAAAAGATATACTGATCTGTTTTATTCTATTTAATCTTAAAGGAATCGAGAGTTGATAGAATTAATTCACCTTCTTATTAAAGTTTTAAATAGAATGTGAAGTTAATACTGACAGAAAATGCTAAAATCTAACTTTATAGTTGGTCTTAGATGATTCATTAAGAAATCTTGATTTATAGATGAGCAAAAAGTTTCTAAGAGACCTGAACATTTTTAAAGCTTCTCAGTTGTTTAGGGACAAAATAAAGGCTTCAATTTAGCTCTGTGGATTGATTATTATAGCTAAACTTTTTCTTAAAAAATATATAGGGTGGAAAATTGAACGCAAATATAAAGAAGAAACAATTTAATTAGTGGTCAATTATTTTGAGTTCTCAAACCATCTTCTGTTTATAGTAAGGGTAATTTTCTGATGTTGCTTCTTACATAATCATAAAATGTGATTTATGCCTTGCTTTTCTCATCCTGAATAAATTTGATAAGGGAATTACTAGATAGTCAAAGATGTCTACCAGCATTGTCAACAGAAGGGAGCCAGCTACGGAAGAGAAGCTAAATTGTAGCTGAAACCTCTTGAGAAGGGATTCCTTTCTTTTCAGTGAGGTCTTTGTGCTGGTGCTGAGGCAGACATTATCCAGGGAAATCCTTGCCTCCAGAAATGATCAACAATAGTACCTTTGTTACTTCATTTGTCTTTCTTGGCCTCCTCTGGATGGTCCAATGGGGTTGAAATCCAAATGTAGTTTATAACAGTCTTTAAAAGGCATTTCTCTACTCTATTAATTTAATAGAATTCCTTCTAAACTCCCACTAGATTTATTTTCCATAAGCAAAACATCCAGGCTTTTATGCCTACATTCTGAGAAAGAACAAATGAACCCTATGCATACCCTTTTCATTTTTACTATTGTAATGTCACTTTGTAGAGAGATATCAGACTCAATGTAAAACATTTTTACTTTTGTTGACTTTTCATCAGTCTTTGAATCCTGGAGCAAGAATAAGTTATTAGATAAAATGCAACAGCTCAATATAGACCCCTCTGTTCCAGATGATTATGCAAAAGCAGGGATTGAGCTGTGAGAGTGTTCTTGGGTAGATAAGAAAATGTTTACCAGTTCACTAAAATAGGATTATGTTCTGGGCATCCTTTTGGATAAACATTTTTTCCCCCTCTTGTCCACCAAAAAGAAAAGACCTGTGTTCAGATAATATGGATTTATTATCTGGAATCAGGAGTGGCCTTAGAGAACTATTAATCCTATTCTATAATCACTGCCAGAAAAAAAGAAGATGGCTGGGGCTTGGGGCTCAGTGGTAGCACTTGCCTAGCTTATGTGAGGCTCTGGGTTTAACTCTCAGCACCGCATATAAATAAATGAATAAAATAAAAGGTCCATCAACAACCAAAAATAAAAAAAAAGAAGATGGCTGCAGATCAATTATTCCAAAATCAAGGTCTTTATTTTTGGTAGCTATCTCTCCTGGCTTATCATTGATAGTTCTGTTTTTTTACTTTCCTCAAACTGAGAGCAACCTAGAATGCTCCTTTCTCTTGCAAAGGATAGAAGATTTAAACCCAGAGAATACCTCTGGGTCAAGATGGCTAAGTGAGCAAACATGTTTACTTCCCCAAATGCCATATTCACCTTCTCTATGCATAAACACAACTGATTAGAATAGGTTCTAGGAATTTGAGAAGTTATTTTCTTTATGAATATGAATAGTAATAAGAGAACAATAAGATATTGTATTATTCTAATACATTGCCTTTTTAAAAAATTTGTTATGCACATATGTGTTTTATGATAACTTTGCTTAAGCAGAATAATCATCACCCCAACCACTCTAGGTAATAGAAGTACTTGGGAAAAAAATGGAGTGAGAATTTTTGAAGGAAAACAAGCCTATAGGTGGAATATATTACAGAAGAGAAATTTATAGTTAAAGTGGCTCAGTGGTAGAGTGCTCGCCTAGAACACGTAAGGCACTGGGTTCAATCCTCAGCACCACATGAAAATAAAATAAAGGTATTGTTTCCATCTACAACTAAAAAATAAATATTTTTAAAAATCCTATGGAAAGAAGCTTTGAAAAGAAAATAGAATTGCCAATAGAGCTACAAAAACAGTATGTGAGAGACACACATTTTACTATAATATCTGCAACTGTATTTATGACTCCTGAGATAAGGCAATAAGACTTTATAATTTTTGTTTTCTCAATCAGTAAAATTATAATGATGATATTACTGTGTTTATTGAACAAAATACTAGGAAAATAACTAAGATGGCTATTTAAGAGTTGCGTTTAAGGCTTATCAATAATAAATACAGGGCTGAGGATGTGGCTCAAGCGGTAGCACGCTCGTCTGGCATGCGCGTGGCCCAGGTTCGGCCCTCAGCACCACATACAAACAAAGATGTTGTGTCCGCCGAAAACTAATATATATATATAAATTCTCTCTCTCTCTCTCTTAAAAATAATAATAATAAATACAATTCAAACTTAAATTCTCATAGATGTATAAGAGGGTATCTTTGGGGTTTTTCTTATTCAAGATGTTGAACACATGGGAGCACTATTAAATCTTTTCCCATCTTCATTTAGAAAGGGAGTGTGAAAAGCTTTGAAAAAGTTTGGCACAAACTAAGATCTGTGTAGAAACCAAACAGCTGGCTTCATAACTACTGAATAAGACTTGTCGTGCTAACTTAATGAACCTGGTAATTTTAAGTTGTTTTCTCAACTTTCATCTGTGAGATAAAATGGGCTAATTGGTGAATTCAGAGTGCAATAATAAAAAAATTATTTTGTCTCCTTGCAAGATACCTGTTTGAAAAGCTTAATTCTGCAGTTCATTAGGAAGAAGAGGCTTTATCCCAATGTAGTAAGAGTAAAGTCAAGTCTAATTTATGCCTGATCTTCAAATATTGGCACTTAAAAGTAAAAAAAAAATTCAGTGAATAAATCTTCCATCGATTAGTAACAATGCCTGAGGTAATAATTATTTTATTTAGGCATTTTCAATTATATTTAATCATATATTTCTGAGAAGATGTTCTTGGTTGTCTGCTGGGCACATTTTTGCAATCTATTAAATACAAAAAGACATCTATAGCCTAATAAAAATTTATAATAAAACTTACTCTCATTGGGGGTGCAATATTTACCAATTGTAGTTTTAATATTCTTGAATATTTCTAGTCTTGGAGCTATACAAATATGAGTGCCATGAATATTTTTCTCTTGGTGCCCATGTGCATGTATTTTTATTAGGCATATAGATTGAGCATTCCTAATCCAAAAATCCAAAGTCCACAATGACCTAAAATACAAACTTCTTGAGCCCTGAAATGATACCATAAGCCCTGAATGATTCCACATTTGTCCTTATGTGGTGGGTCACAATCAAAATGTGGACAAACTAGAAACATAAATTTACTTCTTTAGGTTATAGGTATAAGAACTGAAACCCAGGGAATTTCATACTTAGACTTGGGTCCCTCGTTGTGTTTATGAAAGTATTCCAAAATCCAAAAAGATCTGAAGTCTGAAATACTTCTAGTCCCACACATTTTAGATAAGGTATACTCAACCTGAACATCTAGGAATTACAATTTCCAAGTCATACTGTGAGCATATCTTTAGTTCCAGATGATAACATGAACCATTTTCCAAAGTGGTCATCCCAGGTTTTCCTCCCTTACTCCTCATCCTGACACTTGTGTCAGCTGTTTGGCAATTATGTATTGTTGTCCTAAGTTGGTCTTAACTGGCACTTCTGATGTGACTAAGAAGTTTGAGCACTTTTTCATGTATTTATTAACTAGTTAGACAGCCTATGTTGTAAAGTGTTTATTAAAAGTTTTTTGCCCATTTAAAAATCTGAGTTATCTGTCATTGTAGAAGTTCTTTTCAATTAATACATGAGTTCCTATGTAAGATATTATTATTTTTTCCTAAGATATCGTTTACATTTCTCACTCTTAATGATACAGTTTAATGAAAAAAAGTCCTTTCATACTATATATCAACCTTTTCTTTATTATTTGATCTCTTGATACTCGTTTTCCAAATATGTTCCCTTTTGTTTTTTTCCAACCTAATAAATAGTAACTTTAACTAATGGCTCGAATCAGAAACTTAGGAGTCATCTTTTGGTTCTTCCCATTTTATAGTTCTGCTTCTCCCACTATACATGGCTCATCAGCTATTACCTGGACACCTCTCCAATCTCATCTCATACAACCAACTCCTCTCATGGAGTCTGTTTAAGAAATACTTGCCTACTCAGGGTCTGAAAAACTAATATGTTGGTAGGTTTTCCCCTTGGTTCTTTGATGAGGTTATTTCACTGTATTTTAGCTTTCATTATTTCTATTGAAGGGCCCATAACAAACCTGTTATTGCTCCATTAAGGGTGATACATCTTTCTCATCTGTCTCTGTTTCTTCAAGATTTTCTATCTATCTTTGGTCTTCCACAGTCTCACCATGATATGCTTATGTGTGATTTTACTTAAATTTTATCTGCTTGGTTTTTATAGTGGCTCTTGAATCTTTCATCAGTTTTGGATAATACTTGGCCATAATCTATTCAAATATTATTTATGGTCTATTTTACCTCTCTCTTTCTGGGATTTTCACTTCATCTATGATCAACATTTTCAGAGTCCTATGTCTCTTACATTTTAAAACTATTTTCCATATTTTAAAAATTTCATGATTTAGTCTGGATATTTTATGGTATATTCTTTCTTTTCACTATTCCTTTATTAATTGACTCTATTCTGCATTCAATTCAGTTTTGTCTTTTTAAAAAAACAATTTCTATATGATCTTCTATTTTTCAAACATACTAATTTTTATTTTATAACTTGTGTCTGAAACTGTAGTATCTGAATATACTGTATACCTAATCATTTTTTTTACATTTTTCTCAGTCTTTTGTCTTCAGGGGGTATCTGATGATTTTTAATTGAATGCCAGATATTGTGAATTGAAAATTAGAACAATAATTTAAGACATCTCAATAATTTGAGATGCTTTTGCGGCATGAAATTAAACTAATCATAGATGGGTCTTAGTCTTTGTGAGAATTGATGTATTTCCTGTATGTTCCTGGCTTATCTGGTTATTCCTAGTCTATTTTTTAATAGTTTTAACTACAAGACAATAGTGTTTTCTTGGGCCCCTACTTTGATGAGTCCTGAACTAATTTCTTTTTTTCTTCCAAACTCTATGAGACAGCTAAAAGCCTGAGTCAAGTTCTCAGCCTTTTGGCTGTCACTTGCAAATTGGCAAAGGCATGAAAATGGATATGCTGCACAAAATAACAAACTCATTTCTCAGCAATTCCATTCTAGTTAGGATCTTGGCTCCTGCAGTCTTGGCTGCCTTGATAGATCTTGGATACCTTCAGTCTGATTTTTTTTTTTGTTTTTTACATTCTATCCAAAATTTTTAGTTATTCTCATTAGGAGAGTTGGTGTAATACAAACTCTATAGACTGCTATAATTGAAAGTGAAAATATCTTGTTATTCATTTGTTCAAGAAGTAATTTTTTTACTTACAGTATATAAGGTACTATTGTTCTAGGCAATGTTAGTATAGTGTTTAAATGCTGTAGAAGGTATTCTCTTAATGGCACTCACATTCTAGAACAGGTGAGTAAAACATAAGCAAATAAGGTGATTTCAAGTTGTGATAAAGACTCTGAAGGAAATAAACAGTAGAAGAGCAGGTTATGGGGAGAAGGCTACTTTACACCAAGTAATCAGGAGAGTCTTCTCCAAGGAGGTGACATTTGAACTGAGATATGAAAGACGTGAAAAGCTATGAAAAGAAGACCAAATAAAAAGTATGAAGGCCCTGAGGTGGAAGAGAGGCCAGTGTGGCTAGAACTTGGTGAGAGAGAAGGAGTTGGTTGTATGAGATAAGATTGGAGAAGTGTCCAGTAATAGCTGGTGAGCCGTGTGTAGTGGGAGAAGCAGAACAATAAAATGAGAGAAATGACCAAAAAAATGACTCCTAAGTTTCTGATTTGAGCTATTAGTTACTAATTTATTAGGCTGGAGAAAACCAAAAGAGGAACATATTTGGAGAACAAGTATCAAGAAATTAATTTTTACCTGGGCGGGGTGGCGTAAACCTGTAATCTGAGCTACTTGGGCAACATAGCAAGAACTGGCCTCAGATAAAACCAACAATCTATTTTTGATATGTTAAGTTTGAGATGGCTGTTAGACACCCAAGAAGGGTTAAGGTTGGAGATGTAACATTGGGGTTCACTGGCAGAAAGATCATAACTAAAGCAGTGCAAATGGGTAAGTTCACCTAAAGAACTATTTTTTCCTTTTTCTTTTGGTACTAGAGATTGAACCCACTAAGCCACATCCCCGGCTCCTTTTATTTAAAACTTTTTATTTTGAGACGGGTCTTGCTAAGTTGCTTAAAGCTTCTGTAAGTTGTTGAGGCTGGCTTTGAACTTGCAATCTTCCTGACTCAGACTTCCAAGCCGATGGGTTTACAGGTGTGCGGCACACCTAAGAAAATTATATAGAAAAAAAAAGAGAGGAGAACATACATCAGGCCCTGAGAGATGACCGTATTTAAGGATTAATATGAGGGTAGGAGCAGCACAGGCAAAGGGAGAAAACCAAAAGAATTCATTGCCATGTAGGCTAAAAGTAGAAAGTGTTTCACGAAGAAGAGGAAAAAGGTAAAATATGGAGTAAGAAATAATCATTGAATTTGACATACAGAAAATAATGGTGGGGCTGGGGATGTGGCTCAAGCGGTAGCGCGCTCGCCTGGCATGCGTGCGGCCCGGGTTCGATCCTCAGCACCACATACCAACAAAGATGTTGTGTCCGCCGAGAACTAAAAAATAAATATTAAAAATTCTCTCTCTCTCTCTCTCTCTCTCTCTCTCTCTCTCTCTCTCTCTCTCTTCTCTCACTCTCTCTTTAAAAAAAAAAAAGAAAATAATGGTGACTTTGAAAAAAACAGGCATCTTAAAGTGGTGGGTTTAGAAGCCAGAATAGAATATGCCAAAGAGCCAATGGGGACAGTGCTAGCAAGCTAAGAACTGAACTTAATATATATATCACTACATATATCGCTATATATCACTTGCTAAACACCTAAGCAGGCTAAATTCCAAAACCAAATTTAAATATATAGTGTCCTCATAAGAAGTAACAATTATCAGATACTCCTCCCCCCCCCCAAAAAAAAGAGAAAACTGAAAACTAGAATAGTATGCAGAGGGGCTCCTGGGAGCTTAGGTCATAATTGACACACAGGAACAGAGTAGGTGACCTTGGACTATCCAAAGAAGGAAATGGGAGCCAAGATTCATGCATAAAACTGGTACTCTTTGATAAGCTGCATCTTTGAGAGAGAAAATTGAAAACTCAAGATATTATCCCAAGGAGAAAGCTTAAGAGCTGTCTCTGTTTGTGTTATTGTGGTTGCTTTGCTTTCTGTTGGAGTAGACCTGGCCTGGGTGTAATCTGATAAACTAAAAGCACAAGTCTGTGCAGTTATTGTTTTCAGAGTCTGATTTATAACACCCGAGTGGCACAGTTATCCTAAACCAATAAATAAGCTTGAGAACCTATCCCAGGTGACTGATAATCCTGAACTGTGTGGCAGAAGCAAATACTCCTGGGGTTTTCTGTTCAGACTTTTGATTTAGAAGGTTTAAGAGGAAGGTCAGATAAAGTCATATTTAGACAGACTGAGTTTTCTGCTTAGATCTAGATCTTGACAGAAAGATTAACTCCAAGATGTACTAACAGCAGAAGGAATCTTAAACCTAGAACAAAGGAATATAATGTAAGAAGCACTAGTGAAAAGGAAATTAATACTAAGTATGAAAAAGAGAAACACGTACAGCAGTTATTTAAAGTAGAAGAGAATAGGGCAGGGATGTAGTTCAGTGGTACGGTACATGTTCAAAGCCCATGGTTTCATTCCCAGCACTGCCAAAATAATTCTAATAATAGTATAATAGAATAAATAAAATACAACAACAACTCTAATAAATTATAAAACTTAGGGAATATGGGCACTCTTCTAGAAATACACAAATTTCCAAAATTATCTCAAGAAGTATGAAACTTAAGTATATGAAGGATTTTTTTAACCCACCAAATCCATTTTTTTAAAATCTTTTTTGTGAGGTCTGATAATTTTTTTTGAAAAATAGATTTTCCTGTCTTAATCAACATATTCCAGAGACTGAAAAAATGAAGTGTTCACAATTCATTTTATGAAACTGTTATAACATCAATGCTAACATAGGAAAAATATTTTTAAATTATAGACTGATACCACTCATGAACATAATTAAAAACTACCAAGAAAATATATATGCAAACCAAATATTGCAATTTATTAAAAACAATTATAACCAAGTTTGGTTTATCCTAAAGATGAAAAAAATGGTCTAGCATTTTAAAATCCATTTATATGTATCACATTAGCAGATCAAAGTGGAGAGCAATTTCAATCATCTTAACAGATGGGAGAAAAAGCATTTAAAAAGAATGAATCACCCATTCATGAAAAAAGTCTTTTTAGAAAATTATGAATAGAAGGGGGCTTCTTTAATCTGATTCTTTTTTTTAAACCTCCCAAATCCTAGAGCAAACATTGTTTTAAATAGTAAAACATAGAAACTTTCCTTTTAAAATCAGCAACAAAAAAGAATGTTCCTTTTGCTACTTTAATTCAATTATAGTAAGCAAGAAAAGACAAAAAAAGAATTAAAAATAAAGAAAAATCATTTATTCAGACTGGACACGATTGTCTACATAAGGTAATTCCAAAAGAATTTTAGATAAACTGTTAGAATTATTGTTCAGCAAGTTCAGATATCATCTAATACTTGATGCACAGATTTCTGTGTAATCTGCCTCCTACAGCTGAGGATAGTAAGGGGGCCTGAAGGTAAGGAACTCTCTATAGGAGTATGAGGGCACTCTAATAAGATCAGGGTCTGACTTTCTCAGTTTCAGAGAGAACAGTCTCTCAGATCTTCAGCAAGCCTTGACCATTGGAAAAATAGGTGTCAGGCTCCTTATGAGCAGATAATAAGGTTAGATTTTTGCATTTTTTATCCTGCCACATTTCAGGGTGTTTAAGGCATTATGAAATGTGGCCAACTACACCCTCTGTGAGGTAATATGCATTTGTGCTTATGGACATGATTAACTGTGACTCCACTGGTAACACTGGTTAGGACTAGTTTGTTTGGGTTAAGATGCAGCATATTAGCTGAATACCCTCAGTAGGACAAATGGTTTTCCAGCAGTAGGACTGTTATCATATGAGGCTCTTCAAAAGGCTTAATGTTGTGAAGTTTCCTTTGAAATAAGTCCAGGTTACTGAGGCTCTTCTTGTTTGTCTTTGAAGATAAGAGCATAAGACAGGAGCTATTCAAAACTATACAAATACTAAAAAGTTAGTATTTGGCTTAGTTCAGACTGATACAATAAAAATATCATAAACCAGGTGGCTTAAGTATCAGAAATTTATTTCTCACTGTTTTGGAGGATGGGAAGTCTGAGAGCAGTGTGGGAGCATGGTTGGGTTCTGGTGAGGCCCCTCTTCCTGGTTTGCAGATGGTTGTCTTCTTGCTGTGTCCTCACAAAATGGGGAGAAAAAGAAGGGAAGAAAGTTCTCTAGTGTCTCTTATAATAGCACTAATCTCATTATGAGGGCTGTACCCCAATACTTAATTACCTCTCAAAGGCCCCATCTCCAAATACCATAACATTGGGGATTAGAATTTCAGCATATGAATTTGGGGAAACACAAACATTCACGCCATAGCAGTACTGCAAGATTGAATCCCAGTTGTATCATTTATGAAGATCAGACGTGTAAATTTTTCTCCACCAGTGGTATTCTGCCAAGAGCACTGGAACTGGGTAGAGACAAACTTGGAATCTGAACGGTTATCTCTATTTATTCATGTATTATTAACTGTTTTCCAGGGTTTCCCCACTTCTGTGGATGATATAACCCATGCAATATTAGTTTCCCATTTCTGTTTCTCCCCGTTCCCCATCCCTAGATGGACAATGGAATAGTGATGAATTTTAATTTTGCTCTTAGAAAAGAGAAGGTAACTAATATTAATCATAGAAAATCCATGTGAAGCTTTTCTTTTGACGAAAGAGAAACCTAATAGTTCATAATCCAATACAGATGCAAAATAATGCAATTGTAGTAAAGATGTTCTATTGTACCTCACTCAGTTGGACTTTAAGAATCAATCTCAGCTCCTAGAGCAGACTGGGTAGGAGAAAACAGAGTATGTACACTGAATCCCTTGTACATTAAAACTGGGTGTTCCTAGATCAGATAAAGTAGCAATTTCCCAGGAACTGAAATCCTTTTGGAACAAAGCTAGCCACTCTCTTGGGAAAGAATTTCAGTTTAAATGCCTGATGGCATTCCCAGTAACCATCTTTAGTAAAAGGCTAGTTTCTTTAAATTAAGGTTGTTGTTTAGCTTAAAACTGGAAAGTACATGTTGGTTCTTAGGAGAACATCCTGATTTAAACCACCCCATTTTCCTTTGTTTAAAACACAGACTATCCATATTTGCCACTTACATCAATAATTCCCATTGTCTACTGCAAAAGGCAAATAAAATAGAAAAAGATAAAAACAATGAAATGTTTATACACCAAAAGAGGTGGCAGAACTATGCTAATAACTAATTCTCACCCAAGGACTCCTTAAAATGATCATTGTACTTTAGAGGTACTCCAAAATTTCTCTATTCAGTCTTTCAAAATGAAAATCATTTAATCAGATTTTTTCTGATTATAAATATAATCAATATTCATTGTAAAAAATTTAACTGCTCTAAAAATATAATTCCTTCTCTTAAATTCATTTCCTCTGACTCAGCCAATACTCTTGCCTTACTTTTCTGAGCAAAATGAGGTGATTCCTTTCTTTTTTCAGCTTTACTCTATCAATACAGAATTAGTAGGTTTTGTTTTATCTGTTGGTTTGCTATATACAGAAAAACATCCCTATTAACTGAAGCATGTAAACTCAATGGACAGGAAGGCTTCCATCAAGTTCTAAAAGCTTCAGATCTTGGTGCCTGCTGGCAAGAAAAACCACGGATAGGCTAAGTTTATGGAGGGGAAATAAGCTGTTAGGAAAACCAAAACATCTATGAATTCTTTTTCTCTGGCATTGTGGTAAGACAGGACATTATATTTTTTCATCTGTATTTCTGCAGCATGATTGGTTTGTGCCACTAATCACTACCTTCATGCTTAGTACTGCACTATTAATTGTAAATCTCTTCTATTTGAGAAAGAATTTTATTACATCATTCTTTCAGTGTGCATCTGTTATTTTTCTTAACATATTGTTTTAGTCAGCTTTTTAACTGCTGTGACTTAAAGACCCGACAAGAACCATTTTAGAGGAGGAAAAGTTTATTTAGAGGGCTCACGATTTCAAAGGTTTCAGTTCATAGGCAGCGGGCTCCTTTCCTCAGGGCTTGAGTTAAGGCTGAACATCATGGCAGAATACTGTGGCAGAGGGAAGCACTTCACATGGTGATCAGGAAGTAGAGAGAGACTTCCACTCTCCAGATACAAAATATATACCCCCAAAGCACACCCCCAATGACCCACCTCCTCCAGCCACACCCTACTTGCCTTCAGTTTCCACTCAGTTCCCACACAGGATTAATTCACTGGTTGGATTAAGGCTCTCATAACCCAATCATTTCTCCTCTAAACCTTCTTGCATTGTCTCACACATGAGCTTTTTTAGTTTGCTATATAGCTATACTTTAGTCATTTATAACGCTCATAAAATGACTATCTGTGTGGCTGGCTCTTCATAAGTATTACCTGCATGATTTGAAATAGAAAGTACATGAAATAGATCCTTACTAAAGAATCCAGAAGTGATGGAAAATATTATTGTTTTGAATACTTTCTATATCCCCTGTTCAAGCCTGGTATTCTACCCCTAGAGCTTCACTAGTTTTGGTAGGAACTCATCTTCTTTCCAAACCTCAATACTTTGGCCATGGATGCTACCCATAAGAGTTGAGGGATTAGGAGTTGAATATAGGAGGATTGTTGCCTAGAATTAGGGACAGATTTAATAGGCTATGGTGAAGATGGCTATGACTTTGGAACACAACATGGAATAATAAAAGGAGTGTTGGCTTTAAATTCAGGTCTGGGCTCAAATTCAAGTTCTACACATGTTATCATTGATTTTATCATTTTTATTTTTTCATATTTCAAACAGAAATCATATATACCTCACAGTGACATTGTGAGTATTAAATGAGAGGGGCTTTTATGGTTTCCAAGGCATAGTAGATGCTCCATAAATCATAATTATCATTATGGCCTCTAAGTTAGAGTAGCATCTGACTCCGTCAAAGGAGGTTAGCAGTTAAGTGAAATATCACAAGCCATAAAATATTCCTACATGGATAACCAGTTTCTTATGTTGAATTAGCTGGAATTTTTTGTGTACCAATTTGTTCAACATTTGGCAGTTAATTTGCTTTCTAAGAAAAACTCTTTAAATGATTGAGAAATGCCTCTTTAGCCAAAGACAACAGCAATATTGTCCTTGTAGAGGGTACAAGGAAGACTTCAAGATGATGCCTTGCAGTGCTGGGATGTATACAGTCCAAAGGCCAAGTGTTCATGAATTCAACTCCTAAACTTATAGAATCTTGCCTTAAATTTCAACTCAACTCCTAAAATTATAGAATCTTGCCTTAAATGTTCTTAGTGATATGGAATTTTACTATTCTTTTTAGAAACCTCCATTATAACATCCCAGAAAGATCATCTAACTTGTGGTTGAAGAAACAGTTTCTTATTTCAAAAACCAGACCTTCCTGCTGTAAGGTATAACCACAAGTCAGACCTCTGTTAACTAAATCCAAATCTTCCTGCAGTGTCATCTTTCCTTTGGTTCTAGTACTGCCCATAAGAGCAATGTAGAATATGACTCTGTGTTAGGTCATCTATTCTAACTTCCCCTAACTTTTCCAGAAAAAAAAATCCTACTATTTTTAATTATGTAGCTATGCTGCTTTCAAGGTATATTTGTTGAATATTAGTTTGAACTTAAAACTTATGAGCTATTAAATAAATATGTGAAAATTCAGAATCCTAGGAGAAAACTGAACTGTTTCCATCCAATTGGGACAGATTGCTTGTAACAATCAGGGCAGGGAGATAATGGAAAATGAATTATACTGAAAGGCACACATGCCCTAAGTAAAAACATTCAATATAATATGACAATTGAAATCATAAATTTTGGAGCAATGATTACTGTAACATTTATCTGGTTCTTAGCAATGTCTTATACACACATTATTCATAAACAACAACTGGTCCCATCTTAATGTCAGGTAATCTGGCAATTTGGTTTTTGATTCTGGAAAAGTATTAAATAAGAAGAGGTCTTTTGCAACAATATGATTAAGATTGACAGGGTTTTAAAGCCTGTTTGGGCATAGAGGCAACTGAGAGACCAGGGAGGATGCTGGAAAATTTTATAGGGGAAAAAAAGGAAAAAAAACTTATAGAAAAAAAAAAAACAGCCTACAGCTGGTTCTGTATCAAGACTCTTAGATGTCTTGGGCTACAGAAAGTGTTAAAGAATCAGTAAACCATTTCTGCTTCTTAAATTTTGAAGTTTTACACCCTAAAACTCTAGTCTAGAGTCTGACACAAAAAATGTGTCTGTTGCCTACTCAGAGAAGATATCTGGGTCTCTTAGCCAAATCTAAATAAAATCTTAGCACATGTAACATAAGTTCACTATTTTAAAGAGACCATTGTAGCCAAAATACATTTTTTAAAAACACACATAAAACCTGTTATCAGTGAGAAACGTAGAAGTAGCCTTGTTTTTCAATAACCACTAAGTTTTCCCCTTAACCACTATTATATGAGAAAAGAGATCGTAAAATCTCAAAATGTGTTTTCTCATAGATCATCCTTAATTCTATCAGGGTTTATATCCCAAAATGGTATGTTTTCTGTCTCTGCAATAAATTTTTTGAGCATTTAAGTTTTCTTCTACCTGCCCAGTTGACTTTGGCCTCTTTTTCATAACCTGAGATGTTTTCTGGGTAGGAGTGGGGGGGGGGGTGGGCAGTAAGAGTCATCTATTCTTTATAAATCTTTTCTGTGATTTTCATATCTCTCATGAACAAACATATATGTTCTAATCTCCAAGTGATTAGAGCTATTCCATCTACCTAACCTGTCCTCATCTCTTCACCTCATTATCAGAAAACAAATTGTGACATTTGACTCTCTGATAGGTAGTAAAAGCACCATGATGGAGAGGTGAGCCCAGAGTGCAGATCTCTCCTGACAGGGACAGGTCACATCATTTCACTATTTAGAGTTCTTTTGGTGAGGAGTTTTTTTGCTTCTCCCTGAGGAACAAGCTCTGGTTGGTCTTTCTGAAGCAAAAAATGGAAATTAAAGGTGCTCTTGTCTAAGTAGGGATGAGAATGGAAGCAGTCTGCCGCATACCTCTCTGTGATCCATCTGTCTCTGAAGTACAAATCGGAAGTTTTATGGGACCTAGGGGGTGAAATTGGAGTTCTTTAAGGGAAAAGTGTATGGGGATCCCTTGATTTGATTCTATTAATTGAAGGCTACTACTTGGCATGCAGTCCAAATCCAGCTCAAAACTTCTTCCTTATTGACAACATATTCAAATATCAGTATTTTGATACTTAAAATTTTTATTTTCCATGGCCTTCTCCCCAAAAGAAAACCCACAAGAAATTTGTTATTCTCCAAGAACTGTCATCTTAACCACACTGATATCAGGCCCTATCTGTGGCCCTTCCTCTTCTCATGTTTTAAAAGGTACCCTCTTTCAAACTTGTACAGTTTCTGTCACCACCAGTTTGAGGAGCTCTGAGTTCTCACCTCCTCTACTCTTGTTCAAGCCAGGCTGAGAGGAAGATAGGAGGGCAGGAATGCTAGGCCCTGACTTCCAGTTCCAGACTGGGGTATCTGTGAGGAAAGCCAATCTTTCCAAATCCCAGCAGCAGGTGGGCACCACATTCTCCCTAAGCACTCCCCTCTGGGGATTACCATGGCACCATCTTCACCAGAAGCACAGCCTGCAGTCCTGAGGAGAGAGACCAAGGCTCTCCCCACCCCCTACTCCCACCCACTACTCAGAATTGGGATTCTGAGCCAGTCTTCATGGGTGATAGTGGGAGGTCCTGCAGAGAGGAAGAGGATCTGAAGAAGGGGGGTCATATACCTGGGGTCCTTTTCTGGTAGAAGCCAGAGACTGATTCTTCACCCACTTTTTCCTTCTACCCTGACAACTGGGAAGCAAAAATTACAAATTACTGTTTATCTTCTTGTCTAGAGAACATCAAGGACTGACACCCATCTCTCAATGTGGAAGCCAGAGGTTGTCTAAGGATGATTTCAGCACTAGGTTGACAGAGTCTTAAAACTAGGGAAGGGAGAAGGCAAGCAAATGACATCAGTGAAGAATTAGGCAAGGTGGAACCTTGCATTTGATCATAATTATCTAGAATGTGTGCCTGAAATTTGTAGAACTAAATATTTTATCTAAGTATAATCAATTTGTTTATATTAAAAATTGATACTTATCAGATGCATCAATATAAGTGTATTGATGCTCTATGATCGTTAGAATGTAGTAATTTCAATTCTGTTAGTCATTTAGCATAATAAAAATTACATTTCTGTAATATATAAGTAACCTTAACTAATTTAGGCATAGTAAAAAAATAAGAATGCTTGGGCTGTGGATGTGGCTCAAATGGTAACGTGCTCACCTGGCATGCGCAGGGTGCTGGGTTCCATCCTCAGCACCACATAAAAATAAAAAAATAACGATGTTGTGTCCACCGAAAACTAAAAAAATAAATATTAAAAACTCACTCTCTCTCTCTCTCTCTCTCTCTCTCTCTCTCTCCCTTTTAAAAAAAATAAGAATGTTTGATTCATTCACAGTCTCAAAGAAGCCAGTCACAGTGGTGTATGCCTGTAATCTCAGTGACTGAGGAGGCTGAGGCAGAAGAATCAAGTGTTCAAGGCCAGCATTAGCAACTTAGTGAGCCTCTCAAAATAAAACATAAAAAGGGCAGGAGATGTAGCTCAGTGGTAAAGCATCCCTGGGTTCAATAACTAGAGACCCCTCTCCTCTACAAAAAAGTCTTAAAGATTCTGAACAAGGTTTTCTCTGTTTCTCAGCTCCTTTGCTATCTAAGTTTACTCTTTATATGTTGTAGTTTCAAAGAGTTAAATCTCATGTAAGTTTTCAGATTGCAGACTTTAAGCTCCAGTCTTTTCCCAGTTCAGTTTTGCAGCTGGACTCTGGGTCTCAGCATCCTCATCTGTAATGTGAAGTAGTCAAGTGAAATGATCACTAAGGTCCCTTCAGGCATGAATTTTGCATTGACTAATTCATTGTAGAACACGATGAAAATAATGGTTCTTTTGTAGTTCTCTTGGGGCTGTTATTATTGCTGGGGATCATGCTGGACAGATGCAGGCATCACATGGAATGTGCAGAGAAGTGTAACTGAATAGTGGCCGTGTTTTGAGGTAGTGGCGGTTCAGTTCTTCAGGGTGAGAAAATGGCTTTTCGAGACATTTTATTAAGGAGAAACACGCCTGAAAAATGCAAAACGGATGCATCCTGTAAATTTTTAAGTACGTGTGCTCTGCATACTTACAGTGCAAACTAGTTAGGAAGGGCAGTCCTGGCCTAGGCCTATTGTGGGCCTGGGGTCAAAGCAGGTTTGGCTTGTAGCCTGAACCAGGGAGCCAGAATCTTTGGCTTAGAAAGGAAGGCTGCAACGAGGCTGCTGGAGCTCACCTGAACAGCGCCATGGCCGAGCACCTGTTCGCCCCAAGGGCCACCTGACTTCGAAGGGGCCTTGGGAACAGCGACTGCTCTAAACCAGTGCAGAGAGCAAGTGAAATCATAGCTCAGGTGGCTCCAAAAAGGGAACAGGGTAGTAAAGTGACTTGCTCTCTCAGCTTTCATAATTTCTTGGGCGGTCTAGCTCCTGCTGGGGAAGTGGCAGCAGTACAGATAGTGTATTGAGGGTGGGTGTGAGCGCGGTGGCTGGGACCCACTGTCCCGCGCGCTCTGACCTAGTGCGTGCGGACTTCACCACCGCACCCCGCCGCCTCCCGGAACTCGCGTGCCGCCCGCAGAGGGCGTACGGGGGAGCGCGCGCCCCTCGGCTGCCACCTGCGGGGCCGGCCGGGAGCGGGGCGCGAACCGGTGACGAGCGCGCGGCGGGTGCGGCTGCGGCGGCGGCGGCAGTAGCAGGAGGAGGGGCCGGGAGCGCGACCGAAGGACGCCCCGTCCTCCAAACGCTGCCACTTGACTGAGCCCGGCGTTTGTGGGAAGGCGGCGCCACTGCCCGGCCACAGACTGCACTTTGCCTCTGCTCGGCCTCAGCGTCCGCCCGCCCTGACGCCAGCAAGCCCCCTCCCAAGAGCTGCGCCCGCTCGGGAGCTCGGGCACTGACCCCGGCATGCAGCCCTCCGAGCGCCGGATGCCTCCAGGGCCCCCAGGGCGGTGCACACCTGCGATGGCCGCGCAGCTGCCCTGGTGACGTGTGGTGTAAGTGAACATCTGGGAGGTGGGTCCCCCGGGCGCGCGCGTGTCTGTCGGTCTGTGCTCGTCAGCTGTACCCTATTGCTTTTTCAATGGCAGAAACCCATGAGTTACAGGAGGCTTTAATTAAATCAGATATTTCTCGGCCAACTGTGTTGGATTGAGCCTCACATCTCAGTTCCCGAACTGCGGAGAGTTAGCCCCCACCCCTTCCATCTTGTTCTAAGCCCCCAATTAGAGGTATTTCTTTATGAGCTACAGTTTCACCTTCCTTCCCACCTGAAGAGTGAAGAGTGAAGATTTTCGGCTAAAAGGTTTGTCCGTCAACATTTTATTCGTATGTCAAGCTGTCAGGCTTGTGCTCTGAGTGGCATATGATAAACAAAGTCTTAGCTCTTGTGCTCTTAGGAGCTGTGGGAGGCTGACTCTAGAGAAGAAATAATGCCAATGAGAAAGCAAGCCGGTAAACTGGTTAGATCTTCAGCCATGAGCAAAGGAACTGAGGAGCAAAGCAGAGCAATGGGCGTTGTTTCCCTTGTCTCTGTTCCGACACCCCTCTCCCCATTCTTTATGGAAGTACCTTAACATAAAATTGTAAACTAGTAATACTCATATCAAAGACTCCATCTTTGGGGGATTTGATGTATATAATATTTCTCTTAGGGAGATTGTTAAATAAGAATTCATAGGAATACGGAATCTATTTTGTTATGACAAAGTATAAATCAAACCAAGATGAACAGTTGGATAATCCTTTTTTTTTCCTTTGGGTGAAATTGCTTTCTATTACCTGATATAGCTATAATATATAAATGGGAAATTACATTGTTTAGGTATGGCAGAATGGTCTGGAAAAATAGTAACTTGAGTTTTTAACTTTGCCATCAAGCAAAATTACTTAGGCCCACAATCTTACAGCAAAAGAATACTTTAAAATCATACACTATCCTCCAATCCATTTTAATCTCCCTTTGCAGCATTCCTGACAGTCCAGCCACACTCCACTTCAGTGCCAGGGAGTTAAATATAATTTGAGGTATCTCTCCTGAAGGTTAGTATTAGCAAGACCTTGTTTACACCCAACAACTGCTTACTTGGACTTGTTTTTCATTAGTCTGACTTTTGCCAATAATCTTCCAACTTTTGAAATTATCTGAAGGCCTTTTTTTTTTTTTTTTGCAAAGATCTAAAATTTTCACCTAGAGTCTGAAAAGGGTCCACGACCAAAAATAGTTAAGAAATAAAAGGTCTAAACTAAGATTTTTGTCTATTTGACAGCCTTTCAGATCTCTGGGTCTTGGATCTCTTATCTGCTAAATGGGAATGGTAATATACTCCATCTGCTCAGAGGGTGGTTGTGAAGATGAAATTAAAAATCTTCATAAAGTACGTAGATTAGGTGCCAAGAAGTCAGAAAATGTTATCTTTAATAGGTGATCATTGTTTCCTTCCTTACCTAAGACCCTTCTTGTGCTAAAGATCCTTAGACCACAATGAAGTAAATAAGTCATTATTCAGAGTATAATGAATTCCCATCTTCAAACAAATACTCCAAAGTTGACTAAAAACCGAACCCCCACACTTGGCTGTTAAGGTAGGCTTTGTTAATTTTTAAACTGTGCAATTGAACATTTCTCAAATCTGAAATTTTTGTTCTTATATTACTTTGAACTTATATTACTTTGAAACTCTCTCCAATCTCCACTCTGTTAGATATTTTTTAGCCATAGTTGTGACATTCATCATATTAATTCTGGACATTCAGTGAGTTTATTCAGTAGACATTCAAGTCACTGATAACATATTGCTATGAAGGTGGCTCATCTGGAAGCCTACAGCATAGTAGAAATGGCCCTGGATTTTTGGAACCTGGTTTTGGAGTTTGTTCCGGAAATCTACTAGATTGATATACTCGAGAAGTTTCTTTTCCATATCAGTAAAACGAAGTTAGTAACATTTGCCTTTCAGAGTGGTTGTGAAAATTCAGCATACTGAAAATGCCAAATATAGTACTGGTTGGAGATATAGTTGCTTCTTAGTAGATATTGTTGAAATTAATGAATCAGCTGAACTCAGCATTTTGACTTATTTTAATAAGTCAGTCAGTTATAGTTCATAAACTATTCTAGTCCACAGACTGGTCTTGTCCATAAAGATATCATGAGAAAAATTTGAATCAAATGTCTTGCTAACAATAAAGACCTTGGGTATTCCCTAATCTATAACAAAAACTTAATGATGTTAGTTTTAAAATGATTCTTAGTGAACTGCTAATTCTTGGATATCTCTAATCTCCATCCCCCCAAAAAAGTATTGCCTATTTATCTTTAAGTCTTGGAGTTTGCCAGAGATTGATGTCAGACTACTGGCAATAATGCTTAGGAATTCTCTTTTCTTCAATTCTGAGTATTACAAAATAAAAACACTTGGGATGAGAGGTTGTGTGTGTGACTCCAGCCTCTGGACACCTCCTTCCTTCTCCAGGTTAGCTGTATCCTTGTGCTCACACCTGCAGGTTCTCTTGCAACCTTGGAAATGAGTCACTAGAAGTCACCTGTTGTCTTTAAAGTGGCTGCTTCTGCTTGAACCTTAGTTCTCACTTAATGAGGTTTCTATCTTTTTCAGTTTGAAGCTCATTTGCTTTTAAGGCAGCAAAACAGCTGTTAAACAGTTCTGTTTTCTTTCTCTAATTAACTAATATACCATCTGCCTTTGGATTTGAGAATTCTTTAATGGGGGCCTGTTTTCCATAGCAAGAGTACAATGAACAATATGGACCAAATTGGTGGTAGAGAAAACCACTCAGGGTCTTATGATGTTTAAATTTTTGATAGTAGTAAATAACTCTAATCATCTAATACGGGAAGAACCTTGTATTTTAAGAATTAATTTATTCCTTAGGAGTGTTTCACAAGGGGCTGAAGGTAACAAATTAGTGAAGCTGGATTGGTAATGTGCACAAGGGTGCAACAGAGGCCTGTGACTAGAGAGTGAAATGCCCAGCTCAGAGGAATCCTAATTCAGAGCACTTTAAACATTGCACTAGCCACACAAAACACTGGTCCAAACATTATTGCAAGTTTATGGCTTTTCCATGTGAGCGCTCTGGGAAAGGTAGAGCTGTGTGAAGTCGAGTGTTTTATTCCCAGTGTCTCACACACTGCATGCTCATGGATATTTGATAAATGGCCAAACAGTAATAAGTATTCATTAAGTGCCTTAATGTAGAGAACTGTTCTGTGCAAAATAAGAAAAAGCAACTCCTACTTGTGAGGAATATTTAATCTCATTTGGGAAGACAATATTTATAAAGTAATTGGTCTAGACATCAGTTCAAAAAGAGGATTCTAAGAAAGGCTACTAGAATTCTAGGAAGTTTGCATGGAGGAGATGGGGGTGTCCATATCTTTGAAGCTTGCTACTTTGGTTTAAGTACGGAAGAAGGGAAAGGTGCTGGGTGGAGATAAGGGGGAGGTGGTATTTCAGCTTAAGAAAAGGCTAGAAAGAGGAAATGAGCCTGAGTGTGGCAGGATTAGGTTGATTCAAGAGGACATTTCCTTGGATTAATGAGAAATCCAGTGGTAAAAGAATTTTTAAACATGTTTAAATTAACTTTCCTCCCCTGAAATACCGAACCATCAGCCATGGGCATAAAAACTGTAATAACTCCCTAGGAAAAAAGTATAGTATTATATGCATCATAAAGAAATTATTAAATTTTAAATAGCAAAATTTTCTGAATTCTTGGTTCTTTGACCAAGTGTCTTTGAATACTGTGCTCTCGCATGTCTCCACATCAGAGTGGGTTCTTCTTGGTGTTCAAAATTAAACACACTGCTGTCTGAAATTTAATTTAGTATATAGCACTTAATACTCTTCTATTATTTATGCCTCCTACTGTTCTGAAGTATTTGAATTGGTTTCACTACATAACATAAAGACTACAATTTAATTTAAGTGGAGGAAAAAAAAACCTCTTCTACTCTGCTTGGTTGAGTGACTCAGGCCTATGAATCAAACTGATAAAAGCTGGAGAGTATGATTAAAACACAGATTTAATTATGTATGTATGCACAGGAGTTCACAAAAGAAATATGACTCAAGAAGATAGTAAGAATACGGGGCTTATGCACCATCTTAACCATCTTAATGGACAAAATGTGTGCAAAGGTACTAGATCAGATTTCCTTTTCTCTTTTCTTTTTGTAACAGATTGAATTCAGAGCCACATCCCCAGTCCTTTTTATTTTTTTATTTTGAGACAGGGCCTCTCTAAATTGCTAAGGCTGGCTTTGAACTTGTGATCCTCCTGCCTTAGGCTCCAGAGCCACTGGGATTACAGGCATGAGCCACTGTGCCTGGCTTAGATCAGATTTTCCTAACAAGTTGGTCAGGAGCTACTTTTCATTTTCCTGTGAGGATTAATATTACAATACTGTGGGAACTGCTACAGTTTAAGTTCAATATTTGTCATCATAAATAGGAGTGGTCAGGTAAAGCCATATGGTATGCAGAGTAAAGCACAGACAGTCTGAGAGAAATGCCGGCTTGGTTCTTTTCTCCACCTGGAGAACCTGCTAAGTGAGACGAAGTATTCACCCCTGATTTAGGACATGTATCACCTGATTCTAATCTCAGAATGACTGTTGGCATTCTTAGATTATATTCCCTTCCTTAATTATAATCTTAAAATATAAACAATGCACTATAATTTGATGTTAGTAGATTTAGGGGACAATCTTGAGAGACAAGGAAGGCAAACAACATGGAAAACCTTCTCTGTTCCTAGGGAGTTCTAGATACTGTAAACATTGGATCTCAATTTTTATGACCATCTGAGGTGGAGCCCAGCTTAAAACATATAAAACCATACACCCAACCTCCACTTAGGTTTATCAGAATCTCAAACATTGTCCTTTCACTTAACCATGTTATTTTTTCTGCCCCTCCACTTGGGTTCTTTAGCCCAAGTGTGACACATGAAGAGCTATCTCACAGAGACTGCCTGTGGGTGAGCAGCTGCACACAGCATGTGCCCAATAAGCCAGAGGAGGAAACCAGCTACTTGATTTCCAAAGACTTTACTGTGATGTTCTTTTGGTGACCTCCAAATTGATTGAAATCATATGCATATTTTCTAGCTTTTGCATTTTTTGATGAAAAAGAACATTAAATTTAAATTGAGTCCATATCTATTTGACCATGTTGTGAATTTATAGTCCCCAAGCCAGTGATTCTCAATATTCCCAGTACAGAGGTCCTCCATTTAATGTCCAATTTTCATGAACCCCTTCAAGAAAGAAAATATACCCTTAGTACCCATTATTAGAGAATAATGACAAACATGCTGTTGGAAACTCAGTTCTGTTTCTTAAGGAACCAAGGTATGTTTTTAATGAATTTAAACAACTGCCTCAGTCACAAGCTAATGGAATTGCTTGTCATAGAAACAAACATATTTACCTATTTCATCTATTAGTTAGAGATGGCAAACATAAATTAGTACACTAAAGTGGTGAAAAACTGAAGAACAGTAGTCTTCTATCCTTTTTGCATTATAGCAAAACTAGCTGAAGGTTGACAATGCATTTTACTATGTAGGTACTATGCCTTATAAACAATCCAGAAATGTGATCCAACTAAAGAATATAGTAATAGGTCAAATCTTACGGACCTTACTAATCTAGTTCTTTGTATGAGATTCTATATTCCTCTTCCCACTCCACCCACACTCTTTAGCTGCAAGTTCAGGAACAGCACTGTTTAGGATAAAGGACTTTCAAATCTGATTTTCAAATTGGTTTCTCTTTTATTGCCATCATTCTAAACCAAAGCAATAATGTTCCCAAAGGAAGTGAAAAAAATCCTTACACTGGTAACTGGAGGTAAGAGTAGACTCCTACCAGAATATCACTGCTGAGTTTTGGGATGGATTTAGGCCAGTGGGAAGGAAACAACAGGCCTTGTCTTAGAGGCATATGGCACCATGAGTTGGTCTGTGCTCTGGATTCTGCCCAATCACTTTAACAACTGGAACTTCAGACAGATTTTAACACTTGGTATGACCAATTCAAGCAAACAGTCTTTTTGAGGTATAAATATATATCAATCCCCTGGATTTGGGTATCCCAGAATGTTCTCAAAAATTGATTCTACATTTTATTAAAATAAAAATTACAATGAAATAACAGATGTCAAGGGTATTATCATTTGGTAAGTTTTAACAAATGTATATACCCATGTAATCAGTTGCCCAATCAAAATATAGAACATTTCTATCACCCAGAAAGTTCTTTCATTCCCCCTTTCAGGTAGGCCCTACTACCTCTCACCCAAAGGAAACCACTGCTGTCATTTCTCTTCGTGCAGTTAGTGTCGTCCAATCTTGCAATTCGTAGAAATATAATCAGTCTTTTGTACCAGCTTGATGTGTTTCTGAGACTCATCCATGTTGTGGCATATGTCAATAATTCATTCTCTAGTAACTGTCAAGTAGCATTCCATTTTAAGGATAGCCCCAATTTGTTCATCCATCTACCTACTGAGGGAAATCTGGATCATTTCCAGCTTTGACTATTTGTGTATAAAGATGCCATGAATACCGATATACAGACATATTCCATTTGTCTTAGACAAATACCTAGAAATGAAATGGCTGGTTCACAGGTTAAAGAGCATGGATAATTTTGTTAAGAAACAGCCAAATAGTTATTAAAAGTAGATATAAAATTTTACACCCACCAGCAATAAATGCATTCCATGTTCACCAACATGAAGCACTCTGGTTTTTCAATTTTAGCAATCTTAGTGTGAATACTATTGTGGTTTTGGAAAATACCTTTTAAAATGTATATACAGTAAAAGTAACTTTGGTGAACAAATCTAAGAGTTTTAGTACATGTGTAGATTTGTTATAACCACCATCACAGTTGGGAAAAAGAGCAGTTCCTTTACCCCTCAAAAGCTCCTTCCTGCTGCCTCTATAGTTGCAATCTACCCTAGCCCCTGCTGGGCCCAGATCTGATGTTTGTCCCTAGAGGTGTGTCTTCCCCAGAATGTCCTACACATAGAATCATACAGTAAGTAACCTACCAAGACTGGCCTCTCCAGTTAGCATGACTTTAAGACTTATATTGATGTGTGTCACTGTCTTTATTGCTTCCACCTTTTGGCAATAAAGCCGTGACAGACATTTGTACAAAAGTTTTATACAAACACTGATTTTTATCTCTCTAGGATGAATATCTACAAGTGAGATTGCTGGGCAATATGGTAAATGGTTGTTTGAACTTTATAATATGAAACTTGCAAACTGTTTTCAAGAGTGGCCATGCCATTTTGCATTCCTACCAGCAATGTGTGAGTTCCAGTTGTACTGGTACTCAGTATGCTTGGTATTATACATGTTTTACTTTACCTATTCTATTAGGTGGCATCTTATCGTGGCTTTAATTTGCATTTCCCTTATGGCTTAACTATTTGATTATTAGAATCCTGATATTAAGCATCTTTCATGTTACTTGCCATCCGTAGTTGGTCTTGGGTGAAATGTTCATCTACATCTTTTGTTCATTTTAAAAACCTGGTTGTTTTCTTGCTGTTGAGTTTCAGTGTTTATATAGTCTAGATTCAAGTCATTTTTGGAATAGATTTGCAAACTTTTTAAATATTTGCTGGCCTTTTCATTTTCTAAACTGCATTTGTCTTCAGAGCAAAAGTTTTCAGTTTTTTAAAACATATATATAGGGCTGGGGATGTGGCTCAAGCGGTAGTGCGCTCGACTGGCATGCGTGCGGCCCGGGTTCGATCCTCAGCACCATATACCAACAAAGATGTTGTGTCCGCCGAGAACTAAAAAATAAATATTAAAAATTCTCTCTCTCTCTCTCCCCTCTCTCACTCTCTCTTTAAAAAAAAACAAAACATATATATATTTTAGTTGTCAATGGACCTTTATTTTATTTATTTATATGTGGTGCTGAGGATCAAACCCAGTGCCTCACACATGCTAGGGAAGTGCTCTACCACTGAGCTACAACCCCAGCCAAAAGTGTTCAGTTTTGACGTAGTCCTGTTTATCAATATTTTCTTTGATGGTTCATACTTTTAGTGTTCTGTCTAGAAACTGTCTAACCCAAGATCACATTTTTTTTCTCTTAAATCCTACAGTTTTACATTTTACACTTAATTTAATGATCCCTACATTTATTATTTATTTATTTATTTAGGTACCAGAGATTGAACTCAGGTGCTTAGCCACTGAGCCATATCCCCAGCCCTTTTTTTTATTTTTCAGTGAGTCAGTATCTTGCTAAGTTTCTTAGGGCCTTGCTAAGTTGCC